>NC_071992.2:40759479-41070625 GCF_028885655.2 Pongo abelii
CTGATCTATATGTCTCTCGTTATGCTGGTACCACCACACTGTCTTGATTACTGTAGCTTTGTAGTAAGTTTTGAAATCAAGAAGTATGAGGCCTCCAAATTTGATCATTTTTTCAAGATTGTTTTAGCTATTCTCATTGCATTTCTATATGAATTTTAGAATCAGTTTGTTAATTTTTGCAAAGAAGGCAGCTGGGATTTTGATATGGATTGTATTCAATCTGTAAATAAATTTGGGAAGTATTGCTGTCTTAACAATATTAAATCTTCCAATTCATGAACATGGGGTGTCTTCCATTTATTTAGGTTCTCTTTAATTGCTTCAAGCAATGTTGTTTTTTGTTGTTGTTTGTTTGTTTTTTGAGACATGGTCTTGCTCTGTCACTCAAGCTGGATTGCAGTGATGCAAGCATGGCCCACTGCAGCCTCAACCTCCCAGGTTTAGACAGTCTTCCTGCCCAGCCTCCCTAGTAGCTGGAATCACAGGCGCATGCCACCACGACTGGGTAATTTTTAAATTATTTGTAGAGAGAGGGTCTCCCTATGGTGCCCAGGCTGGTTTCTAACTCCTGAGCTTAAGTCATCCTCCTGTCTGCTGCTCCCAAAGTGCTAAGATTACAGGTGTGAGCCACTGCTCCTGGCCTTGCAGTTTTTATAGTATAAGTTGTCTCAGTCTGTTTTGTATTGCTGTAAAGCAGGGGTCCCCAACCCCTGGGCCTATTAGGAATGGGCCACACAACAGGAGGTGAGCAGCAGGGTGAGGGAGCATTACTGCCTGAGCTCCGCCTCCTCTCAGATCAGCGATGGCATTAGATTCTCATAGGAGTGCAAACCTGTTGTGAAAGGCACATGCCGGGGATCTAGGTTTTGCACTCCTTATGAGAATCTAATGCCTGATGATCTGAGCTGGAACAGTTTTATCCCGAAACCATACCCCTACCTCCCATCTCCCCGGTCCATGGAAAAATTGTCTTCCATGAAACCGGTCCCTGGTGCCAAAAAGGTTGGGGACCACTGCTGTAAAGGAATACCTGAGGCTGGGTAATTTCTGAAGAAAAAAGGTTTATTTGGCTCACAGTTCTATAGGCTGTAGAAGAAGCATGGCACAGGCATCTGTTTCTGGTGAGGGCATCAGGGAGCTTCCAATTATGGCAGAAGGCAAAGGGGGAGCAGGTGTGTCATATGGTGAGAGAGGAGAAGGAGAAAGAGAGAAAGAGAAAAGGAGGTGCTGGGCTCTTTAATAATCAGATCTGAGGAGTACTAATAAAATGAGAACTCACTCATGACCTTCAGGACAGCAACAAGCTGTTCATGAGGGATCCACCCCCATAACCCAGACACCTCCCACTACGCCTCACCTACAACACTGGGAATCAAATTTTAACATGAGATTTGCAGGGGACAAATATCCGAACTACATCAACATCTTATATTTCTTTTGTTAAATTATTTGCTAAATATTTTATTTTTGATACTGTTATAAATGGAATCGTTTTCTTAATTTTTTTTGGAATTTTCATTGCAAGTGTGTAGAAATACAATTGATATTTACACATTGATCTTACATCCTACAGCCTTGTTAGTTTCATTTATAGTTTTTTGGTGGATTCCTTAGGACTTTCTATATGCAAGATTATGTCATCTGCAAATAGAGATAGTTTTACTTCCTTTCCAGTAGGGATACCTTTTATTTCTTTTCTTGCCAGTTACCTTGGTTAGAACTTCTAGAACAATGTTGAGTAGAAGTCGCAAGAGCTGACATTTTTATCTTGTTCTTGACCTTAGGGTGAAAACATTCAGTCTTCTATCATTAAGTGTGACGTCAGCTGTGAGTTTTTCATAAATGCCCTTTATTGAGGAGGTTCTCTTCTAGTCCTAGTTTGTCTAGTGTTTTTATTATAAAAGAGTGTTGGATTTTGTCAAATGCTTTTTCTGTGTGTATTGAGATGATCATGTGTGTTTCGTCCTCTGTTCTGTTGATTGTTGTGTATTATATTAATTGATTTTCAGATGTTAAAGCTACCTTGCATTCCTGGGATAGATCCTGTTTGTTTGTGGTGTATAATCCTTTTTATGTGTTGCTGGATTTGGTTTACTAGTGTTCTGTTGAGGATTTTTGCATCTATATTCAATAAAAGATGCTGGTCTGTAGTTTTTTTTCGCCCTTGTGATGCCTTTGTTTGGTTTTGGCACCAGAGTAATATTGGCGTGATGGAATGAGTTGGAAAGTGCTTCTTCCCTCAATATTTTTTGAAAAAGTTTACAAACAATTGGTATTAATTCTTTAAATGTTTGGTAGAATTCATCAGTCTGGTCCAGGTCTTTTCTTTGGGGGAAGTTTTAAATTTACCAGTTTAATCTCTTTGCCTGTTTTAGATTCATTCAGATTTTCTGTTTCCTCTTAAGTTGGTTTCAGTAGTTTGTGTCTTTCTTGGAACTGATCTATTTTATCCAAATTGTCTGATTTGTTAGCTTACAGTTACTCATAGTATCTTTTCTTATTTTTTAATGGAATTAATAAGCCCTACCGTGCCTTTTACACAGGGTTGATTTGAGGATCAAGTTAGGTAATGTTTATGGAAATGCTTTGAAGGCTGTATAAGTATGAAGTATTTTATTTGTTCTAAATTTTTAATTATAGGAAAACAATTGTTCTAGAACAAGTTTTCATTAAATTTCTTTGCGTTTTTCACACTCAATGTCAAGAATAGCCCACTGTTACCACTGTTGCATTTTTTTTTTTTTTTTTTGAGATGGAGTTTCGCTCTTGTCGCCCAGGCTGAGTTCAGTGGCGCCATCTTGGGTCACTGCAACCTCCGCTCCTGGGTTCAAGCAATTATCCTGCCTCAGCCTCCCAAGTAGCTGGGATTACAGGCACCTGCCACCATGCCTGGCTAATTTTTTGTATTTTTAGTAGAGATGGGATTTTGCCATGTTGGCCAGCCTGGTCTCAAACTCCTGACCTCAGGTGATCTGCCCACGTCAGCCTCCCAAAGTGCTGGGATTACAGGCGTGAGCCAGTGTGCCCCGCCTATTGCAATTTTTTATTTTTCAAATGGGGTCTCACTCTTTTGTCCAGCCTGGAGTGTAGTGGTACTATCACAGCTCACTGCAGCCTCAACCTCCTAGGCTTAAGCGATCCTCCTGCCTCAACCTCCTGAGTAGCTAGGACTGCAGGCAAACACCACTGTACTCAGCTAATTTTTAATTTTTTTGTAGAATCAGGGTCTCCCTATGTTGTCCAGGCTGGTCTCAAACTCCTGGGCCCAAGTGATCCCCCCTACTTGGCCTCCCAACTGTCTACAGTTGAGGAAGTTAACATTTGTGATTTGCTCCTCCTTTGTGAGTTGCGCTTGAGGGGAGAGATTATTGCCCTTGTTACCAAAGGAATATGAACTAAGATTGAGTTGAAAGGGCAATTAAAGTGATTTTTGGACCTATTTCCCTATTTCTTGGGAGATAGCAGAACATAGATCCTATAGTGTTAGGCTCAAAGGGCATCAGTGCCCCATTAGGAAGTCATCTTTGGGCTCTGACCCATTTGTTCCTGGGTAGCATTGAGAGCAGCTGTTTCCTTTCTTTTCTGAGGAATCGCTGAGCGTGGTCTATTCTTTGGCTTCCTAACCTCTCTCATAGCCCATACCTTAGATGAATTATTTACATTCCCTCCTCTTCCTAGCTTACTTCTAAGTCAATAATAAAGGTCCTTTAAAAATACAAATCAGTTGGCTTTCAAAAATAAAGCATCATTTTTTCTAGAGGTTTCTTCTTTTGCTAAATACGAAAACAAATTTAAAAAGGAAGTAACTCATTGAGAAAGGGAAGCTGGTGACACAGGAAATGACTCCTTTAAAAGCAGAAGTCCAGCTGCAGGGTTTTCTGTGCCCTTGTGGGCCTTGAGGTGGCAGTCCTATGGAGGCGGTGGTAGGGCTTTCCCCCCACCCCGATTCAGTACTCAGCTGGTCTCAAGGGGCTTTGAGTGTGGCTTTTGCCTCCTTAACTGGATGCTGAATAGGCTCCTTGCACTTATTTTGGGACTCAGTTGTGCCTGTGCCCAGCACAGGGTGTGCTGCTGGTGGTAAGGACCTGTGCTTGGTTGGTTGATTGGTTGGTTGATTGGATGTTGATCTGAGAAGATAACTCTGTGGTTCAATTTTAGGGCTTCAGGTCCTGGCAAAACGCCAGTTTAAATGAATTACAGAGTGCCGACATTGAACATCTGGTTTGGATCTTTATTAGAATTTCTTAATACTATGGCTTACAGTCAATTGCTTTTATATGTTTGTAAAATTTCACCATTAGTGCTGAGCCTTCCAAATTTGTAGCATCCTTTGTGTGTCTTTTATGTGGCCCTCAGTGGCAGAGACGCACACTTGGGGCTTGAATTCAGCAATCTAGGCCACTGCCTTGGTAACCAGGGCTTCTATTCTCTAGTTGTCAGAGGCTTGCTTAGTATGAGACATATTGCAACCTGGGCAGTTGTGTGAAGCTCTGAGGTCACCTCCACTAATGAGGACAGAGTAGAGGAGTGAGGGGATAATTCCATCTGTTTGAGATACCTGGCCCTAGTGTGGTTGTGTGGGTTCCCTGTCTGACTTCTGGGTGCTCAGAATCATGGCCCCGGGGGTTTGTTCTAGAGACAGGCCATCTGCTTCCATCCTGGCTCCATGCCTGCGTGCTTTCAGTGGTGTGACAGCACAGAGCAATGTCCTTGACTCCGTCATGCCATCAGCAGGAATCCTGGAGCCCTTCTTCCTTGGTTTATGGTCCATTTGGGCTTTCTCAGGTTCATCCTGTGAATGAAGAGAAATTAGATGAACGAAGATAGCTCTAGAATTAATTGAGGGGGGGCTCTCTAGCATGATTGAGTCATGGTCTGCCTGTGTGTGTGTGTGTGTGTGTGTGTGTGTGTGAGAGAGAGAGAGAGAGAGAGAGAGAGAGGGAGGGAGAGAGAGAGAGAAAATAAATTCCATCCCTCTGTCTTGGGAGGAGGAAGAGGGATGGGGCTGGCTAGGTTGAGGATGGGAGTCCTGTGATGAAATGGAAGCAGAGGAGAAATGGGTAGAAGGGGACTTGGTTTTGGGTAAGAAGATATTTTTGTGCTTACTAAGAAGGATTCTAGGCCTGTATTCTTGCTGCGCAATAGACTGTGTTTATGTATCAGTGGCTAACCTGTACTTGTGGAATATGCGGTTCTCTTCTATACCAGTTCTCTTATTCTCCAGCCCCAACTGGGTTTTCAAAAACACAGTTCTATTCTGATACTTACTTCCTCGAGTTAGCCTCAGACTCCAGAGGCTTAAAGGCTCAATCTCACAAAACCTCTCTCACTTCAGATGCCAATTGCAAGTCCCAGATCCCAGTCACCTGCACTTCTGTCTGACTTGGCTACAAATTTTGGGGTTTTCATACCCTCGCCCAGGTTTGATAATTCATTAGAATAACTCCGAGAATTCAGGAAAATGCTAAAGTTTACTGGTTTGTTATAAAGGATACAACTCAGGAATAGCCACATGGAAGAGCTGGGTGTAAGGAGTGTGCAGAGCTTCCATGCCCTCTCTGGGAATGCCACTCTCCATGCACATCTAAGTGTTTGCCAGCCCAGAAGCTCTCTGAAGCTCATACTTCCAAGAGTTTTTATAACTTGATCTTAAGCCCCCTTCCCTTCCCCAGATATGGGGGTGGAGAGGGCTGAAAATTCCCATCTTCTAATCATGCATTTGGTCTTTCTGGTCGTCAGCCCCCATCCTGAAGCCACTTGGATATGAGATATTGTTTATGTGTTTTGAGGTCAGAAGAAGAGCCAGCGTGTGTATATGAGAATACAGGAGACTTGTCCAAATTCTGGCAGCTTTCTCAATTATATGTCAGATGTCTAGAAACCCGTAAAAAGGGCTATCTATCTAAAGGACAGGAAGTGGTGGACAGATCTAAAAGGAGCTCTTAGACAATGTTTTGCCATACAGTTAAAATCTGGGAGGGAAAAGTCAAGCATAGCTGAGAATAATGCCAAATCTGAAGTGTTAATGCACATTGTTTTCCAAGTGGTTGCTGTTTTATCTCTTCTTAAATGAGATTCTACATGTAAAAGCAGCTAACCAGTTGATTCTCAGTATGTTAGTTGAATGCATTTCTCTGAAGTTTCAAAAATATTTTGTGATAACATTTCCCCTCTAAGACTTTAAGTTTTTTCATAGATTTGAATTTTAACCCAGTATATTTTCAACATACCAGAGTACATACTAGAATATTAAGCTGTTTCCGTCAATCCTTAAAATTTTGCATTCCATACTTTTTCTTTTAAAAATACAGAGAGGGAGAGAGCTCTTTTTACTGAGAATAGTCTTTATCCTGAATAAGCGTAAAAAGCATCTACTGTTTAAGATCACCCGTGGGCAATTCACACAACCTTTTAGATTTAGGGAAGGCTGACTATTGAAAGGAAGAGTTTCATTAACAGCAACAAATGGGCCAGAAGTGGAAATTTTGGTCTATTTGTGGATTTCCTCTTTGTTTGCTTTTAATTCATCTACTGATCTAATCTCTGTCTGTATTCACCAAGCCGCCAGGCAATGCTGTGCTTGTCAGAATCAAACTCATCAAACTCATTCTAGAGAGAGAGCCTTTCAGTGCCCTGGAAGAAGGTTTTTAGGGAACACAGGATTTCTGTAAAAATGGAAAGGCACATAAAGGTAGGTTAGTTACATAACAGTGCTTTCAGATGAAAAGCAAGGCCTGACAGCTGTGGCCCAAACTCCTCATTATGGGAGATTGGGACCTGGAGCCTACTGAGGATCTGGGTATATAACTTCTTAGTAAAAGTGACTTGTGGTGTGATACTTGAAGTTTAGGTTCTTTCCTTTCCTTTTTCTTTTCATTTCCCAGGGACTTGCTCTGTTGTCCAGGCTGGAGTGCAGTGGTGTGATCATAGATTACCGCAGCCTCCAACTTCTGGACTCAAGTGGTCCTTCCATCTGAGCCTCCTGAATAGCTGGGACTACAGGCATGAGCCACCACGCTTGGCTAATTTACTTTTATTTTTTTATAGAGGTGGGGTTTTGCCATGTTTCCCGGGTTGATCTTGAACTCCTGGGCTCAAGCAACACCCCCTACTTTGGCCTCACAAAGTGTTGGGATTACAGGCATGAGCTGCTGGTCCTGGCCTAGTGTTTTAGGGCAGCACTAGGTATGTGGGGTCAGCTGGTACTGAGACACTTGCTGATAGTGTAAATGCAAATAGAATCTTACCCAAACATACCTTTTCAAGTTATGTGGTTAGTTTTTTTTTCTTTTTTTTTTTTTTTTTTATTCTCAGGGCTCCCCAAACTGGTTTAAGTAAATGAGCATTCTTCTCCCACCCACTGCCTCTGCCTGTTTGGACCTTCTCTTCGTGACTGAAGATGCCAGACCAAGATATGGGGTCTGCAGTGACTTGGTGTAGGGCTGGGCAAGTTTATTTACCTGGCACCTGCCCCGAGCTGGCCAAGAAATGACTGGGCGGGGGTGTCTTTTCGGTGGAGTTCCTTCAGCCCTCTGCTCAGCCTGGGGACTGAGCGAGGTGGTGTTTGTTTTCCTTCTCCATTCCACCATGACAGGGCCATGCGTTTTACAATGTAGCAGATAAGGCTCCCTATCACTGATGCTAACTTTGCATAAATCTCTTGATTCCCAGCTGCTTGACTGAGGTAGGAACACAAGTACCAGTGAGAGGAGCATGTGGGGGTGAAGCCATCTCACACAGTACTACCCTTCCTAGGTGCAGAGTGAGGAGATGTGCCACAGCTGTTGACCCTTCTTAAACTGCGGAGCGTTTAGTGTCCAGGGACAGTTGTTGGGGCAGGGTCAGACTTAGAGCTTTTGTCTTGTGCTGAGATGTGCTCCTTTTTCTTTCCTCCCCCTTCCCCAGCTCTTGGACAGCTTTGTGCTGTCACTGATTGTTGCACACCCCCTTTTGAGAATCTCAGGGACTCAGTTTGGTAAAAGCAGCTGGTGGAGATGATGGGGAGAGGGGGAAGACTCTAAAAGGAGTGGGTACATGTGGAAGAATGCGGGAAAGGCCCTGTCCTTGTGTTATGGAGATTAGGGCAGAAATAGAAAGCTAGGAGAGAGTTTGGCAAAAGGTGATTCTCATAGACTTCTTTCTTTGGGGGCTGTGGGACTGATGGTGAAGGAGTCTGGGTAACAGAAAAAAAAAGAACCCCAAGAGGTGGATGAGTGTGGGACTTACAGAAGGAGGGGAAAAGGGCTTCTCAGCTCCTGACAGCTGAGTGTTGGTAGCGCTTTACTTCTCTTCCCTTTAACCCTTGGGTTTTCTGGAAGCTGTAGGGAAAGAACACATAGCCCTGGATATTCCGGCTCTGGGATCCTATGAAGAAGAATGGTAGTAAATGTTTAGGAGTCATGACAAAAAGAGTGGGAGAGAAATTACATAACTGTAAAAAAACTTTAAAAAACTAGGATCAGCTTCCAACACTACATACAAAAGTAGAACTTCTATTCCCATTGCCCAGATAAAGGACTATCAAGATTTTGCCATACTTGTTTCCACCATCCTCTTTTTTTTTTTTTTTTTTTTTTTTCATTTTGTTGCTTAGGTATTTTTAAAAGCAAGTTCCAGATATCATGTCATGATACCACCTATGATGTAATTATCAATAATATTATTCTTTTAATTTAAAAATATATTTAAAATTCAGGTTTTATCTTACATTAGATTTATATTTTTTAGGTAAACTTTTCTTTTAAATAAACTTCTGGCTGGGTGCAGTGGCTCACACCTGTAGTCTTAGCGTTTTGGGAAGCCAAGGCAGAAAGATCAGTTGAGGCCAGGAGTTTGAGACTAGGGTGGACAACATAATAAGACCCCATTTCTACAAATTCTTTTTTTTAATTAGCTGGGCACACTGGCCATATGCCTGTTGTCTCAGTTTCTCAGGAGGGTGAGGCAGGAGGATTGTCTGAGCCTAGGAGGTTGAGGCTGCAGTGACCTATGAGTGCTCCGTTGTACTCTAGCCTGGGTGACAGAGCAAGACCCTGTCTCCAAAAAATAAATAAATAAGTATTTAAAATTTTAAATTAGGATTTGAAATATGTTACAGCTCAAAGATGAAAGTGTAGAATGGATATCACTTATTATTATGTAGTATTCAGTGTGAATTAACGATGATCACGTCTGTATCCATGGCTCTGGTGATGTCAAATATTATTCCCAGCCCAGATTTCTTCTCTGAACATACTTCTACCTATTCAACATCTCTGCTTCAAAATCCCAAAACAGGCCAGGCGTGGTGGCTCACACCTGTAATACTATCCCTCTGGGAGACTGAAGTAGGAGGATGATGTGGGCCCAGGAGTTTGAGACTAGCCTAGGCAACGTAGTGCGACCCTGCCGTCTGTACATGAAAATTATAAACTAGCCGGGTGTGGTGGTGTGCCTGTAGTCCCAGCTACTTGAGAGGCTGAGGAGGGAGGAAAAGTTGAACCCAGGAGGTCGAGATTGGAGTGAGCCAGGATCATGCTACTGTGTTCAAGCCTGGTGGGTGACAGAGTGAGACTCTGTCTCTAAAATAAATAAAGTATAACAATGTATTTAAGCTATGTTTAAAATTTTTTTGTATTTAAGCTATGTTTAAAATTTTTTTGAAATGAAATATGGAATGATAAAAAAAAAACCTGAAACAGATCTCAGCATGTCCAAGGCCAAACCCATGGCCCCACTCCAATAGTCCCCAAGCATTCACTAGTATTTCCTGAATCTCACTGAATGGCGCACTAGTCTTCTAGTTTCAAAGGCTAAAACTTACAAATCATCTTTGCTACCTCCTCCTACTTCAGTCCTGTATCCAGCTTATCACACAGCCTTATCAGTCTCACCTCCTTATTTCCTCTCTAGAGCATAACTTCTCCTCCTGTTGCGGGAAGTCAGGGACCCGGAATGGAGGGACTGGCTGGAGCCGAGGCAGAAGAACATAAATTGTGAAGATTTCATGGATATTTATCAGTTCCCCAAATTAATACTTTTATAATTTCTTATGCCTGTTTTTACTGCAATCTCTGAACATAAATTGTGAAGATTTCATGGACATTTATCAGTTCCCAAATAATACTCTTATAATTTCTTATGCCTGTCTTACTTTAATCTCTTAATCCTGTTATCTTCATAAGCTGAGGATGTATATCATGTCAGGACCACTATTGTACAAATTGTGGAGCATATGTGTTTAAACAATATGAAATCAGTGCACCTTGAAAAAGAACAGAATAACAGTGATTTTCAGGGAACAAGGGAAGACAACCATAAGGTCTCACTGCCTGTGGGGTCGGGCAGAATAGAGCCATATTTTTCTTCTTGCAGAGAGCCTATAAATGGACATGCAAGTAGGAGAGAGATTGCTGAATTCTTTTCCCAGCAAGGATTATTAATAATTAATACCCTGGGGAAGGAATGCATTCCTGGGGGGAGGTCTATAAATGGCCGCTCTGGGAGTCTCTGTCTTATGCGGTTGAGATAAGGACTGAAATACGCCCTGGTCTCCTGCAGTACCCTCAGGCTTACTAGGATTGGGAAATTCCAGCCTGGTAAATTTTGGTCAGACCGGTTCTCTGCTCTCAAACCCTGTTTTCTGTTAAGATGTTTATCAAGACAATACGTGCATAGCTGAACATAGACCCTCATCAGTAATTCTAATTTTGCCCTTTGCCTTGTGATCTTTGCTTTGCCCTTTGCCTTGTGATCTTTATTGGCCTCAGAAGCATGTGATCTTTGTGACCTACTCCCTGTTTGTACACCCCCTCCCCTTTTGAAATCCTTAATAAAAGCTTGCTGATTTTGCAGCTCAGGGGACATCACGGACCTACCGATATGTGATGACACCCCCGGCGGCGGCCCAGCTGTAAAATTCCTCTCTTTTTATACTCTTTATATCTCAGACTGGCTGACACTTAGGAAAAATAGAAAGAACCTATGTTGAAATATTGGGAGTGGGTTCCCCCGATACTTCCTGTTCATTAGCATCACCCTTGTCAAAGCCCTTAGAATAACATACTAGCAGTTTCACGTGTTCCATTTTTACCCTCTTTAATCCTTTTCCATATTGCAACTGGGGTCTGTTCAAAATGTAAACCTGAGTATATTCTCTGCTGCTTAAAAACTCCTTATGGCTTCCTGTTGCTCTTAGAATAGAACCAGATTCTTGACAAGGCCTACAAGGCTCTGTAAGCATGATGCCTTTCTATTTTCCCATCCTCATTTCTCCCCTTCATTCTTTCAATATTAATCAATATCTCTCTTTCCTGCTAGTCTCTAAACTGCATGAGAACAGAGCCCTCCTCTTTTTTGCTTGCTGTTACATCCCCAGTGCCAAACACAGAGCCCAGTACATAAAAATACTTAGGTATTTGTTGAATGACTGAGTGAATGTGTGAGTGAAATGCAGGGGTGAACCATTCCTGATGGATAGGGAGCTGGCTTCTCTTTGCACTCATTGCATGATTGTTTGTTTTCTCTTATATTGAGTTGAAATCTACTTTCCTCTTAATAGTTGTCCACATGATCCTAATTTTTTCCTCTGAAGCTGCAATAATTATAATCCCTTTACCTCAAATGCCCTTAAAATATTTGTAGACTCTATAGTGTTTCTTAGTTTTCTAGGCTAAATATCTTAGACTAATTGTTTACAGATACACCACCTTGATCCACATTCCTCTAAGGACGTTCATTTTTGTTCACAATTGTTTTAAGATGAGGAGCTCAGAACTGAATTCAGAATCTAACTGAACTCACAATCTCAGATGTTATGTGATCGAGGAGACTACAAGAAACTGTTCTGGCCATGAAGAGATGAATTTAACATATGGTTTAGCACCCAGGCCTTAGAGTTTGGACAGATTTGGTAAAATCTGTCATTAGTGGTAAAGACTGATGTCTTGGTTCAAAAAGATAATCCCAGTGAACTCTTAGTAGCCCATTGCCTGGTCCATCCAAACCCTCAGTGCATTTTACTCAATACTGTTGTCATTTATGTTTCTGTTTATCTGTTAATAGGATCTGAGATTGCATTTGCTTTGTGCTCAGTTATGCCACCGTGGGTTGTATTGAGTTGCAATCACATGTTAACTGCAATCACATGTTAGAAAATGTTGACCAGTTGCTCAGGTAGGTCTCTCATCCTGTACTTATATACAGGTTTGCTCTTCACCTCTGGGCTCCTTGAAGACATTGCATAGGACATGGTTGTAATGCCCATCCTTTCATATCAGAAGGGTTTATGTATTTGTCTCTCGTTAGGTGACATCAGTTGATCTCAAAATCTTGGGACTTGAGTTCTCTGTGCACTTCAGTTTGGATACATTTGGTCTCAGAGGGCAGAAATCCATTCACACTAGCTCAAATATGTATACATCATTGAGAAAGGGGAGTTTCATGGAAATTAAGTTGGGGCAGTGTAGGTAGGCCTTTGTGGGCATTGAAAAGTCCTCAGGTACCTCCATTCTCTATCACTTGTCTACTGGGATAGGATGGTCTTCTGTCTTTATTTTATCCTGACCTCAGCCTCCTACAGATCCACTTACTGTCTTAATTCAGATTCTTGAGAGAGAGAATCTGTTATTTGTATCACTTGGATAATCAAATAGAACTTATTTAGGAAAAGACAGTAGAGCAAGGGTCTACTGCAGTATATCTGATGTGATATTAATATTCTGTAGGTCCAGAGGAGCCATTGGACATCAACAGCTTAAATGTTAGGGATGCAAATGGGTACTGAGTTCCCAGGCACAGCCTGATAGTTTCAGGGTCAGAATTCTATGCAGTGAGCAGATTTGAATGTTTGGAAGTTAAAAATACAGTCATTCACCACATAATGACGTTTTGATCAATGACTGACTGCATATACGATGTGATCATGTAAGATTATAATACCATATTTTTACTGTACCTTTTCTGTGTTTAGATACACAAATACTTAGCATTGTGTTACCATTGCCTACAGTATTTCAGTACGGTAACATGCTGTTCAGGTTTGTAGCCTAGGAGCAATAGGCTATACCATAGGTATGTAGTAATATACCATCTAGGTTTGTGTCAGGTACACTCTATAGTGATCACACAGTGACCTGCACAATGATGAAATCACCTAATGACAGATTTCTCAGAATCTGTTGTTAAGCAACACATAACTGTATTCCCTGTTCCACAGAACAGGGTTTAAATAATCAGACTGTTTCAAAAATAAATGGAAAACCTCTCATGTCTGGCCTAGAGTCACCTCTCTATAGACAGAAGTACTAAAAGAACCAAATAGAAGAACCAAATAAAAAATCAATTGGAAAACAAACCCAAAGCAAATGAAAGGAGGTAGTTCTTGTCCTAACATTTAATATAGGCTAATTAGTTTATGGGTAAATACACTTTATAAATTGTACACAAGAAAATACACACCCATGTAATACCAATATTTTAGAAGTAGAATTTTTATTTTTACCAAATCCATCATGATTTACTTAGGTAACAAGTTCTTCCAGTATATCAGTTTGATTTATAGTAAAATGTAGTGTAAAGTAGTTTTCTAGATGGAGAAACAGTGGCCCAGGACCATTTCTTGCTTGTCAGCATATGGAAAGGGTGGCTCTCCCACCATGCCACATCATCCACTCCCGCTGGGCACACCAGGATAAAGATGTTAAAATACAACCTTTTGTATAGGGTTTTCAAGATCCATTACTTAGAATGGGATCATCTGTAGTACAACTGAGAGATGCTGAAGTTCTCCTTAAAAGGTCATGTGTATTAAGTTCCTAGAAGGCCTGTTCATCCCCACTTACTTCCATATCACCATTTTTAGAGATGCGCTTCCCACTTTAACCATAGTTTTCAAAATCTTAAGGCAGTGGAACCTTTTCCTTAAAGAAAAAATTATGTGGACTCTAATATATAATAGATTTTTTGTTTGTTTTTGAGACGGAGTTTCGCTCTTGTTGCCCAGACTGGAGTGCAGTGGCGCGATTTCGGCTCACTGCAACCTCTGCCTCCCAGGTTCAAGCGATTCTCCTGTTTCAGCCTCCCAAGAAACTGAAATTACAGGTATGCGCCACCATGCCCAGCTAATTTTGTATTTTTAGTAGAGATGGGGTTTCACCATGTTGGCCAGGCTGGTTTTGAACCCCTAACCACAGGTGATCCGCCCACCTCGGCCTCCCAAAGTGCTCGGATTACAGGTGCAAGCCACCAAGCCCGGAAATATATAGTAGATTTTAAGGTGATATATATTATAGTTGTAAAGATTAAAAACATTAGTTTTAAAAACAATGGGATTTGTGAGATTGAAACATACAAAATAACTAAATCAGAGTCTAATTAAAAACTAAGCCGGATGTGGTGGCATGCACCTGTAATCCCAGCTACTCAGGAGGCTGAGGCGGGAGGATGACTTGAGCCCAGGAGTTCAAGATCAGCCTAGGTAACATAGTGAGACCTTGTTTAAAAAAAAAAAAAAAAAGAATCAAATTTATTTCAGTAGTGTTTGGATTACATGTTATTGAAAGAACCTTGATTTATGCAGGTCAGTAGTTGCAGATAAGTTTTTAAATAATTCAGCTTAGTACCTGAGAGCATGCCTTAATTAAACTATTCCAAAAGTCTGAAAGAGGAGCAGAGGGGAATTTGTGTTTCAGATTTGAGTTATTAACAATATCTAACAATTCATCCAATTTATTAATTTTATAGATGTAATTTTAGAAATAGTACATAAAGTGGTTCCTCATGAGTTTAAATAAATCTTTTTGGTAGAAAATACAAAACTGAGATATTTAGAAGTATCATTTTTAAAAAATCTCCGATAATTTAGTGCTGCGTCTATTAAATAGTCACTGTTAAAAGGCACATTTCCTGTTCTGGATGTTCTCAGATTCTCCAGCACCAACTGGGTTTCCAAAAATTCAGTTCATTTCTTAAACTGTCTGTCCTTAGTGCAGACCCCACAAGTTAAGGTCTCAGTCCCACGAGACTGCCACCACTTCAGATACCAGTCACAAGTCTCAGTGCTTCTGAGCAACTGGCTATAAATTTGGGGATTCTCATAACTCTTCAGTTTCAGTAATTTGCTAGAACGACTCACAGATCTCAGGAAAATATTTACTGGCTTATTGTGAAGGATACAACTCAGGAACTGCCACACGCAAGGGATACGTAGGGCAAGATATCCCCATACCTGCAGGGGTGCAGAACTTCCACGCCCTCTGGGCACACCACCCTTCCAGTAAGTCAACATGTTCACCAACCTGGAAGCTCCCTGTCCCTGTCATTTAGGGGTATTTATAGAGGTTTCATCACGTAGGTGTGATTGATTAAATTATTGGCCTTGGTGATTAAGCTCATTTTCCACCCTTTCTCCCCTCCCTGGAAGGAGTGGGGATGGTGCTGAAAGTTGCAACCCTCTAATCTTGGCTTGGTCTTTCTGGTGACCAGCCCGTTCCTGCAGCTGTCAAGGGACCCCCAGCACCCAGTCATTCATTAGCACACAAAAGACACTCTGACCAGTCAGGAGGTTCCAGGGGTTGTAGGAGCTCTGTGCCAGGAACTGAGGACAAAGACAAAATACATATTTTTATTATACCACCTGTGTTGAATCTAAAAAGCTGACAATAAGCACCAAAACTTAAAAGGAGCGATAACTATCTAAACCTTGATATAATCAAGACTCAGTGTTGTACAACTGGCCTGTCTTTTAACTGAGCCAGTTGTACATGGAAACACATGGATATTTGCAGCCCTAGGGTGTTGATGGCTTGTTTTTAGTTGTCTGCCTCCCCATCATCAGCACAAAGAAACAATAACACATTTATAACAGTTCACATGCATGGACAGAGATAATAGACTCTGTACACATAAGTGAAATTGTCAGTACAGTTTAAAATGTTCTTGTTAAAATTTTGTGTGTATTGCAGTTGAGTTTTTAAACTTTTTATTTGTGAAAAGTTGCACAACTGTATGACAGAGAAAATAGTACAATGAAAACTCCCATATACCTATTCCTGGACAACAGTTACCAAGATTTTGCCATATTTACTATCTCTTTTTAAACCTTTTGAAATATGTTAAACCAAATTCTCGTTATGAAGCACTGAGACGTTTTAACACATTTTAGTATTAATATTAGTTAAACATACATTTAAAAGAAAATTTTTAATTGGACATTTGTAGAATATCTGAAGTATGTTTGTGAAGTATAATTTATAAACCACTACCAAATAATAATCATAAAAGATTCATGAGAAAGGTGTGTGAATGCTTTAAAAAAACTATTCCAAATCCCAGCTACTTGGGCAGCTGAGATGGGAGGATTGCTTGAGCCCCAGAGTTTGAGGCTGCAGTGAGCTGTGATCATACCACTGCACTCCAGCCTGGGCAACAGAGTGAGAGACCCCTTAAAAAAAACAAAAAAACAAAAAACAGGCTGGGCGCAGTGGCTTATATCTGTGACCCCAGTGCTTTGGGAGACCAAGGCAGGCAGATTGCTTGAGCCCAGTGAGACCAGCCTGGGCAACTTGGCTGTCCTGTCTCTACATAAAAAATAAATTAAAATAAAAATTAGCCGAGCTTAGTGGCTCATACCTGTGGTCCCGGTTACTTGGGAGGCTGAGGTGGGAGGATCACTTGAGCCTGGGGAAGTCAAGGCTGCAGTGAGCCATGATCAGGCCACTGCATTCCAGCCTGGGTAACAGAGACACTGTCTCAAGAAAAACAAAAATAAAAACTATAGCTATGATATTCCAGTGGTACTTAACTCATCCTGGATTAGGATTAGGAAGTAGGATTAGAAGGTCATCTCTTAATTTCCTTTAAAATCATGAGATATTGTAACCAATTCACTGAGTTTTTCTGTGCTACTCTTGTTTGAGATATCTATGTTAGGAAATCACTTTGTGCTTTAACGAAATTACCTCATTCACACCTTCCTAATATTTGCAGCACTTATCCTAGTAAGACCGCAGTTAAAAAGGATTTTTATTTTTCACAAGTGATTTAGAGAATTCCTGGTCTGACTTAGAGACAGAGGTTCTAAAGAAAAAATAACTTTATTGTTTTGTAATTTGTGTTTTAGTAAAATAAGGGCTATTTGTTTTAAAGCCATTTCCATATCTGGTTTTTCAAATTAGCTTTCTTATTTGGTTCTTTTAGTTTTTAGGTCTACAGAGAGATGATTCTGAGTTGGTAACAGTAGATTTTTTAAATTTATTTTTGAAACAGTCTTTTTAAATTCTGTTCTGTGGATACATGGCTTTTTTTTTTTCTTTTTTCTTTTTTTTTTTTTGAGACAGAGTCTAGGCTGGAATGCAGTGGCGCAATCTCGGCTCACTGCAACCTCCGTCTCCCGGGTTCAAGTGATTCTCCTGCCTCAGCCTCCTGAGTGACTGGGACTACAGGCGTGTGCCACCATGTCTAGCTAATTTTTGTATTTTTATTAGAGATGGGGTTTCACCATGTTGGCCAGGATGGTCTCGATCTCTTGACCTCATGATGTGCCCATCTTGGCCTCCCAAGATACTTGTGTTTTTAACATCCAAAGATTCAAATCTGTTCACTGCATAAAGTTCTGAACCTGAAGCTGTCAGACTGTGCCTAGGAATTGTCTCAGCGCCAATCTGCCTGCCTGCACCGTAGCTGTTGGTTTCTAAAGATTCCTCCAGACCATTTTTACCCTACAGAATGTTAACATCACATAATAATACATTGCAGCAGACTCTTGCTCTATTTATCCTTTTTCTAAATAGCTCTTTTGGTGTACTTACTATTCGTATCACTTGGATAATGCACATACACAACTTAGGATAGGAAAATTCATTTTAGGGTGTTGTGCCAGCTCTTCTCTTTCAGGCTGTGCTGCCATCCTTCCTGAACTTTAGAGATGCTTAATAAAAGCAAAGAGGGAAGAACTTGCTATTTGTTTATATGAATTCAGGTAAGAGAGGATATTTACCAATGACAGATAATTCTTTAATAGACGGTTTTTGTGTTTCATTTTAGAATCACAAGAAGCTGATGAACAGCTTGTAGCAGAAGTGGTTGAAAAATGTTCATCTAAGACTTGTTCTAAACCTTCAGAAAATGAAGTGCCACAGCAGGCCATTGACTCTCACTCAGTCAAGAATTTCAAAGAAGAACCTGAACATGATTTTAGCAAAATTTCCATCGTGAGGCCATTTTCAATAGAAACGAAGGATTCCACGGATATCTCGGCAGTCCTCGGAACAAAAGCAGCTCATGGCTGTGTAACTGCAGTCTCAGGCAAGGCTCTGCCTTCCAGCCTGCCAGACGCCCTCCAGGACGAGGCGATGACAGAAGGCAGCATGGGGGTCACCCTCGAGGCCTCTGCAGAAGCTGATCTAAAAGCTGGCAACTCCTGTCCAGAGCTTGTGCCCAGCAGAAGAAGCAAGCTGAGAAAGCCCAAGCCTGTCCCCCTGAGGAAGAAAGCAATTGGAGGAGAGTTCTCAGACACCGACGCTGCTGTGGAGGGCACATCTCTCCCCAAGGCATCCTACCACTTCAGTCCTGAAGAGCTGGATGAGAACACAAGTCCTTCTTTGCTAGAAGGTGCCAGGTTCCAGAAATCTCCCCCTGACCTTAAAGAAACTCCCGGCACTCTCAGTAGTGACACCAACGACTCAGGGGTTGAGCTGGGGGAGGAGTCGAGGAGCTCACCTCTCAAGCTTGAGTTTGATTTCACAGAAGATATGGGAAACATAGAGGCCAGGAAAGCCCTTCCAAGGAAGCTTGGCAGGAAACTGGGTAGCAAACTGATTCCCAAGATACAAAAAGATGGCATCAGTAAGTCAGCAGGTTTAGAACAGCCTATAGACCCAGTGGCACGAGACGGGCCTCTCTCCCAAACATCTTCCAAGCCAGATCCTAGTCAGTGGGAAAGCCCCAGCTTCAACCCCTTTGGGAGCCACTCTATTCTGCAGAACTCCCCACCCCTCTCTTCTGAGGGCTCCTACCACTTTGACCCAGATAACTTTGACGAATCCATGGATCCCTTTAAACCAACTACAACCTTAACAAGCAGTGACTTTTGTTCTCCCACTGGTAATCACGTTAATGAAATCTTAGAATCACCCAAGAAGGCAAAGTCGCGTTTAATAACGTGAGTGACAATGGGCGCTGGGTGTCGTGCTCTGTGTCTTCTCTGTTGAGTTTGGCAGCCAGCTACTTTTGGCTTTGGTGAACTGAATTTACCTTTGAGGTGCACCGAGGTTCATACAAAGCTTATAACGTTATCCTGCAGTCTTCACTATTTGGCCTAACTGTTGTGTGGAATCAGAAATACCAGAGGTTTCCTTTTCAGATTGTTGTCTTATTTCTGAATCCTTAGCTTAATCAGCTAAGCTCTTTTCCCTTTACCCTAGAGACTTTTTTATGTTTTAAAAAAATAGACCGGGCGCGGTGGCTCACACCTGTAATCCCAGCACTTCGGGAGGCCGAGGCAGGTGGATCACTTGAGGTCCAGAGTTTGAGACCAGCCTGACCAACATGGTGAAACCTGTCTCTACTAAAAATGCAAAAATTAGCTGGGCATGGTGGTGCACACCTGTAGTCTCAGCCACACGGGAGACTGAGACATGAGAATTGCTTGAACCCAGGAGGCAGAGGTTGCAGTGAGCCGAGATCACGCCGCTGCTCTCCAGCCTGGGTGGTGACAGCAAGACTCCATCTCAAAAAAAAAAGAATGGCATGAGATAGACAGGGAGAGATTTGATGGTTTTCAGAAATCCTGGCTGGACTGTTAGGAGTCGCGTTATAGACAATTCAAACATCAGTGCTGGCCACCGTCTTCATACTCTTTATGGATAAAACAGAAATTCCAGTCCTATAGCTTACCTCTGTAGCGTCAATAATGTGGGAAATGGTCCAAAAGGGTCTTGTAGAAAGAAGACTTTTTACATAAACAGAAAGCTGTGATTTTTGTGGGAAACAAACCTACCACTAAAATTGATGAGAATTCTTGTCTCCATGTGTAATTTCTGGCTTATCAGCCAGGAGGTCAATTTTCAATAAGAATCAAGAATATTTTAAATGATCAGTTAAAACTGAGTAAATTAGTTGGTTTAGTCAATCCCCCATCTCTCCTGGGAAATTATCTGACTTTTGCAAGGTCCTTGGGGTTTTCAGTATAATTACCTAAGGTCATATTCCATATCAAGTTTCAGTTCAACTTTGCTACAGGATTACTTCATCACAAAACTTGAGTAGATGATAATACAATCATACATCCTTAGCCACGGGGTAAGCCACGGGGAAATGCATCCTTAGGTGATTTTGTTGTGTGAACATCATCAAGTGAACTTACTCAAACCTAGGTGGTGTAACCTACTACACACCTAGGTTATATGGTACAGCCTATTACTCCTAGGCTACAACGCTGTACAGCACATTATTGTACTGAATAGGTGCTAGGTGTGGTGGCTCACACCTGTAATCCCAACACTTTGGGAGGCCAAGGTGGGAGGATCCTTTGAGGCCAGGAGTTCAAGACCAGCCTGGGCAACATAGTGAGACCACCCCCACTGATTCCCTGTCTCTTAAAAAAAATTAATTAGCTGGGAGTGGTGGTGCATGCCTGTAGTTCCAGCTACTCAGGAGGTTGAGGCAGGAGGATTGCTTGAGCCAGGAGGTTGAGGTTGCTGTGAGCCATGATTATGCCATTGTACTCCAGCCTGGCTGGCAGAGCAAGACCCTGTCTTTAAAAAAAAAAAAATTACTGTAGGCAGTGTAACACAATGGTAAGTATTTGTGTATCTAAACATATCTAAGCATAGAAAAGGTACAGTAAAAATATAGTATAAAAGATAAAAAATAATACACCGGTATAGGGCCCTTACCATGAATGGAGCTTGCAGAACTGGAAGTTGCGCTGAGTGAGTCAATGAGTGGTGAGTGAATGAGAAGGCCTGGGACATTACTGTACACTACTGTAGCTTCTATAAACATGGTACACTTCAGCTATGCTAAATTTATTTAAATTTTTTTCCTTCAATAATAGATTAAGTTTAGCTTACTGTAACTTTTATCAACTTTTAAATTTTTAAAGAAGTTTTGACTCTTGTAATAAAACTTAGCTTAAAACACAAACACATGGTACAGCTATACAAAAATATTTTCTTTCTTTATATTCCTATTCCATAAGTTTTCTTTGTGTAAAATTATTTATTTATTTACTTTTTAAAATTTTTGTTAAAAACTAAGACACAGACACACACATTACCTAGGCCTACCCAGGGTCAGGATCGTCAGGACATCACTAGACAGTAGTTCCATTATATATTTTCAGTTCCATTATAACCCTATGGGACCACCATCGTATGCATGACTGAAATGTCATTACATGGCACCTGACTGTACATCCTTTTGTGGCCCTAAAAAGGGCCACATTTTACTAAAAAGTTTGAGTAAAGTGTAGATATAAAGAAGGACCAATGAGATGCAGGATGAAATATGGGAGTATGAGAAGCACTGTGTTTGTACTTGTCACTGTAGATCAATTGGGGAAATGCTTCTCAGCATTGCTGTGACTTAAAGAAAAACTCCAGATATCATGGTAACTTACAGCAGACAGGAAGACGCCCAGAGGTTTAAAGAGCAGAAGGATCAACTTCAGGACCAAGAAAGTAGAGAGATATAGGAGCCAATTCCTCAGCAGCCCCAGAATGGCTAAGGGAAGTGAAATGTCATTAGTAGCTCTCGATCTGTTCTTTGATTATATATAAGCAGTTAAATGGTTGTTGGAAAATATTATTGATTGGGTGCCCTCTTTTGTGGCTTTTAAGGTTGGTTACTCCTCTCTCGACAGCACTTAGGGTATGTACCGGGCACATCACTGCCTAGGTACTTCCTCCCCTAAATGTGGGATGCTTCTGCCTACTGAAGTTGATAAGGAGTCATTTATGAGTCTTTGAGTTGCATGCAACCAGTGCATTAAATAAGATGAAATCTGGGCCAAAGAAAGGGTAATTTATTCTACACTTTATATTCAGCAGCAAGAAGCACCATCTCTCGAGTCCTGCCACCCTCACCCAGTAGCCTTTTTCCCCTGTTCTGTTTTTGTTGAATGAACTTCTTGATCTAATACACTTAATAGGGCTTCTTTTAAGTCCTTATGCAATCAAAAATCTTGTTGTCTTGTTCTTTTTAGAAGAAAGGAGTGCTAGACCTCTTGGAAGTTTATTTTTCATCTGTAAATTTGAATTTGTGGCATTTCTGAGTGTTTCTACCAGTCTCTTTTGTAGTTGAGGTCTGTTCATCATTCACTCACTAGTGATAACATTCATGAATATGACATTTTTAATTTGTATCTCACCTCATAGAAAGAATTGTGCAGCTTTTACATCTGCCAGACTAGAGTTGAATATTCCAGTCTTCACATGATTTTTTTCTCCATCTGTCTGTCTCTTTCCTGTCTCTAATTTTGTTGGTGCATCAGGACTACTGAACAAGTGAAATTTCTCTGTTTTCTGTTGTAAGTACTCCTGCCGTTTCTTTTGTCCCTGGGACCGTTGGCAGTTTCCTCTTTCCCCTCCCCCAGCCATCTCTCCATAGCATGTTTGCTTCTAATTCTGAGTTTGATCTTCTGATGATTTTTTTGCATTTCATCAGTCACTTCATGAGTCAGCTTAGCCTTGCAGTTGTCCGTACCTAAGGGAGTGGGGCTTGGCCTTTACACCTTAGGTGCTAGAGCTTGCGCTCCCTGGCTTGGCAGGTGTCACGTGGCGCTTTGACAATACCAAAAGCTGGCTTGGCACCAAGATCATCACAGCAGTGGTTTGAGGGACTGTTCTGCTATTTAATATTGGAAATCATTGGCTTTTTTGGTAGGATAAAGCTACTGGCTTGGAACAGTTAATAAATTTTACTGAGTCAGCTCAACTTGAGTTTGGTGGCAGAGGGTAGCACTCAGTAAGAAGATTAGGGAAAGAAGATCATGAACTGGTGATTATGCACATTCCGGTAACTTATGTGCTTGTCTTTGTATTTTTTCTCACAAAAGAAAAAAAGTTGCAAATAATTTTTTCTCTTTTTTTGGTCACAGTGGTGTTTTTACTGGAAATTCTGAGTTTATTAGAACAGAATCTGAATTAGTCCTGTGATCACAAGTTGTGTGCTAATCTACAAATAACAGGTGGTTCAAGCTTCCCAAGTTTCAGGCTTTGTGCAGCGTGTGACATTCATCTTCCATCTTACTACTTAATAGGAATGGTAACAGTTTACTCACATATTTTTATTTTTATACTTTTTATTGACGACAGTTCTTCTCTGTGAGCACACAAGTCTAACTGGAACTGTTTTATGAGACATCTATGGCTTTTAGTGCAATAAAGAATTTTTAAAGAATTTGGTCCAGCGTGATGATTTTTCTAATGAATGTCAAAGCCAAGCGAGTGAGGCTCAGAGGAACTGAATGTCTCCAGCTGCTAAGGCTCTACTGTCTGAAAAGCTTTTGGTGGCGTGTAATTAAAAACCATAGACATCAGAGTGCTACTGTTTGACAACTCACAAAAGCAAGCGGAGGGGGTCTTTTCAGAGAATGAGCCCCGCTGTAGGTCTTTGCTTACCCCGTCTCTCTGGAGAAAACTCAGAGGCATTAAAGGTGTCCCTGCCTCTCTCCTGTGGCGATGTATGATTTGTGTGGTGCTGTATGCTTTGGCTTCTATCTGCACACACTGCTCTCTGCTCCATTTCATACTTTGACAGTTGTCAGTGTGATTGCAAACTGGCTTGTTTGTGTTTCTTCTCTTTCCAGGAGTGGCTGTAAGGTGAAGAAGCATGAAACTCAGTCTCTCGCCCTGGATGCATGTTCTCAGGTGAGTCTGTGCCCATCTCCAGAACGTCTCTGAGACCAGGGGTCCCCTTGTAGGAATTTGCATCCCCCGGCGGGTGGTTCAAAAGGACTTTCCAATGGGTACCTGAGTACTCAGCTTTAAGAAGCCAATTTCCAGATCCTTACTGTCCCTGAAGAGAAGGCCCCTGAAGACAAGGGAACCCTTTCACAATGACTTTTTTTTTTTTTGGTAAAATTCCCACTTTAAATGCTACAAAGATGCATCACCACAGGGTGTGAAAGTCTCCAGGGCACCAAAGGGAAGATCTGAAATATTGGTGTAGGTTCTAAGAAGATAATTGACTCTAATAACTGGATGGTATTTTTCTCAAGTCAGATGGTTTTCTAATTCATTGCTTTCAACAATAGAGGCAAACCTGAGTTGTCATCTGATAGGTCTAAAAATAATGTTTGATGATAGATTTTTTTGGGCACATAACTTGGAAAGGGGTTCAAAGAATTGAAAGGCACTTATGTTACAGAACTACTTTCTGTTTCATCTATTGTTTATATAAATAAGGTTTCTTAATGATTATATTGATAAAAATAAAAACCAGGAATAAAATTGATGTTGACCTTTGTTACATTCTAGCAATAAATAATATCCATCTGTGACCGTATAAACTAATTGCAAAACAAACCGAAGCCCAGGCCCATCTGGTTGCAGTGAGATCCTTTTGTTCTTTTTAAAACTTTCTCAGTATGCTTATTACAGAAATACATTCGTTGGTTAATAGAATTCAATTTAACGTAACTTTTCCTATACAATTTGGATCAGAAACTTGGTATATGGTGTAAGATGTAAAAAAGGGGTATGATGGGGGAAATTTGCAATCTGAGTTATTTTTCATCTGTTACAAATGTGTAAAACATTCTCCCTCAGATTTTGCTAAAGTAGGCAGCAAGAACTATGAGAAATTGATCTTTGGTTTTCTTTAAAAAAAAAAACCCAAAACCCATATATTTATTGCACTGTAAAAGTTTTTAAGAATTAGCGCAATAAAACATTTTGTAATTGATATAACAACTTACTTTTGTGTCTGATAATACTTATCAAAACTTGCAATATTTTGAAAATAAGTTGTGCATTAATGTAATAACTCTCCAGCAGAAAAAATTTTAAGACTTAAAGAAAAAAGTTTCACAGAGACATTGGATAGAGACCTTTAAAAAGACTTTCAACCATGCAGATGTTTTTCATTTGGATAGTTTCTTGATGGAAGTGGAATGGAAATACAGATTTAGAGAGGAAAAGGAATAACATAAATTTCTGACTTATTCAGGAACTTGTTCATTTAAATTTACATATGGTATCAAATCACTAAGGTAACTAGATAGCATTAAGTAAATTCAATATTTAGAATATTCCAGATATTACATTCTTTGCAATTATTTAAACTTATGCCAAAAAGTTTTTAGATGTCACTTGAAAATGCAATGGGGTACATAGATTTTCAAAAAAAATTAGGAGGCATGTGGGCAAAAAAATTGAAAATCATTGTCTTAAACCACTTAAACTGCTTGCTTATAAACTTAACCTAGAGAAGATCATTTTTTAAAACCTCCAACTCAAGTTACAGAAACTAGGTTCTATAAAACAGCATTTCACAATTGAAAGACTCCAACTTCCTCCTTGCTTTGAACCCAGGTCTGTGGTTAACCTCTCACATATCTGTATGGAGTTGTGTCTACTTTGTTCCATTCATGGGATGTCACTTTTCCCCATTGTTTGCCCTCCTAAAGGGTAGCATCTTCTCTGTTGTGTTTCTCAGGATGAAGGGGCAGTGATCTCCCAGATTTCAGACATTTCTAATAGGGATGGCCATGCTACTGATGAGGAGAAACTGGCATCCACGTCATGTGGTCAGAAATCAGCTGGGGCCGAGGTGAAAGGTGAGCCAGAGGAAGACCTGGAGTACTTTGAATGTTCCAATGTTCCTGTGTCTACCATAAATCATGCGTTTTCATCCTCAGAAGCAGGTATGGAAGCATATCTTCATCTTTCTAATGTACATAAGCATGGAAATGCCTGAAAGCCTAATAAAGCAGGAGGCGCCTTACAGAGATTAAAGAATTGGGTCACTTGAAGGATAGATTTAGGATGCTGACCTATGCTTTGCTTCTTTACCTGGAAAAGGGACACAAAAAAAGTGCTTATTGAAGTACTAGGAACATAGGGATGCTTGTGACAAGTTGTATAGGAGATGCTGATGTATGTGAGACTGCTTGAATTTCTTTATAATTTTATGTGAATATGGCCATATCTTAAAGTATAGTGGTGTGTTAGTTCATTTGCGTTGCTGTAAAGGAATACCTGAGAATAGCTAATTTATAGGAAAAAGAGGTTGATTTGGTTCATGGTTCTGCAGACTGTAGAATAAGCATGGCACCAGTGCCTGCTTCTGGTGAGGGACTCGGGAAGCTTCCAATCATGGTGGAAGGCAAGGGGGAGCAAGTGTGTCACATGGCGAGAGGTGGGAGGAGGATGCCAGGTTATTTTTAACAAACATCTCACAGAAACTAACAGCAAGAAGTCACTCATTACCACAAGGAGGGCACCAAGCTATTCATGAGGGATCCGCTCCTATGACCCAGCCACCTCCCATTAGGCCTCACTTCCAACTGTTGATCAGGTTTCAACATGAGATTTAGGGGGCAAGTATTTAAACTGTATCAAATGGCCTATAAATATGTCATATGTTTGACTTTTTTGTGATTGTTATACTCATTATTTAACTTAGAGAAATAACAACTAACATGTATGGTGCCTTACCATGTACAGGCATTGTTTTAAGTGCTTTGCATATACTCATTCATAGCACGGTGTTACTCTTTTCTCCCTTCTTCAGAGAAACAAAGTAAGTCAAAGAAGTTAAGTGACTTGATTAAAGTCACTTGGCTAGGGTAGGACAGAAAAGTGGTATCTTTTTCCTCACTCACCACAAGGTTCATGGCTGAGACATCTCTAACAAAAGATCAACAAGAGAAAAGTGTACAAATATATTTAATATAAGTTTTACATGACATTAGAGCCTCCAGAAATGAAGACCCAAAGGAACAGGGAAAACTGTACTTTTACAGATAGTTGTGCAGAAGTACAATTGGAGGACAGAAGGGTGTGATCTATGGTAATAAACCAGGGGAACTTAGCAAGTCCTGTTTGTTCCAATTCCTCTTGGTGTCTGTCTTTCAGGATAAGGACATTGTTTTTCTCTGTGTACAGGAAGGACCCCTCTTGTAATGAGGTCTTATGAACTATTTTCAGGAGAAGGTCTGAGGGATTCCTTTATGGCCTGCTTCAGGGAAGGGGGCAGGAGAGGGGCCGAGAGACCTCCCTGCTTCTGCTGTGTCCTCAAATGCGAAGGCACCATATTTTGGTGAAGTGTGTTCTGAACCTCATCATTAGTAAATGGTAGAACTACATTTGACTCTAAGCAGTCTGGTTCCATGGTTTTTTCGCCACAGTGCCAAAGTATGAAGAGATTATTTTCATGATACTAGGCTACTGTAAATTTTCCTGGTACAGATGTGGTAAGTTGAGATTGACCAGTGCACTGTAAAATGTTTCTTAGCATGTTAATGAGGAACCTGGGCTAACCAGGGCTAAAGCCTTTTATTGATGGACTCATCAGATCATTCTAGAGCTAAGCCCCTCTTTCTTGGGACCCCAGTTACATCCTTGGCCTTAAACTTTACTTATGAAAAGTTTAGAACCATGTTCCTGACTACGTTAAACATTATTAAAAACTCAGATCTTCTTAACATAATTTTATTCATGGGCTTTTATGTATAGAATTTTAAAAGTCATGATCTGCCATTAAGCCAGGGAAGCAGATGGAAAGTCAGGACTTGGAGCAATTTATTCCCCCTGGCCTCTTTCTCATCCCAGGCCTCTCAGTCTGTCATCTATAAAATAATATGCCAGGCATTGTTCCTGATTTCTTCCAATACTGCCTTCTGCCCTGACATCTTTCCCAAAGATCTTGTTCGCCATTCCCCCAGTTTCTTGGGGTTAATCCTGAGTATTCTTAACACCTGCCTTGGTTCTTTTCCATCTGAAGTGTCTTCCTTTGCTGCCTCTTACACAGATCTGCACATCCCTTCAGGTCTCTCCAGCATGCTTTATGCTGCCACATTTCCTTTCCCACTTCCTGTTCCACAGTACCTAGTGCAGTGTGTTAATTACAGGAAGGTAATATTATAAACTTGCTGAGGTAAGAGACTACCAGTCATCTTTGAGTCACCTTTGACACAGTACATGGTAAACATTTATTGAATTATATTCTTCCTCACTAGAGGAAATTCCTTCAACAAAAATTTATGTAGAGAGCTGGGGCCCTGTGCATTCAGTGCTGTCTTCAAAGTTAGCTAACAGCAAGGGGAACATATTTAAACAAGTGGTTACATTGTAACTGATCAGCCACATCGCAAGCAAGTGGAGGCTGCGGTCCTGAGTGTGGGAGTGGCTACAGGCCCTGTTAGGTGAATCCTGACTGTGTCCTGGGGAGTGTCCCCTTGGAGCTGGGTCCTGATGGATACTTACTAGATGTTCTCCAGGAAACGAGACTTTCACACAGCCATGGGAAGAAAGCTGCCATGTTGGTAAAAGGCCTGGTTGCTTTCTGTAAGTATCTGGCCAAGTGGGAAACAAGGTCGCACCGTGGAATCTGGGCTTGATCCTATAGGTAGGGAGGGGGAGGTTGAAGGTTTTTGAACAAGGGAGTGATGGTCACATTTGTGTTTTAAATAATTAGCTACTGACAACAATAGTGATTGCCATGTGGAGGATTGTAACTTAAAACTTTTGTATGCTTTTCTGTATTTTTATGTTTACTTTAATGAGTGTATCTTCTGGTTATTTTATTTTTTATTTTTCTTATTTTTGACACTGAGTTTCGCTCTTGTTGCCCAGGCTGGAGTGTGGTGGCGCTATCTCAACTCACTGCAACCTCCAGCTCCCGGGTTCAAGCAGTTCTCCTGCTTCAGCCTCCCAAGTAGCTGAGATTACAGGCATGCGCCACCACGCCCAGCTAATTTTTGTATTTTTAGTAGAGACGAGGCTTCGCCATGTTGGCCAGGCTGGTCTCCTGACCTCAGATGATCCACCCACCTTGGCCTCCCAAAGTGCTGGGTTTACAGGCATGAGCCACTGTGCCCAGCCGTCTTCTGGTTATTTTAAATGTCACCCTCTACCCTAGTAGAGTAGAGGATAGACCTGGGACAAGGAAGCCCATTTGAAGGGTGTGGAGGGAAGAATGAGTTAAGTTTTGCTGCCTTGAATTTTAAAGCTTATTATCTTATTTGCTGCATTAATTAGATCAAGGCCACCCTTCTGGGCTGGAATTTAAATTCACTCCGACTTGATAAAAAAAAATTCAGTGTTACACAGTGTCCCCTTTCTGAAATAATGCCACAGTTAGTACAACACATTTTTCCAAACTTTTAATGGACACAAGGGAGCAGCCTTGCTGTTCTTTCAGCCTGAAGGCTGACGACCTGTTTGTGGCTGACTAACCGTGTGCTCCTCTTCCGAACGTCATGGACTTGTAACAGCACTCAACAAAATGCCAGCGCTCCTTTTAAATAAAATCTTAAAATGCTTTTCATGTGTTCATAGTCATTCTCGCCTGCACTGGGGTTTCCAAGAGCCTTTCACTAGGGAGGAAAGGAACCAACTTCTTGGGATAACTATAAAAATGACTTTCTGTCTTAGGCATAGAGAAGGAGACGTGCCAGAAGATGGAAGAAGACGGGTCCACTGTGCTTGTAAGTTCCTGAATGTGGAGGGCCAGGTGGGGCTCAGGTTTCTTTCAGTATTTGTTTTGAAGCCCATGTGAATTTGTTAAATTCTGGTCAGTGTTAGGTGATGAGGATAAAATGTAAATGAGATAGTTTCTTCACTTGAGGAACACATAGTCTCTGCATTGTAACCCTAGCCGCAGGTAGCTGTGGAGCACTTGAACTGTAGCTACTCAGAAAAAGAAGCATAAATGTCTCAACTTTTTATATTAACTACATGTTGAGATGATAATATTTTGGATGTATTGGGTTAACTAAGTTTTATTATTATCATTATTATTGTTATTATTATTATTTGAGACAGTCTCACTCTGTTCCCCAGGCTGGAGTACAGTGGTGCGATCTTGGCTAACTGCAACCTCCACCTCCTGGGCTCAAGTGATCCTTCCACCACAGCCTCCCAAGTAGCTGGAACTAGAGGCGCGTGCCACCACACCCAGCTAGTTTTTGTATTTTTTGTAGAAATGGGGTCTTGCCATGTTACCTAGGCTGGTCTCAAACTCTTGGGCTCAAGTGATCTGCCCACCTCTGCCTCCCAAAGTGCTGGGATTACAGGCATGAGCCCCTGCACCTGGTTAGTTTACTCAGTTCTTTTTTTTTTTGAGACAGAGTTTCATTCTTGTCACCCAGGTTGGAGTACAGTGACGCAATCTCGGCTCGCTGCAACCTCCACCTACTGGGTTCAAGCAGTTCTCCTCCCTCAGCCTCCTGAGTAGCTGGGATTGCAGGCATGCGCCACCACACCCAGCTAATTTTTGTATTATTAGTAAAGATGGGGTTTCACCATGTTGGCCAAGCTGGTCTCAAACTCCTGACCTCAGGTGATCCACCTGCCTTGGCCTCCCGAAATGCTGGGATTACAGGCATGAGCCACTGCGCCCGGCCCATTTACTCGTTCTTAAACTTTAAACTTCCTGATTCCCAACTGATTCGTCCATAAAATGAGTAGCACCCATCTGCCTTACCAAAGTGGTTGTAAGGATAAGATGAAATGACAACGTGAAAGATTTAAGCTGTAAAGTGCTAGAATACACTAGTGGTGTGCTAGAATACACTAGTGGTGTGCTAGAATACACTGTTGTGTTAGAATACGCTGGTGGTGTGGTGTTGATAGGAAACACGTGGAAAAGAGAGTGAAAAGGAAGAGAGTGAAAAAGAAAAATGGCAAACACTGTCTCTGAAGCCAGCTGGTGAGGAACATATCATATGCTGTGACCTTTTAAAAGCAACTCCTTTTGAACTTCCCAACATAAATTAACTTCTGCTTCCTTAGAACATTGAATAAACATTGTATAAAGAAATTTCACCATGCAAAACATTGAATGAAAAAATCATCTATTTAATCCATCATTTACTTTTTAAGTTTCTCCATGTTGCTCTGAAGTCCATTCCTATGCGGTCTTGTGCCCATCAGTAGCTGCTGGGTGGTCTTGTGCCAGCAGTAGGTGGTGGCTGGACTAAGACCAGAGTACAATCCGTGGTAGGAGTCAGTCTTTCCTAGCTTTTCAGCTGTTGTTCCACAGCATTTTTCATGTAAGAAGTTAACTTTTCTTTTTAAGTTTTAAATTTTTAAAGGGTGAGTTCATTTGGCTTTTTCGAGCATGTCTCTGTTAGAGTACGGCAGGGGCTGGTATTGCTCCATTGTGATTGAGGACTAATGAGCACAGTCAGCACACTGCCACAGATTAGTAATGCGAATTCTCCACAGCCACGGGAATCTGTGGCATCTGTGCTCACTGTAAATTTGCAACCAGGAGTCCATTGAGTTCTATTATCTATAGACTGGTCTTTGTTGGTCCTCAATTGTGAACGTTTGGAGGGACTGGGAGAAGCACTGGCAAACATGAAATAAAGCCCTTTTGGAAGGATATGATTGATTGATTTAGCGTCTTCATTAAAGACATATTAGATGGCCCAGGCCTAAAAGAGATCTTCTGGCCAATTCTCTGTGATGGTAGATTCTATAACAAGCTTGTCCAACTTGCTTAATTTTGTTGTTGTTGTTCTGATTGGTTTTGTTTTAGGCTTTTAGCAGCCTGAAGCCATAGTTTTTAGTCTCTGTCTCTAGTGATAAGTGGAAAAGAGGGATGAGGAAGGGGCTTTACTGCCCCAACCAGAAACAGAAACTAAGAACCCATGACTGCATTCTCTCCCTTGGACACCCCTGTGAAATGTTCTGCACTTTTTGATAAGCAACCTAAAGGACTAAGGAATGTAAAAAGTTAAATCCTAGGAGACTGGAAAAGATGGCTAAAGTAGGCAAGGGTATATACATTCCTGCCCTGACACCTGTAAGAGTTGTTGCATTTTGAGTAGTGAGACTTGTAAATGTGGCCAGGCAGAGAGGAGAGTGGCTGGGGAGAGCCGGCAGGCTGAAGAGCCACTCACCTGGAGACATCAAACACCATCTAAGGTTTGATCTCCTACCGCCTGCTCAGGATGCTGCCCCTTCTGGACCCCACATGTGTTAGCATTGAGTTGTTAAGCAGGCAGACTGAATTCATTTACCCTCTCAACAAATGAATGAGATGCTGAACTCTGTAATGGACGTTGATGTTTTCCTGGCTATGAAGATTTTTAGGGGGCTTATTTCCCAAATTCTCACGAACTTGATAGCCATGGAAAGCACTGAGAGTCTGTTTCCTAAAGTTGACTCAACCTGGGGACTCTGGCTTAAACTGAGAACTCACAAGAGACTGACCCATGAAATGTTATTAATTTAGAAGCAGAAGTTTAACAGTGAAGTGAATCAAGTCTCAACTTGACCTCCTGTATTACCTCTCTTTAGGCAAGTAACAGTTTCTTGATAAGAAACAAGGCACAGGAAGTTAATGAGATGATTCAAATGTCCAGGGGTGTATCAGCTATCTGCTGCTGTGTAACACATTACTCCAACACTTAAAGCAAGTGTTTATTATCTCATTGTTTCTGTGGGTCAGGAATCTTGGGCAGCTTTGCTGGGTGCCTCTGACTCAGGATCTGTTACAGGCTGCAATCAAGGTGTTGATCAGGGCTGCAGTCATATCCAGGCTTGACTTGGGGAGGATCTGCTTCCAGGCTCACTCATGTGGTTGTTGGCAAGTCTCGGGTCCCCACTGGCTGTTGGTGGAGACATCAGCTCCTTGCCACATGGGCCTTTCCCTGTAGCTTCTCAAAACATGGAAGTCAGAGTTTGTTCAGAACCTAACCTCAGAAGTGACATCCATGACGTTTGCCATATTCTAATGAGTCACTAGGTCCAGCCTACACTCAAAGGAAAGAGATTACAGAGGGAGAGGATTAGTACTGGAGGTAGGGGTTACTGGGGGACATTTTAGAGGCTGCCCACTGCAAGTACCTTCTGGTTCTATTGGTAGATCTATCCCAAGAGAGAAAAGAGAGGTTTTGTGGGTACCTTGGACTTCTGTTGGCATGGTGGGCTGCCCTCCCCCAAATGCTGCTGGAACATGGGCACTGCCAGCTTGTGGCTTTTGTATTTTGCTTTTCTGTGGCCTGAGACAGGTTTCTATTTTGGGCCCATGGCTGAGGTCCGTGAAGCCGCATGCTAAAATTCTGTTTCTGAGCATTTTCTAGAGAGAGGGTAAAACTATAATGACTCTGAAAAATTTAAAAGCCACTCGTCTACATTCACCTTGGACTTTCTGTTTAGTGTTGATTCACACAAGATGTAACTGATTGATTATAATCAATAACTAATTGATTAGTTATCCCACATTTAAGATTAAGATTATTCCAGGTCACTTTGGCATTTTGGATGTTCCCAAAATATTAGATGACTCATTTATATAAAAAGTTTACTTCTGGCTGGGCACAGTGGCTCACGCCTGTAATCCCAGCACTTTGGGAGGCCAAGGCGGGCAGATTGCAAGGTCAGGAGATTGAGACCATCCTGGCTAACACGGTGAAACCCCGTCTCTACTAAAAATACAAAAAAATTAGCTGGGCATGGTGGCGGGCACCTGTAGCCCCAGCTACTCGGGAGGCTGAGGCAGGAGGATGGCGTGAACCCGGGAGGCGGAGCTTGCAGCGAGCCGAGATTGCGCCACTGCACTCTAGCCTGGGCCACAGAGCGAGACTCCATCTCAAAAAAAAAGTTTACTTCCATAGGTAGGGGGAATAGCCAACAAAAACGTCTTTTAGGAAGGAAAATAGTACAAAGTCCATGTTCTCCTGAAAAGAAAAGTTTGCCAGTGTTTCGCTGTGGAACCCTGAGCTTATGAAAGAAGCAAGCCAGCGCCTCAGAGGGCGAAGTGCTGCCAGAAGGGAGTGGAAAACTTAGTAGCAAGGAAGAACCAACACAAAGGCACGGACCTTGACTTACATATGGCCGTTTTGCATATGGGCAACAATGGTACACACCCAGCAGGCTGGGTTACAGCAGGAGGTCACTGCGGAGCAGTGGAAGTTCAGGATGATCCTGAATCATCTGGGTGAAAGGGTAGGGGTGAGAGTTCAAAGAGTTCAAATATATTTGCTATTTTTGCCTCCTTAGGCCTGAAAGTTAGTATTTTAGAAACATTTCCATCTGCAGGGGCTAAAGATACATACAAAGCATCGATATGTAACAGGAGCAGCTGTCACTTGTTTTTGTTTTTGCTTTTTTAAAAAAGAAATTCCCATTTACATGGAGCTTATCCCCAGAAACTTAATCATGGGTGTGTTTCTTTTATCCATGTGGTTCTTTGGTGACTGACCGCTATTATAAGTACACTTTCTCCCTTTTAGATCAGAATAAAATTTCTCTAGGTTATCTGCTCAACAGAAGCTAAGACCACTCTGATAGTCATTATAACAGTTTTTCTTTAGTTACTTCCATAATTAGGTTTGTTTTTTAAAAAGCTTCCCCCCTGCTGACTTTTCTTTAAACATGGTTTTAAAGGATGTGATCAATTTAGTAATGAGCAAGTTGTTGAAGGATGTCTGGGGTTAAGAAGCTAAAAGCTGATGGATTCAATGTAATCCCTTTTCCCACAGGGGCTGCTGGAGTCGTCTGCAGAGAAGGCCCCTGTGTCGGTGTCCTGTGGAGGTGAGAGCCCCCTGGATGGGATCTGCCTCAGCGAATCAGACAAGACAGCCGTGCTCACCTTAATAAGAGAAGAGGTAAAAGCTCTCCTGTTTAGTCTGCTTATCACTCCATTTCTTTGTAAGGCCCATGTACCAGCAGGTAGATTGCATCTCTGCTGGCTCAAGTTATTCCAGGCTGGAAGTTCTTATTACCTGCAGCTTGTTTAGGTCGTAAAAGGGCCCCCTGTGGCAGTGGTGCTGGAGTCCTGACATTCTGGTCTCCAGGGTAAAATGTTGACAATCTGAAATATTCTTAAGAATTTTGTACCCTTCTTTATCTTTCAGCCCTGACATTTAAAATATCTAATTTTGCCAGCTTTGCTCACATGTGTAACTAAATCAGTGCTTTTATTTTACAGAGGATATATGCTCATGCCTAAACATTTGTAATTTTTTTGCAGTAATACACAGTTGTTTCCTACTTTCATCCATTCTTTAAACCATTCAACTCTCCGATTCCTGTATTGTGTTTCTTGAACAGCCTTTGTTCAAAATAGATCATTGCTAGGCCTTCCCTGGTTATCTGAAAAATATGAAAGACACTGTTGTGTACCATTAATCAGTTACCCACCCTCTCCTGTCATATATCTATGCTGTATTTTGTGTGTTTGGTTTGTGTGTTTCTTGACAATTCCACCTGTTCTTAAAGGAAGGTGTGGCAATTTTATTTTTATAGTTTTTAGTTTTATAGTTTTTTTTAGTTTTAATTTTTATAGTATGCTGTAAGTGGTTAAGCACCTTAGCTGTAGGTCTTTTACAGCTTTCTAAAATAGCATCAAGTTGGTAATGAGGGATGTCAGCTAGTCCTGTTTTCAAAACTTGGGAGGAGTGGTAAGAAGGCCCACCAAAATCTTTTTTTTTTTTTTTTTGAGATAAAATCTTGGCGCCGTAGCTCATGCCTGTAATCCCAGCACTTTGGGAGGCCGAGGCGGGCAGATCACCTGAGTTCGGGAATTCGAGACCAGACTGACTAACGTGGAGAAACCCCATCTCTACTAAAAAAAAAAAAAAATACAAAATTAGCTGGGCGTGGTGGTGCATGCCTGTAATCCCAGCTACTTGGGAGGCTGAGGCAGGAGAATTGCTTGAACCTGGGAGACGGAGGTTGTGGTGAGCCGAGATCGCGCCATTGCACTCCAACCTGGGCAACAAGAGCGAAACTCCATCTCAGAAAAATAAAAATAAAATAAAAGGCAAGATCTCACTCTGTCACCCAGGCTGAGTGCAGTGGCACAATTATAGCTCATTGCAGCCTCGAACTCCTAGGGTCAAGCGATCCTCCTGCCTCAGCCGCCTGAGTAGCTGGGACTGCAAGCACGCGCCACTATCCCTTGCCAAAATCTTGTAAATGAGATAAATGACTTGATCTTTTTCCTGGGAGTTAAACTATGAGATCACCACCTAATGGATCAAAGTAAAGAGGTGCCTGATTACCTGAAGCACACAGGAGACATCCTTCTATGTTCTTGAGATCCTAATAAATATAATGAAACTACCAATTAGGAAGAGAGCGGCACGGCCAGGGAAGTACAGTAAGAGGAGCACCATGGCTGCCCATGCAAGCCCTGCCCAGGGCAAATAGAGTTCGAGGCAATGAATTTAGAGTATTTCCTTCCAGTTAGCAAGAGCATCCCAAATATGAGCCTAGGTTCCAGGCTAACTAGCAAGACTCTACCTGTAAGTGATGGATGCTATAGCTAGATGTAGCCAGCTCATCTGAGCCCCCTCCTTCTGACTCTGTTTTTATGAAGCTGTCAAAAATCTCTATAGAAAGAGAATGTGTTGCTCATGCCAACTTCCAGTGGTCTGATTTTGTGGCAGTTTCATTCTCTGGTGGCCTGGCATCAGCCGTGATTACATGGCCTTAGTTAGAGTGAATACCTGCCAATCAGATGGCTCTGTTCTTGGTGTCTGTCCCAGTCAGGGCCTGGCCCTGCAGAGCTGAGAGCTAGACCCTGGACCAAGGTAAAGTTCACAGAGGCTGTAAATACCACTTGGAATTTCTGGGAGATGTTCTACTCATCTTTATTCCCATGTCTGCATCCCAGCATCCCGTGTGGCTTAGAGTACACCTTTCCAAATGGTTACAGACATTTAATATTGAAGTTTATATTTCTAATATAGGTTGAACATGTTGGGTTAGACCTGGTTGTGTGCTATTTCAGTTCCCAGTCTTAAGTGCAAATTGTAATAGATTGGGTAAAACTAAGCTTTATTGTACTCTAGATAATCACTAAAGAGATTGAAGCAAATGAATGGAAGAAGAAATATGAAGAGACCCGGCAAGAAGTTTTGGAGATGAGGTTAGACTGGAGGTTTTGGGGAGGGGCTGGATACTTTTATGCACTGTTAGATTTGATACAGATGAAGTGATGACAGTGTTTGCTTGCCACAGAACCAAGCGTTGAGAGCTTGAGGGCTTTGCTGTTTGCACCTTGCTTTGTGATTGAGAATGTTGTTTCGGGAGTTATTGCTAACCAGTTATTATATTCAAATACTGTAGTTTATCTTGGGTTGTTCAGAACATAACATGTAAATAGAACCCACATAATTCTTATCTTCTTAGAAGAATTGACAGAAATTTGTATCAAAATATCCATTTGGAATACAGAAAAATAAGATTTATCCAATGATAGAGACATTGAAATTCATAATACTATTTTTTTTTTTTGAGGCAGGGTCTCACTCTGTCATCCAGGCTGGAGTGCAGTGGTGTGATCATGGCTCACCGTAGCCTCAACCTCCTGGGATCAACTGATCCTTTCCCCTCTGCCTCCCAAGTAGCTGGGACCACAGGCACGTGCCACCATGCCTGCATAATTTTTTTTAGAGATGAGGTCTCACTCTGTTGCCCAGGCTGGTTTGTAACTCCTGAGCTCAAGCAATGCACCTGCCTCAGCCTCCCAAAGTGCTGGGATTGCAGGCATGAGCCACGGCGCCTGGTCCGTAATACTTTTTAAAAATTAATTATGCATGAGAGTTTCAAATTACATAACCACCAAATAGATGATAGAAAGCTTGTTAACAAGAAACAAAATTGATTGACTTGAAATTGAAATCTTTTTATTTTTCCTCACTTTTAGAAAGAGTTATGAGCCATGAAATGACTAAAGATGAAATCAAAGCAGAGAAGAAAAAAAGGCATAAATAATTCACACACAGTGTGGTCAACATTTGAATGATTAAAAAACATTTTAAATATATCCCTCTAATTAGTTGCTCTTTTATTATTTGTCTTTTAAGCATTTCCTAGGTGTAAGGCCCTTTGCTGGGCTTGATGGAAAGGAAGGGACATTCCTGCTCTTAGAGAGCAGTAGCCATCCATAATAACCAACTTGAATATGACATCAAAAGTGATGGGGGCACCACCATGGAGGGCAGGGGAGGACGTGATGTGACTCACAGAGCACCCAGCACTGGACTGGGTCAGAAGGACATTGTCACTCTTCACTAGAAGAAAGGTTAACCCAAGAGGGTGATCTTTAAAGTCTTCGAATAAGTGAAATACTTTTGGAATTAGGACACAAAATAAAACTTGTAACTGAATCATAGGTAGAGTGTCTGAAAGGGTGGATTGAGTCAGGAAAGTCTAAAGTCAGATCGCATCTCTTAGGAAGAGCCCAGAAGAATATCTTTAACTTAGTTTGTAAAAGATTGACTCATCTAAGCAGAATGAATCTATTTCCTTGCAGTATTCAAATAGGTGCAAAGAGAAAGGGAAGACAGTTGTTTCTATAAGTAAAATATAAGTTTGTCTAAACATAAAATCTTAACAAAAACCTTTTTTGAAACTTAAGAAACCTTATATAATGTAAAAAAAAAAAAAAAAAAAAAAAAGATAAGGAGAGCCCCAAAGCAGATAAATGGATTACATAAATTGTCAGTGTACGTTAATGTGTTTAATTGTTTGGGACAGCATTTCTCCAACTTTCATTGTCTGAAAATCCTCCTCTGGTAATAAGTTCTTTTTTTCTCATTTAGGAAAATTGTAGCTGAATATGAAAAGACTATTGCTCAAATGATTGGTAAGGAGAACATTTTGTTTTTTGAGGGTATGAGCTATAGGATCTGTCTTAGTCTGTTCAGCCTGGTATAACAAAGTACTGTAAGCTAGCTTATAAACAACAAACATTTTTCATAGCTCTGGAGACAGGAGAGTTCAAGGCACTCACAGATGAGATGTCTGGGGAGGGCCCATTCCTCATAGAAAGGGCTGGCTAGCTCTCTGGGGTCTCTTTTATAAGGACACTAATCCTGACATAATCACCTCCCAAAGTCCCTTCCGTGCCCACTTTCACGCTGAACATACTCACACATTGGGGATTAGGTTTCAATACACAAATCTGGGGTTGGGAGGTGGCATAAACTATAAGACCATAGCCGGATCCATGGATGATTTTCAGACCATGTCACAAACTTGTATTTGTCTGTCACTTAGATACAGTCGTCTCATTATTCGTGGGAGGTATGTTCAGTAAAGTTGCTGCAAACACTGAATTAGTGAATACTAAACACTGCTCCTGGCCGGGCATGGTGGCTCACGCCTGAGGTTGAGAGTTCAACCTGAGGTTGAGAATTCAAAAACAGCCTGACCAACATGGAGAAACCCCATCTCTAGTAATAATACAAAATTAGCCGGGCGTGGTGGTGCATGCCTGTAATCCCAGCTACTCGGGAGGCTGAGGCAGGAGAATCGCTTGAACCTGGGAGATGGAGGTTACGGTGAGCCAAGATAGCGCCATTGCGCTCCAGCCTGGGCAACAAGAGCAAAATTCCATCTCAAAAAATAAATAAGTAAATAAACACTGCTCCTAGGGGAAAGACAGAGTTAGAGTCTTGCATCTGGCCACAGCATTTTCATTGATTGGTCAGTATACAACCTTGTTTTACGTGTGTTCCTGTTTAAAGATACCTTATTTAATACATATAGTTGATTCATTAACATTGAGCTCACAGTCAGCAGCACTTTGGCTCATGTCTGAACAGAGCTTCTGTAATGTATGTATTTTAAGGAACCTTACTGCCTTCTTATGCTTAGTATCACTAGACAGCACTGTAGCACTGCTCTTGGAGGCCACTTAAAACAGTGAGGTCTCCAGCAAAAAGAATACAAATGCAACAAACATGGCCTGAATAGACCGCAAGAAGAACACTTGTTTATAGAATGAATCAAGAAGGCAGAGTATTGCTTTGTTCACTGTCAGCTGAGAGCGTGCATATCAGGTGACTAAAGCATTTTTGCCACTCTGCACACATCCACAAATGACTAAGTCCAGGAGGATAGATTTTAGGATTACAAATAAATTTTAGCAAGTAGGCGAATTGGGAGGTATGGACTTGGTGAATAACGAGGGTCAACTGTAGTTAGGTTCATTTTAGAAGATGGCAGGCCTTGAATTCTGTGACTGTTGGTGGCCTGGTCACATCACTAACACCCGCTGGGAGCATCCTGTGTTTTGGTGCAGGGTTCTTACTCAAGTGCAGATTGTAATTTCTCTGCATCAGACCCAGTGGTGCCTTTACAGAACAACAGGGATTGATCCTCCTGCATGGAATTTAGAGTCTCTTCTCATCCATATCATAAGGATTGACTCCCTAAACCAAAGTCTGTCCTTTCTCCACTAAATTGCCGAAATGATACTTTCTATCATCCACATCACTTAACGCCTTCCCAGCTCAGGGCCTTACCACAGCTGTTCTTCTCTATGGAGTATTCTCCTCCCAGGTAGCTGTATGGCTCACATCCTCATTTCTGTCCAGTCTCTGCTCAAATCTCTCCCCTGAGAGCAGGTACTCTCTGTACAGTAACAGCCCCCTCCCCGCCCCCATTCCCCCTTACCCTGCCTTGTTTTTTCCCCATCACTTGTTACCACGCATCTCCCCCAACTAGAGTATAAGCTGTAAGAGCGGGAACTTGGTCACATCCCCAGCTGTATCCCTACCATGAGAACACTGCTTGGCTTCTAGGGAGTCTCTATTTGTTAAATAAATATGTCATTCCTTTTGACTTGTGATTCCCAGAAGATGAACAAAGGACAAATATGACCTCCCAGAAGAGCTTCCAGCAACTAACCATGGAGAAGGAACAGGCCCTGGCTGACCTTAACTCTGTGGAAAGGTCCCTTTCTGATCTCTTCAGGAGATATGAGAACCTGAAAGGTGTTCTGGAAGGGTTCAAGAAGGTAGAGTGTTTTTTCCCCTCTATCTCCTGGTGTATTTCCAGTAGTGTAGTTCCTTGGTAACTGGTCATCAAATACATATGCCAGAGGTTGTGGGTATCCTTTTAAATAGGAGCTCAGGGCCTACTGGCCTTGTATCCTCTATTCCAGTGAAGCTGGATTTTTTTTCCACATTTTTCCTTCTTTGGTTGTTCAGGCGTCTGGCCCACTGGGTGCCATGTCTTGGCCATTCGTCTCCTGTGTCAAGCCAATAAGCCCCAGGCTGTGGCGTAGACTGCAAGAACTATTAATTGAACCCTCAGACCTCAGGTGAATTCTAGAAATGTTCTTTCTGGTAATTCACCTTTTCAGTTTTAGTAAAAGGGATTAGAAGGAATTCCATGTCACTGAAAAATTAAAGCTGCATATTCTAGAAGACATGAGTATAATATTTCAAATTTAGATGTAAATGGGCCTGTTGATTTAATGTAGCTTTACCATATCAACCAGGCACAATTATAGCAATGAAACGTCTTTATTTTCATATTAAAATAAAAATGAAATTGGCCAGTTTATCAAATATGGAAGTCAAATTGCCATTCAGTTTTGAATAATTGCCTTCCTAAAGTAGGCATATTGGTATAACTGACCCTTACTGTATGATATTGAAAATTAACACATGAAGACATTATGTAGAATTTCCTCAGTGAGAATTACATGTGGCTATTTCAAATTACTGCAGAGTATGAATAAAAGGCATCTGAATTAATTAGATTTTTCCATTCTTTAAAAAATGAAAACTCTGATATGTGGTAGATTAGAAGAAACAGAATGACCTGTTTATTTTCAATTTTTGCTTTGGAACAGAATGAAGAAGCCTTGAAGAAATGTGCTCAGGATTACTTAGCCAGAGTTAAACAAGAGGAGCAGCGATACCAGGCCCTGAAAATCCACGCAGAAGAAAAACTGGACAAGTAAGAGCTTGTAAATTTTGAATTTCACTCTTCACGATGTTGTGGGAAAATTGACAGAGGAAAAAAAAATCACTGTTTTGCAACTCCAGGTTGTATTTGTATGTGTGTGTTTATTTCACTTTTTAAACCCTTTTCCCATTGTTAAAACATTAAAAAGTAAAAAAAGTTATATCTGCTCCTGCCTCCTTCCACTGGGTTCCCATCTTCCTCTATGCCAGGTAATCACCATTGTTGGTTTCTGTTTTTTCTTCCTATTACAATTTTTTTCTCCTTTTTTATATGATTTTAGCATACTTCGCTGTTTTTGCTTAGCAGTGTAATTTTGAGAATCTTTCCATGTCAGTGCAAGAAGAGCTTCCTCTTTTTTTTCTAATAGCCGCATGGTATTCCATTGTTGGAATGTATCATTTATTTAACAGTCCCCTCCTATTAGACATTAAAGTTAATTCAAGTGTCTTGCTGCCACAGACAGTGCCATAGTAAGTGACCTGGTAGGTGATCGTTTTGCCTGCCTGTGAGTTATCTTTATGATCTGTATATTAGAAAAGGAATTGCTAGACCAAAGCATATATGAATTTATAATTATAAGTGTTGTCAGATTGGCCCCATTAGACTTTTATCATTCGATAGCCCTAGATAATATATGACAGCATCTCTTTTTTTCTGCAGCTGTGCCAATAGATCAACGTTTAATATTTTCTGCAAATCTAATAGGTGAAAATGGTATTTCAACATAGGTATTTGTTTTTGGCAAGCAACAGAGCATTTATTTATTTGTTTGTTTGTTTATTTTATTTATTTTTTTTTTGAGACAGAGTTTCTCTCTGTCACCCAGGCTGGAGTGGAGCGTGGCGATCTAGGCTCACTGCAACCTCCATCTCCCGGGTTCAAGCGATTCTCCTGCCTCAGCCTCCCAAGTAGCTTGGATTACAGGCACACACCACCACACCCGGCTAATTTTTTTTTTTTTTTTTTTTTGGTAGAGACAGGGTTTCACCATGTTGGCCAGGCTGGTCTGGAACTCCTGACCTCAGGTGATCCGCCCGCCTCAGCTTCCCAAAGTGCTGGGATTACAGGTGTGAGCCACCGCGCCCAGCCCCAGAGCGTTTATTTTAATCAATGTAATTTTGATTTGCATTTATCTTATGAATGAAATTGAATATATTTCAGCATTCATTTATTAATATATTTGCTTTACTATGAATTACTCTATTCTTTGCCTATTTTCCTATTGTCATTTTATAGCTTTTATATATTAGGGACACCAGCCCTTTGTGATAAGAACTTTGAATAATCTTTCAAGTTTATCATTTGTCTTTTGCCTCCGCCTATAGTGTTTTTTGATATTCACAAATTTACTTCTGTGTGCTGAAGTGTATTAGTCATTTCTTTTACAGCTTCTGGATTCCTTGTCATAGTAACAAAGATCTTCCCCATGCTGGATAGAAAATATTCTCCCATGTTTTACTTACACTTTATGGCTTAGTTTTTTTAATCCTTAAATCTAATACATTTGGAGTTTATCCTGGGAAGTGTTATCCAACTTGATTTTTTGTTGTTGTTTTTTTTTTGAGACAGAGTCTCACTCTGTCACCCATGCTGGAGTGCAGTGGCACAATGTAAGCTCACTGCAACCTCTGCCTCCTGGGTTCAAGTGATTCTCCTGCTTCAGCCTTCCGAGGAACTGGGATTACAGGCATCCGCCACCATGCCCAGCTAATTTTTGTATTTTTAGTAGAGACAGGGTTTCGCCATGTTGGGCAGGCTGGTCTCGAACTTCTGACCTCAAGTGATCCGCCCGCCTTGGTCTCCCAAAGTGCTGGGATTACAGGCGTGAACCACTGAGCTTGGCCTCCCAACTTGACTTTTTAACTAAAAGGTAATACATGCTTGTACATTTTGCTGCCTAAATTTCTATTTGTAGAAACAGAAGTTCTCCTGTCCCCTTCTCACTCCCATGGTACTGTATTAGATTTCATATGTATTCTTCTCCATAGGTTATACAGATCCCTCTATATATTATACATAGGTTTATTGTATATCTCTCTAGGCTTTTCTTTGTGTCTTTATAAATACTATGATTTTGAACTGTAAAAAATATTTACAATATTGGAATCACATTAGACAAATTTCCTTTTTCCCTTAATAGCATATCCTGGCCATTTTTTCATGTCAGAACATATAGCTGAATCTAATTCTTTTTATTAGGTCGTGGAACTATAGCATTTCTTTATTGATGGGCACTTAGACAGTTACAAACTTTTTTACGTTGAAGGTAACACTACAGCGAACGTCCTGTGCACTCACTGTTAGGCCAGGTGGGAGTATTTCTGTGAATACATAATTGAAAGTGGGATTGCATTGGAGGGCGTGTACACTTTAAATTGCCCTGGTGACTACCACATTACCCGCCACAAGGCAGCGCCAGTTTTCAGCCGCCCATTGGCACATGAGCCTGCCTGTCTCCTTGTATCTCGGCCCACACAGGACTGTCCTTGTTAATTTTTGCCAATTCAATCAATTTTCAAAGCTTATCATTTTAATTTACATGCCTCTGATTACTAATGAGGCTTTAGCATCCTTTCATCAGTTTACTGGCTGTTCATCAACTGACATTTATGGTTTTTAAGAATTCCTTTCACATCTCATTAATAAACTCATTCCCTGTAGGCCCGTGTCTCATAGATGTCAGTGATTAGTATCCCAACTCTAGCTGTGATCGTCTCCAAAATTATGCAGTCTGCTTTTGTACTGGGCTAAAAAAAAAAAAATCTAAGACTGTTGTAGAAACCATTTGCTAGTGAGGTACAAATTTTGAAGTTGTCTGTAAATCGAATGTTTATAAATTAAAATGGAATTATTTAAGTCACCGATTTTTGTTTTTTTTCTCTTATGCAGTCAATTTTTTGAGGCCTGTGCCTCACAGATGTCAGTGGTTAGTATCCTGACTGGCTTTGCCTAGTGGCTAATCATGTGCTTTTTGTCTCTTTATTCCACCCAAACACCATAAACAGAGCCAATGAAGAGATTGCTCAGGTTCGAACAAAAGCAAAGGCTGAGAGTGCAGCTCTCCATGCTGGACTCCGGAAAGAGCAGATGAAGGTGGAGTCCCTGGAAAGGGCCCTGCAGCAGAAGGTACAGAAAGGGACCTGATCTGGGTGGCCACAGAGACGTTTGGTTTTCCTCCTCAGCAGTGACTCACTTATGACAGATCTGGGTGAAAGAGGCCTTGGCTTTCTACTCAGACACTTCAGTCCAGCTCCTTTCTGAACTGATCCAGGTGGAAACAAACAAGTCAAACCATTAAATTTTCAAGCATATCATGCGGAAATCATCCACAGGCAGGGTGCAGAGAGGAAGTTGCATTTTAACTGAAGTTCAGAACACCTTCCTAGTTGGGGTCATGAGACTACCTTTCTTTCTTTCTTTGTTTTTTATGCGATATATTAATATGAAGCCATCTTCCCCCTTCATTGCTTTAGATTAGTGGTTTGCAGATGGGGGCAGTTTTGCCCTCCAGGGGGTGTTAGGTGTTAGGTAATGTCTGGAGATATATTTGTTTGGTTGTCACCACTGGGAGATGCTACTGGTATCTAGTGCAGGAGGCCAGGGATGCTGTTAAACATCCTACAATGCACAGGACAGCCCCCGACAACACACTTACCCATCCTAAAACATCAGCAGGGCTGCTTTGAGAAACTGCTGTAGATAAATGAAAACCAGGACTAGCAACAATCCCTGTTTCTCACTAAGCAATTTTTAGCTTTCCGTTTTTATATGTCTCCGGTGATTTTCTTTACTGCATTTCCAATTATATACTCATACCTGTGCCATGCATTCATCAAGAGCAGGAGTTTTTATCACAGGGTCTGTTAGCCCCTAGAATGGTGCTCCCTGGAAGATTCAGACTCAAGCATCCCTAGATATGCTAATGGATTGAGTGAGACCCAGATACTTATGTTTTTGACAAGTACCCTAGATAATTCCTCTGATAACAAGAAAATTGGGGAACTAAGAGATTCATGGACAAGTTTCAGAGGGCTGGTGACTGTCCTCACCCTTTACTCAATTTAAGCATGATTTTATGAGTACATTTTTTGAGATGTGTAGCCTTTTTTTCTTTAAAGCATCTCTGATGTAGAAAAGTTAAAAATCACTGAATTAGGATGTCTAGGGTAGGGTAGATCCAGACTTGGGACTAGTTAACTCTATTTGCCTTTATTTCAGAATACAAAGTGGCCTGCATAATTATGTCATTTGTCTTTCAGAACCAAGAAATTGAAGAACTGACAAAAATCTGTGATGAGCTGATTGCAAAGCTGGGAAAGACTGACTGAGACACTCCCCCTGTTAGCTCAACAGATCTGCATTTGGCTGCTTCTCTTGTGACCACAATTATCTTGCCTTATCCAGGAATAATTGCCCCTTTGCAGAGAAAAAAAAAAAAAAAAAAAAGCACATGCCTACTGCTGCCTGTCCCGCTTTGCTGCCAATGCAAGAGCCCTGGAAGAAACCCTAGAGGGTCGCATAGTCTAGAAAGGAGTGTGACCTGACAGTGCTGGAGCCTCCCAGTTCCCCGTATGAAGGTTCCCTTAGGCTGCTGAGTTTGGGTTTGTGATTTCTTTATCTTTAGTTCCTTTTAAAGTCATCTTTACTTTCCCAAATGTGTTAAATTTGTAACTCCTCTTTGGGGTCTTCTCTACCACCTGTCTGATTTTTTTGTGATCTGTTTAATCTTTTAATTTTTTAATATCAGTGGTTTTATTTAAGGAGACAGTTTGGCCTATTGTTACTTCCAATTTATAATCAAGAAAGGGCTCTGGGTCCCCTTTTAAATTACACACACTCTCACACACATACATGTATATTTATAGATGCTGCTGCTCTTTTCCCTGAAGCATAGTCAAGTGAGAACTTCTCTACAGAAGGACATATTTCCTTGGATGTGAGACCCTATTTTGAAATAGAGTCCTGACTCAGAACACCAACTTAAGAATTTGGGGGATTAAAGATGTGAAGACCACAGTCTTGGGTTTTCATATCTGGAGAAGACTAATTTGCCATGACGTTTTGTTGCCCTGGTATTTGGACACTCCTTAGCTTTAATGGGTGTGGCCCCTTCAGGGTTAGTCCTCAGACTGATGGTAGTGTCTGCTTTCTGCATGAACGGCAATATGGGACTCCCTCCAAGCTAGGGTTTGGCAAATCTGCCCTAGAGTCATTTAGTTTCCTCTGCCTCCATTTGTTAATACAGAACATTTAGTCTTCATTATCTTTTTTTTTTGTTTGAGACAGAGTTTCGATCTATTTTAAATATGTGAAGAAAATCTACTTGTAAAAGGCTCAGATCTTAATTAAAAGGTAATTGTAGCACATTACCAATTATAAGGTGAAGAAATGTTTTTTTCCCAAGTGTGATGCATTGTTCTTCAGATGTTGAAAAGAAAGCAAAAAATACCTTCTAACTTAAGACAGAATTTTTAACAAAATGAGCAGTAAAAGTCACGTGAACCACTCCAAAAATCAGTGCATTTTGCATATTTTTAAACAAAGACAGCTTGAATACTGAGAAGAGGAGTGCAAGGAGAAGGTCTGTACTAACAAAGTCAAATTCCTCAAGCTCTTACTGGACTCAGTTCAGAGTGGTGGGCCATTAACCCCAACATGGAATTTTTCCATATAAATCTCAATGAATTCCCTTTCATTTGAATAGGCAAACCCAAATCCATTCAAGTGTTTTAAAGCACTCTCCTGTCTTAATCTTACACCCTGAAAGTCTTCATGGTGATATGCACTATATTCAGTATATGTATGTTTTCCTACTTCTCTTGTAAAACTGTTGCATGATCCAACTTCAGCAATGAATTGTGCCTAGTGGAGAACCTCTATAGATCTTAAAAAATGAATTTTTCTTTAGTGTATTACTCACGTGAGTGCAATCTTTAGCCCCAGGGAGGTCAATAATGTCTTTTAAAGCCAGAAGTCACATTTTACCAATATGCATTTATCATAATTGGTGCTTAGGCTGTATTTTCAAGCCTATTATCTTAACATTTTGTATAAAAAAGAACAACAGAAATTATCTGTCATTTGAGAAGTGGCTTGACAATCATTTGGGCTTTGAAAGCAGTCACTGTGGTGTAAAATGAATGCTGTCCTAGTGGTCATAGTACCAAGGGCACGTGTCTCCCCTTGGTATAACTGATTTCCTTTTTAGTCCTCTACTGCTAAAGAAGTTAATTTTGCATTTTGCAGAAAGAAACATTGATTGCTAAATCTTTTTGCTGCTGTGTTTTGGTGTTTTCATGTTTACTTGTTTTATATTGATCTGTTTTAAGTATGAGAGGCTTATAGTGGCCTCCACTGTAAATCCATAGTCATCTTTTTAAGCTTATTGTGTTTAAGAAAGTAGCTATGTGTTAAACAGAAGTGACGGCAGCCCTTCCCTAGCACACTGGTGGAAGAGACCCCTTGAGAACCTGACCCCAGTGAATGAAGCTGATGCACAGGGAGCACCAAAGGACCTTCGTTAAGTGATACTTGCCCTGGCCTCTCAGCCATGACTGTTATGAGGAAATATCCCCCATTCTAACTTAACAGATATCTCCTCTCCAAAGAGAATTAAAATCGTAGCTTGTACAGATCAAGAGAATATACTGGGCAGAATGAAGTATGTTTGTTTATTTTTCTTTAAAAATAAACGGTTTTGGAACTCTGGAGAGTAAGAATATAGTATAGAGTTTGCCTCAACACATGTGAGGGCCAAATAACGTGCTAGCTAGGCAGTAATAAACTGTGTTACAGAAGAGAAAGAGGGCCGGGCACAGTGGCTTATTCCTGTAATCTCAACACTGTGGAAGGCCAAGGCAGGAGGATCACTTGAGTCCAGGAGTTTGAAACCTACCTAGGCAACATGACGAAACCTCGTCTCTACCAAAAATATAAAAATTAGCTGGGCATGGTGGCATGTGCCTGTGCCCAGCTACTTGGGAGGCTGAGGTGGGAGGATCGCTTGAGCCTGGGAGGTCAAGGCTGCAGTGAGCCATGATCATGCCACTGTACTCCATCCTGGGTGACAGCAAGATCTTGTCTCAAAAAAACAAACAAACAACCAGGAGTGAAAAAGGAAAGTAGAAGGCAACTGTTGGCCTAGATGGTGGTTTGGGAATATTAGGTGATCCTGTTGAGATTCTGGATCCAGAGCAATTTCTTTAGCTTTTGACTTTGCCAAAGTGTAGATAGCCTTTATCCAGCAGTATTTTAATTGGGGAATGCAACGTGAGGCCAGCTGAACAATTCCCCCCGTGGCTGCCCAGATAGTCACAGTCAAGGTTGGAGAGTCTCCTTCCAGCCAGTGACCTACCCAAACCTTTTGTTCTGTAAAACTGCTCTGGAAATACCAGGAAGCCCCGTTTTCTCACGTGGTTTCTAGCTTCTTCAGACTCAGCCCAAGTTAGGAAGTGCAGAAGCACATGATGGTGAAAAATCTAGGATTTGGCAGCCTTCCAGAATGGTATGGAATCTGAGGGAAGATTTATGTTTCGTTTTGGAGGATAGCTCAAGTTGAATTTTCTTTCCAGCCAGTTACCCTTTCAACCTACCCATACTTTGTACAACTCTCACACAAATACTTAGATATTTATTAGACAGCCCTGAATTCGCTCTAATTATAAACAGGGAGAGTAAACTGCCCCCAAATGTTCCTGGGCTGGGTAAAAGCAGCTGGAGTGAAGCATTCATTTTCCATAAAGGTAACAAAGGGCGGCTCAGTAGTTACTCAAGCTCAAAAGGGTTTTTTAAGAGCAGGCATTGGTTAAGTCTGTGTATACTGAGTTGGAAGTGATTTCAGCACATTCTTTTTTAGTGGAGTAAAAGTTCTGAAGCCCCTTTTTAACTTCTTTTGGTTTTTCATTATAATTGGTAGCCATCTCATGAACTGTCTCTGACTGTTGTCTCTTTGCGGTCATGTGATTGTGAGCTTGCTCTCCGACTTGCATTTCTGACTTTATCCTATTGTTGGGAAGATAGAAACTAGGTTTTGAAAGATTACATGATTCAAGCGAGGGATTTTAAAGTAAAGATGTATATATTCTGAAGAATCTAAAAGATAACAGATTATTTGCTTATGAAGGAACAATATAGTCTGGGAATCCCAGAATGTCAAGCCAAAGGTCTAAGAAGTCATCTTCAAATACTTTAATAAAGAAGTATTTCGAGGAGATATCTGTCCAAAAAGGTTTGACTGGCCTCCAGATTACAGTTATTTTTAAAAAGCAATTTACCACTAAATCCTTGAGTCTCCATAGAGTAACAGTAAAGAAACTGATGTAACAGACTCTCCTCTCAAAGGATCTCCTCTGGAAGAGAGTATCAGCAGCAGCATTCTCCAGGGAAGACCCATCCCCTAGTGCCAGAGCTTGCATCCTGGAGACTAAAGATTGCACTTTTCGTAGTTTTTCGTCCAAATGCAATCCCATTTCTGTGCCTCTTAGCATGCAGTTAGATTTGGACAAACAAGATTCCTAAGGAATGACTTTATTAACTATAATATGGTTACAGCTATTATATAAATATATATTCTGGTTATAGTTCTAATATGGAGATGTTGCGTGCAATGCTGGCCCGTGGTGGTCTGTGTAATGCTTTAACTTGTATGGAGGAGGCCAGGCTCAGAGCTGAGATGTGGCCTGAACCTTCCCTGTATCGATCCTTTAATTTAGAACTGTCAAGTTGCCACTTTCTCCCCCTCTGCCTTTTAGTGGTATCTGAAATATACACAAAACAGTAATTTCCTGGTCGCATCATTAACTGCTAATTCTGTATTTATAAAGAATTTTCAGATGGACATGTACAAATTTGAACTCAAACCATCCCCAGTCCAGATACAGGGCAGCGTGTAGGTGACCACACCAGAGCCTCAGCCTCGGTCCTTCTCAGCTGTCGAGATAGGATCCAGGCATTTCTTTTAAATCTCAGAGGTAGCAGTAAACTTTTCAGTATTGCTGTTAGCAAGTGTGTGTTTGCCGATAGATATCCATTATACTAATGTGCCAAGTAAATGTTCATTGCACATCTGCTTCCACTGTGTCCCCACGGGTGCCATGAAGTGTGTGAGGAGCCCCTCATCTGGAGGGATGAGCGCTGCGTTGACTACTGCTATCAGGATTGTGTTGTGTGGAATATTCATCTACATAAATTTTATATGCACAGTAATTTCCCTTTTTATATGTCAAGTAACTATTTGTAAAAGTTATACTCACAAATTATTATAATGATTACTAATATATTTTTTCCATGTTTCATTGCCTGAATAAAAACTGTTTACCACTGTTAGATTTGGGGGTGTGTGTGGTGTTGGTACTTTTCCTGGTTATAAATTGTATCCCTGAATGTGAAAATTTATGGCAGCCCTGCTTTTATGAGCCCCATATTTCAACCTAAAAATAGGAAAGATCACATTTTCTCTACACTCATTTTGTGCATGTGGTTGGGTGTGTAACTAAAAACAAACTTTGAAAGTCAGATACTGCCATGTAGACGTCGTGCCTTTTGCATCTGTGCAAACAAAGTTTTTAGCTGGGTGCTTCTTGGTTTTGCTTAGAGACTGGTCGTCTGCCCTGGCATTTTTCAAGTCACCCCAAGCTTTCTGACTCGAAGGACCTGGGGTAAGGCAGAACTATGTAAATAGTGCAGAGCAAAGAGTTGCTGTGTTTTGTTTCTTCTAGGTTCAGTGCAGTACCAGGAATAACTTTTTAAATACTGGCTAAGCCAACTCTCCGCTTTAAAGGGATAGGAGATGGGGCAGGAAATTTTGTGGGTTGTATTACAGGAAAAGACAAATTAAGAGGATAGTTAAGGCTTCATTTTACAACTAGCTGGAGATCCACTTAGGAAAATCAGAGAACTATCACTTTTCTTGCTGTTTGCCACATCTTAAGACAGTGCAGCCTCTGTCTGCAAATATGCCAAAAGGCATATTTCTCACCCCTGCGCTCCTGAATCACCAGGAGAGAATCTTCTAAAAGTCTCTGATGGAGACTGCCATTTGCAGAATGTGAAACACAGTAGAAATATGTTTCTAAGAATTATTGGGAAGAATAAGATGGAAATTAACCTTGCTACTCTCTTACAGAATTGTATTCTTAGATAATTTAAGACCACCAATGTTTTTCATACTTTTACAAATAGGGGATCATGGGGCCATTTTAGTGAATAGCAATTAAGCCTAAGTATTTCTTCATGGAATTTATTACAGATATAAATGAATATATGTGAACCTGGTCATGACAAAAAATGACTTTCTTGCTGTGGCTAATGGTCAAAGCATGAAAAACCCTGACCTAGCCAACTGAAGTCCTTTTACAATGGAAACAGGCCCAGTGGGAGAAGCAATGAAGCAAAGATCACATGGCTTGTATGTCAGTGAGCATTGTTGCCCTCGCTCAAAATGAGGGAAAAAAAATTAATTGCCACTTAGTTCTTTTCAAGCTCTTGAAATCCAAGTCCTAGGTTTAGGTAGTATTTATATCATTTTCCAAGTTTGTAGGCACTTAAGGACCAATGAAAACCAAATACCTTTTTCTCAACATTTACTCATTCATTCATTCACTCATTTATTTGCAGAGTTTAAAGTGAAACATGAAAAGTTTGAGGGACAGTTAGCCAAAGAAATTGTTTTTACGTTTTATTGAAACAGCATTTAAATATAAATAATAGGGTAATGAAAATGATTCTTCCCGAGAAGAAAGCCATCCCTAGGTTACATTTCTTGAAAGAAAAAATGTAGTTGTGAGTTGTTGGTTGGTTATTATCTAAGTGAGTTATTGCCTGAGAGTGGAGAGATAGTGGTGCTTATGATCTATGAGATAAATCTAACCCGGACAGGCCTGTATTTTCTGCCTTTTTTTTTTTTTTGGAGACAGAGTCTCGCTCTGCTGCCCAGGCTGAAGTGCAGTGGCATGATTTCAGCTCACTACAACCTTCACCTCCCAGGTTCAAGTGATTCTCCTGCCTTAGCCTCCCAAGTAGCTAGGATTACAGGCGCATGCCACTACGCCATGCTAATTTTTGTATTTTAGTAGAGACGAGTTTTCACCATGTTGGCCAGGCTGGTCTCGAACTCCTAACTTCAGATGATCCACCTGCCTCAGCCTCCCAAATTGCTGAGATTACAGGCGTGAGCCACCGCGCCCAGCCCTATTTTCTGCATTTCTGAGAATTAACAAAATGTGCCAAGTTAAGATGTGCAAACTCCTAATCACAAAACATTCAACCGTGAGACCTTATATATAGACCAAGAAGACATTTTTGGTTTAGACATCAAAAATGACAGCACAATTAGCTAATTGGGTGTATTCAGGCATAATCACAATATTTTACTAAAATATTAAGGAGTCCAGACAGCGTCTCTTGGATGTGCAGTGATGAACGTGCCTTCTATTTCACTGTAAGACTGGCACTCTAATTTGTCTTTTATGTAGTCCATACTTTTCCAGATACATATTTTTTTCTTTCTCCCTTTCAGTTGATTTGTATAACATCATGAATTTTCAGCAAAAATACCATGTGTAAAATATGATTCAGTCTAGCATGGTGATTCACGCCCGTAATCCCGGCACTCTGGGAGGCTGACGGGGGTGGCGGATTGCTTGAGCTCAGGATTTTGAGACCAGCCTCTAACATGGCAAAAACCTGTCTCTACAAAAAACACAAAAATTAGCCGGGCATGGTGGTGCACACCTGTAGTCCCAGCTACTCGGGAGGCTGAGGTGGGAGGATTGCTTGAGCCAGTGGTCGAGGCTCCAGTGAGCCATGATTGCACCCCCGCACTCCAGCCTGGGCGCCAGAGCAAGACCCTATCTCAAAAAAAATTTTTTTTACATTAAACGTTTTTAAAATAAGCAAAATAAGATTTTACTTCCTGTGTCAACTTTCAGTGCAAATGTGTATGAGTGGTCACAGGGGGGCTCCATTCCCAAAGGCTTATTCTCTCTAGGGCCACGTCTTTCAAACTGCAGGTCAAAACCCATTTTAGAGGTTATGAATTAGAAGAGTGAACGCTTGTTGTAAAAGCAAATAGTGAAGGTGTAAGTGCTGTTTCATGAAATTTTATTACACTTACATGATACCATATATGGGTAATGAGTTGTAATTTTAAACGTCTTGGTGTGGGGGCCTAAAAGTTAAAAAAAGCAAGTTTAAAAAAGCTTAAAAGCCACTAACTTTAGGTCATGGGGAGACAGAGTTGTTGGATCAGTCAAGGATTTTATGGGAGTAAAAACAATGATTGCAATCTCCATTTGTTGAAAGTAAGCTACAGAGTTAGAACACAGTAATCCACAACCACAGTTTATGGCAACTTGAAGAAATCAAAACTTCAGAACGAAAACATGAAGCTGCATTCAGAAAACACGACCTAAAAATTCCTTTCTAATCCTCAATTGAGATGGAAAGAAGAAAAGAGAACGTTAGAACAGGAGTACATAAAGAATAAAAGCCTGTAGACCTAACAAGCCCTCTAGAAAATAAAGTCTACTAAAAAATAAGAATAAACGTAAAATTCTTCCTTCCCTCTGCCGTCCCAACATAAACTCATCCTCCTCCTTGAGGCAGCAGAGGGCGAGCTACTCAGGTTCAGAGACACATTTCTGTTTTGCTGCCACTGCCAAAAACTAACCCGACTCTCAACTGAAAAAATGAAACCTCAGTTAGAAGCAAGAATTCTCCTTGATTACAACTTCTTAGACTTAAATTTCTTTGCACAGTTCAATACAAAATCACAATTGTTCCTATCTGCTGTAGACAAGATCTTTCATTTAAATCTTAACTAGATGTTGGTGTCTGTTCTTCTGATGCCACACTTGAACTGAGTAACTGCAAGGCAATGAATACGTGCGTATGAAGTAAGTGATCAAGTCGTGAGGTTCCACTTATTTTCAGAAATGTGATCAGATTTGAAGTTCAATCTGAGGGTTTGAGTTAAGGAAATAAGCTTAAGGAGGCAAGATCATTCACCACAATGTCACACAGGCAGAAATCAGATACAAATCAGAGAATGCCAGAGGTGTGATAAAATAGATGGTCAGTTGGGGCCAGGCGCAGTGGCTCATGTCTGTAGTCCCAGCACTTCGGGAGGCTGAAGCAGGTGGATCACGAGGTCAAGAGATCGAGACCATACTGGCCAACATGGTGAAACCCCGTCTCTACTAAAAATATAAAAATTAGCCCGGCGTGGTGGTGCATGCCTGTAAACCCAGCTACTCGGGAGGCTGAGGCAGGAGAATCACTTGAACCCAGGAGGCTGAGGTTGCAGTGAGCCGAGATCGCCCCACTGCACTCCAGCCTGGCGACAGAGTGAGACTCTGTCTCAAAAAAAAAAAATATATATATATATATATATATATATAGAGAGAGAGAGAGAGAGAGGGTCAATTGGGATGTTTGTGGAAATTAATTTCTCTAAACATTTTAAAATTATTTTGGGATCATTTTAGATTTGCAGAAAAGTTGCAAAAATTCTCTAAACTTTCCTTCCTTTCCTGGCTAGCTCTCTATTTCCACCCTTTCCTGGTTCTTCCTTTTTTTTTTTTTTTTTTTTTGACAGGGTTCTTTCTCTGTCACACAGGCTGGAGTGCAGTGATGCAATTATAGCTCACTGCAGCCTTGACCTCCTGGGCTCAAGTGAGCCTTCCCTCTAAGCCTCGTGAGTAGCTGGGACTACAGGTGCACGCCACTGCACCTGCCTATTTTTTTTTTAATTGTAGAGATGGGGTCTTGATATGTTGTCTAGGGCGGTCTTGAACTCCACAGCCCATCCTGGGCTCAAGTGATCCACTCACTTTGGCCTCCCAAAGTGCTGGGATTACAGGTGTGAGCCGCCATACCCAGCCTCTTTATTTTGTATCCCGCTGGTGTTTGGCTATTAATTGGGCATTTGTCATGTGCAGAGTCCTGGGTAGGCACTGATGGGAGAAAGCTATCTTCCCCCTGCACACCTCTGTTTATACAAGCACTATTATGAGGAAAGGCTATGAACTCCTCAGCCCTACTTTAAAAACAAGCATTACTGTGGTTATAGCAAAGTGGTGGTATCATGGGCCATCTCTTTTCCAATAAGATATACTTAATATATTTTTAAAGCTATAAAAGGTCAAATCAATATTTGGTAATTTGCCACAGACGAAAACAAGGCCGCTTTCTTTTCCTCCCTGCATCTTCTATACAAAGAGCTTGGGTCAAGTTGAGAAGAGAGCTGGGTTTGAAACCTTGGCCTGTGACCTGGGGCCCTGGGACAGTCACTCATGCTGTGGACCTCTTTCCTCACCAGTGTATCTATAAAATACCAGAACTTTGGGCCGGGTGCAGTGGCTCACGCCTGTAATCCCAGCACTTTGGGAGGCCGAGGCGGGTGGATCACCTGAGGTCAGGAGTTTGAGACCAGCCTGGCCAACGTGGTGAAACCCTGTCTCTACTAAAAATACAAAAAGTTAGCCGGGTGTGGTGGCGGGCGCCTGTAATCCCAGCTACTCGGGAGGCTGAGGCAGGAGAATCACTTGAACCTGGGAGGCAGAGGTTGTGGTGAGCCGAGATGTGCCATTGCACTCCAGCCTGGGCAACAAAAGCAAAACTCCATCTCAAAAAAAGAAAAAACAAAACAAAACAAAAAAACAGAACTTCGGACTATATGTTCTTAAACTGTGTATGTGTTTAGGTGTTCTAACATTTTAAATTTGTCTTTAAACTTGGAGCTCTTTTCCAACCTCTTCTCAGGTTTCCTTCTTATTCCAGAGACATTCTCCTGACACAGCTGTTCTCCTAATTTATTTGGTTATAGTCCTGCATTGAGAAATGCTACTTTTTATGGAATTCCTGTTTGAAAGTCCACTATCTAAATTTGCCTGAGTCCTAAATGAAATAAGATCCTAGCCCCCCCGCCCAAAAAAAGAAATGGAATTATGAACTCCTAAGCAAAAATATAGCTGTACCTTTGTGTGTGTAACTTTAGTAACTCAGTGTTCAAGCACACATGATCGTCAGGGAGGAGAGGGCTCACTTGGCTGGAGGCAAGTGCTTTTGTTCTGTTTGGGAGACAATATGAGGGAAGGGGAGGGAGGCGTGGGTACCAGGAGGCAAAGTAGGCAGCATCTGTAGATTCCAGTTGGGCCCATTTCAACTGTGTAGGTGGATCAAATGCTGGGCTTATTTGTTCTTTCGGACAGGGATCTGCCATTTTCCTAATGCTGGAAAATTCCTAATTCTGGTCTACAAAATTGACCAATGTCAGTATAATATAATTCAACATTTTCCTAGCTTGTTTAGAAGAAGCATGTTGCAATGTGACTTTGATCACATTTTTTGATCAGCAGATAAATCTATATTTATTTATAATTCTGTTTTGTTCTAAGAAGGATTTAAGGCAGTTTGCAGGCAGGGTATAGAACGATCCATGTCACTTAAGATTGTCAGTTAAGAGTGATGATGACAAAGGACTCGATGCAGTTGGGTCCAGTCACTTCCACCCCGCCCACATGACAGGCATGGCCAAGACAGCCATCATCTTGTCATCACTGCAAATGGAATCTTCCTGAAATGATTAGCAAGCCACTTTCCTAAAATGAGAATGACTTTTACATTTTTATTTATTTGTTTATTTTTTTAGAGACAGGGCCTCGCTCTGTAGCCCAGGCTGGAATGCAGTGGCACAATCATAGCTTACTCCTGGGCTCAAGTGATTCTCCTGCCTCAGCCTCCCGAGTAGCTAGGACTACAGGCTCACACAACTCATTTTTTAGTTTTTTCTAGAGACAGGGATCTCAAGGACAACTTTGCCCGTGCCCACTTCTACATGGTGACCGAGCACCTGGAAAAAAAAAAAAGATAGCATCTCACTATGTTGCCCAGACTGGTCTCGAACTCCTGGGCCCAAGCAATCCTCCTGCCTTGGGCCTCTCCAATGTGCTGGGATTACAGGCATGAGCCACTGCACCCAGCTGGCTTTTACATTTTTTAATGGTGGAGGAAAAAAAATCAAAACAAGAATAACATTTGATGTCAGATGAAAATTACATTGAATTTAAATTTTAGTGTCCATGCATAAGATCTGTTTATAACACAGCTACACACATTTGTTTACATACTGCCTATGTCTGCTTTTGTACAACAGAATCAAGCAGTTGTAACAGAGGCCATATGGCCCGCTAGGTGTATAATATTTACTTATTTGGTCCTTTAAAAAATGGATTTGCCAGCCCTTTTTTTTTTTTTTTTTTTTAAGAGGGCATCTCACTCTGTCGCCCAGGCTGGAGTGCAGTGGCACAATCTCGCTCACTGCAACTTCCACCTCCTGGGTTCAAGCAATTCTCCTGCCTCAGCCTCCTGAGTAGCTGGGATTACAGGAGCCCACCATCACACCCAGCCAATTTTTGTATTTTAGTAGAGACAAGATTTCGCCATGTAGGCCAGGCTGGTCTCGAATTCCTGACCGCAAGTGATGGCCCACCTCTGCCTCCCAAAGTGCTGGGATTACAGGCGTGAGCCAGAGCCACCCCTGTTAGAGCCCAGCCCCCTGTTCTAATTTATTCATTATTCAACTGATTTATTGGCAGTGTACTATGTTCGTTGTGCTTGGGTTCTTGGTGCTTGATTACTGTTCTCAGTGCTGGAGTTAGAAAGTTCCTAACCTTAATGGACCTTATACTGTAGGTGACATCAAAAATTATAGTAAATTGAGTCCTATCATGTAGATATTAACAAGAATCATTAACATGGACATGCTTTCTAGGTGCCAAGCACTACTCTAAGGATTTCATATGCACGAATTTACTTAATCCTCACAATAACTATGCAGTCTTCAAGGAATCTTTAGAAGAGGATATAACCAAGACTTTCATACAGATACACAAAATCAATCCATGTCAAATATTTTATTAAGCTCATTAGTTAATCAGAGAACCAGGAAATGTTATAAGTGGTTCAAAGAAGAATTCAAAAAAATATATAGAAAATAAGGAATTGCGAAATAAAAGTATACATAGATGAAAAATGGGTCTGTCCTCAAGGCCATTATCATTCTATTGGAGGCAGTCCATTTGCATTTCTAAGGACAACTGTCATTACGGAGTTGCGCAAGAGCTCAAAGACAATAAAAGACAGATTCTGGGTGCAGTGGCTCGGTGGCTCACGCCTGTAATCCCAGAACTCTGGGAAGCTGAAGCAGAAAGATCGCTTGAGGTCAGAAGTTTGAGACCAGCCTGGGTGACATAATGAGACCCCATGTCTACAGAAAAAAAAAAAAAAGACGGAGATAACACAGATAGGTGAGCAAGTCTAAGAAGCTTTTCTTGCCTATTTCAGTCTTTCTCAGTTTTTTTCTGATAGAAGTCAGTACTACAGTATGTGCATACAGTATATTTGTATAGATTGAAGATGTCCTTCATGACATTACAGGCATACCTCCCTTTACTGCACTTCACTTTATTGTGCTTTGCAGAGACTGTGTTTTTTACAAAATGTGGCAAGCCTGCATCGAGCGAGTCCACCGGTGCCATTTTCCCAAAAGCATGTGCTCACTTTGCATCCCTCTGTTACATTTTGGGAATTCTTTTACAATATTTCAAACGTTTTCATTATTATTATATCTGTTATGGTGATCTGCGATCAGTGCTGTTTGATGTTACTATTGTCTTTGTTTTGGGGTGCCACAATCCACATCCACATAAGATGGTGAACTTAATAAATGTTGTGTGTGGTCAGACTGCTCCACTGACCAGCGTTCCCCCATCTCTCTCCCTCTCCTCGGGCGTCCCTATTCCTTGAGACACAACAATATTGAAATTAATAACACTACCATGTCCTCTAAGTAAAGTGAAAGGAAATGTGTCATATGTCTGTCTCTTACTTTAAATCAAAAGCGAGAAATGATTGAACTTAGGAAGACATGTTGAAAGCCAAGACAGGCTGAAACCGAGGCTTCCTGGTGAAACAGCCATGAGTGAATGCAAAGACGTTTCTGAAGGAAATTTAAAATGCTACTCCAAGGCCAGACGTGGTGGCTCACACCTATAAATCCAGCTGAGACGGGAGGATTCCCTGAGGCCAGGAGTTCGAGACGAGCCTGGGCAACATAGGGAAATCCCATCTCCAAAAAAATAACAGGCCGGGCGCAGTGGCTCACGCCTGTAATCCTAGCACTTTGGGAGGCCAAGGTGGAAGGATCACAAGGTCAGGAGATTGAGACCATCCTGGCCAACATGGTGAGACCCCATCTCTACTAAAATACAAAAAAAAAAAAATTAGCCGGGCATGGCGGGGGTGTCTGTAGTCCCAGCTACTCGGGAAGCTGAGGCAGGGGAACCGCTTGAACCCAGGAGGCGGAGGTTGCAGTGCGCTGAGATTGTGCCACTGCACTCCAGCCTGGTGACAGAGCGAGACTCCGTCTCAAAAATAATAATAAAAATTAATTTAAAAATGAAAATAAGCTATTCTACCTCTAGCTTTACCCATTTCTGACAACAACAAACAAACAAAACCACATTTCTTCCTCTTATGCAGAGAAATTCAATGATAATTCCATGTGATCTTTTTCAGGCTTTGTTTTCACTCCCGTCTTTTAATACCTAAATGCCCCTTCAAGATAATTTCCTAAACAAAAACAATTCCCTTCTTCAGAGAAATTCCTGCAGAGGACTCTTTAAACACATTTTTAACACTGAAAGATGACCTTGAATTCACTCTAATTTATATTTTCAAAACCACTTTCAAACTTTGGTTTCCTGAGTGTCAATTAGTAATAAATTACTTGCAATATACCCCCGAGTCATTGAGAAGCACTCCTCTAATTGTCCAGTTTTGCACATGTGTTAGATTACAGATTGATTTCAAGGTTCCGGAGTACTGTTTCTGTACTTGTCTCCTTACAACCAGAGCATCTGACAAAGGGTTTGTTGCATGTAATAGACTAAAAAGAAACTGTCTGCTGAACCTCTTTTCTAGGACTTGGTATTGTAGAACTGCTCTGGAATTGGTGAAGTGTTTCTTCACTGTCCTCCAGAGCACTGGTTTACAACGTTAGCCAGATAATGTTGGCCAAGTTATGATTTGATAGGGAACAAAACCCAGAAGGAGCCATTTAGCCACCCCACAGCTAAATGCTTAGAATGGAACGCTTTGTTTCCTAAACATCCGAAGTTATCAAATCAACCTTCTTGCCTCTTCTCTTGTTTTCTTTGCAAAAGTGAGATCCTGAAGGGCCACAGCTGCTATATGACCTCAAGTGACCACATCAGCTAATTCCTCAAATTAGTGCCTCTGTTTTTAATGGTGCAGAAAGACCCAAGCTCAGAAAATCAAGGAAGAGAATTGGCACGGGGAGCTTGTCTCCACAGTGTTGCAAGAGAGCTGAAGTCAGAACTGGACTGAGCAACTTGACATGCCCAAGTAGTGAAGGAGTTCAGGACCTGCCACCCCAAAATACGCTGCATTGGCATATTTAATTATTTTGGGCTAAATGCACTTCAAAAAGAGCAGGTGCGGCTGGGCGCAGTGGCTCACGCCTGTAATCCCAACACTTTGGGAGGCTGAGGCGGGTGGATCACTTGAGGTCAGGAGTTCGAGAATAGCCTGGCCAACATGGTGAAACCCCGTCTCGACTAAAAATACAAAAATTAGCCAGGTGTGGTGACTCATGCCTGTAATTCCAGCTACTTGGGAGACTGAGGCAGGAGAATCACTTGAACCTGGGAGGTGGAGGTAGCAGTGAGCCAAGATTGTGCCACTGCACTCCAGCTTGGACGACAGAGGGAGACTCCATCTCAAAACAAAACAAAAAAAAACCAAAAAAACCCCAGCAGGTGCAAGAAGGACTCTGATCTCCCCTTTTCCTCCTGAAAGCAGGAGATGAAACTCCCCCATGAGAGATGCCCTTCCTAAACTAGGAGGAAACCAGCATTCTTATCACTAGAGATGAGGAGTCGAAACAGAGAAAACTACAAACTTTGTGACACTAACCCTTATCTTTCTGGTTACTTTTCCACAATTTACTACTCTTCATTCAACTTAGTAGAGAAACCTTCAGCTCTCTGTATAAAACTGCTTCTCTGTGCCTTTATTTTTCTTGTGAGGGCTCCCATGCACGTGTCAATCAATCACGTCAATCAAATCTGCATGCTTTTCTCTTGTCACTCTGCATGATGTCAGTCCCAGCGGGAGACTCCAGGAGCAGGGAGGAAAATCTGACCTTCCTTCCAGTATGGATGGAAGAAAATGACTACCTGAAGCTCCCATCATGATACTGACGGGTCAAAGCAATGCCACTTTCTGCTGGCCAGAAGGTATTATTGCCAAAGGGCAAGACCCTTAGAGATGATCTAGTATCGCTCTGTGATTTTATGGATGAAAGATATTAATAGCAAAGTGACCATTCAAGGCTACACGGTAACTTGGTGGCAGTGGTAGGATTATTACTTAGGGATTCTTTCCATGCAGCCACTTCACTTTTCTTGATGTATATAAGAAAAATAAGGAGGCTCAGGTGGGAGGATCACTTGAGTCAAGGAGTTCGAGGCCTGCCTGGGGAACACAGGGAGACCCTTTCTCTACAAAAAATACAAAAACGGCACTTGAGCTCTCGGCAGCAGAAGAGAACTTGATTGGCCTGCTTTTCTTACTGTGGCTGCCAGGCTCCTGTCAGCCGCTCAGTGAGAAAGCTGCTCTTGCCCTTGCTCAGCCTTGGTGCTGGTCCTCTACCCAACTCTGCACCTGTCTTGCTGGTGCTGAGTCTGCCTTGTCAGGGCTGCCTGGCTTCCCTGCGGATGGCACCAGGGCAGGACAACGATGCCTCCGGATGAGCTTCCCCACCCTGACCTCTGTGGGCTTTGTCCAGCCTAGTCGGCCTCGCCTTGGCTACAGCCCAGGGAATATTTGAGAAGTGGGAATTTCAGGAAGCTGGGGAAATCTTTTTTGGTGGGGGGACAAGGTCTTGCTGTGTTTCCCAGGCTGGAGTACAGTAGAAGAATCATAGCTCACTGCAGCCTCCAGCACCCAGGCTTAAGCCATCCTCCGGCCTCAGCCTCCCTAGTAGCTGGGACCACAGGTGTGTGGCACCACATGTAGCTAATGTTTTAATTTTTTGTAGAGACAGGGTTTTGCTGTGTTGCCCAGGCTGGTCTCGAATCCTTGGGCTCAAGCAATCCGCCCACCTTGGCCTCCCAAAGTGCTGGAATTACTGGCATGAACCACCGTGCCTGCTCGGGGAAATCTTTTAACAGACAGTAGAATCCATTTGAATATGAGCTGTTGAGAAATGGGGAAGTTGGTGGGTGAGAGAGCATCGAGTTGGGTGTTTGTGACGGGAACAGAATAGGAATCAGTCTGACTGGACACTTGAAAGAAGTTTCCTTAAAACATGAAAATAATTTTGCAGAAGAATGTTTACACAAAAAACGATCTAAAGAAAAAACAGCTTACACTCCGGAATCAAAATGTCACTTGATTCCCAGAGGGAATGAGCTCAGAAGTTAAAAAGAAAGGAATCCTTTCCAACTATTAAATGTATTTTTAAAGGCCCTTTTGGGTTTAAATTGGTTCCCGGAAGAACACAGGCACTTATCCCAGGGGAAGTATCTTTGCAGATGCAAATAGAAGGGCCCAGAAGCTCACCATTCAGAATGGGGGTGGCAGGGGCAGAGGGCAGAGGGCAGGGAGGTCAACCAGAAATACTCCATCAATGGTGGTTTCAGCCGATAAATTCAGCCAGATTTTAAGATCAAGCATTTGGAACTTGAGAACTTCCCACTAGGGTTGCTTTTGTTTATCCTACTTCCCTGGCTGTTGGAGTTCGCAGGGAGTGATATCACTGGAAGAACTTTGAAAGCAGGTCCAAATTTTCTAAGGCACAACCTTCGGAATGGAAAACAGTTCTGCAAATTGGTTTGCAAGAGTCATAAATAAACTTTGAGTGGGCAGTTTTAATAAGTGTGCTGCCTGAGCAGTGAAGGAAGTTGAAAATGCAGCTGCCCAACTGCTAGCAGCTAGCTGGTCACTGCAAGAAAGGGGAAACAGGGTTCCCGATTCCCAGTCCAGTGCTTTTATTATAAACTTGATCCTGTGGTCTGGAAGTCAACCTCGTATAAGTATAAAAATAGCTTCAGAAGTGAAGCTTACATGTGAAGTGCAGAATAAGATGCCTCATCTTCCCAGGCACCACACAAAATCTGGACCTCCAAGCAACTTGTCACCATCTAAGGCCATCAAATCAAAAGGAAACAAGAAAGATGCTCCTACCTAGTTGAGGGGGAAGAAGGGGCTTGGGGGCCTGGGGCCTCAGGAGCGGACAGGTAGGCAACTCTTAAAGGTACTGTCATTTTGGGAAATTCTTACTTCCCTTTCTGCAAACCTCCAACTTCCTCCTCCTCCCCCAAGGCCCTTTAGAGCATCCTTCGTTTGCTCCTGGACACACCTTTGTCACTGTGCCTTAGGACAGTGGTCCCCAACCTTTAGCAGTCCCCAACCTTTCTGGTACCAGCGACCAGTTTCACGGAAGACAATTTTTCCACGGATCAGGGGAGGCACAGTGGGGAAGGTTTCGGGATGCAACTGTTCCACCTCTGATCATTAGGCATTGGTTAGATTCTCACAAGCAGCGTGCAACCTAGATTCCTTGCACACGCAGTTCACGGTAAGGTTTGTGCTTCTATGAGAATCCGATGCTGACGCTGATCTGACAGGAGGTGGAGCTCAGGCAGTCATGTTCACTCAAGGGCTGCTCACCTCCTGCTGTGTGGCCCTGTTCCTAAGAGGCCAGTCCCTGGCTCAGGGGTTGGGGACCCCTGCTTTAGGACAACAAAAGCCAGGGGAGTTCATTTTACTGCAGGTGACTTAAAGGGAACACTGGTCATCTCACCTACCCGCTTTCCATCCCTGCCTCTCATCTTTACCTGCAACCCACTCCTACACAACTTTTCTGCCTGTTGTTTTGTGTGCAGGAGTCTCCCGAGTGTTAGAGTCATTTGAATCAGAGCAACTCCGTTCTTGAATAGGGGCTGGGTAAAATAAGGCTGAGACCTGCTGGGCTGCATTCCCAGGAGGTTAAGGCATTCTTAGTCACAGGATGAGATAGGAGGTCAGCACAAGATACAGGTCATAAAGACCTTGCTGATGAAACAGGTTGCAGTAAGGAAGCCAGCCAAAACCCACCAAAACCAAGATGGCGACGAGAGCGACCTCTCGTCGTCCTCACTGCTACACTCCCACCAGCGCCATGACAGTTTACAAATGCCACGGCAACATCAGGAAGTTACCCAATATGGTCTAAAAAGGGGAGGCATAAATAATCCACCCCTTGTTTAGCATGTAATGAAGAAATAACCTTAAAAATGGGCAACTAGCAGCCCTGAGGGTAGCCATTCTTTTATTCCCCTACTTTCTTAATAAACTTGCTTCCACTTTGCTATACGGACTTAGCTTGAATTCTTTCTTACAAGAGATCCAAGAACCCTCTCTGGGGGCCTGGATCAGGACCCCTTTCCAGTAACACGAGTAATGACTGACGAAGTGTGTGGTCAGTTAGCACTGAGTCTTCGGCAGTCTCCATTTATCTAGCAAACCTTTACCAAGCTCCTTCTACAATCCCAGCAGCATGCTGAATATTAAGGATTCAGGAGACCCAGTCCCGGTTCCTCCACAGCGCAGCATGGGAGCCTGAGAGTAAACCACCAATGCCACCAATGCAACAACTCTGGTCATGAGGGTTTGTTGGGGGTTCAAATTGTGGCCATGGCAGCCAGCAGAGGGGAGACGAGAGAGGTGCACTTTCCTTGGAGATATGGGGGTGGACAATCCGTAGGATGCAGATGAGAGGGAACAGGAAAGACACTGTACATCCAGAAAAACCATGTGCAGAGGAACGAGGCAAGAGATGGCATGCTGGGATGTCGGGAGCAGCAGGAGGCAAAGTTGAAGAGCCAGGCATGGGTCAAACTGTGGAGGAACCGTGGGCCATTGTTATGTGGAGGGGGTGGCGGGCGGTCCTTGTTCTTAGAGTTCCCAAGATGGTGGCAGGCCACTTCCAAGATGGCGACGGGCTGCTTCCAAGATGGCGGCAAGCCTCTTGTTCTCTGACCTGGGGTTCTTGTCATCACGGATTCCAAGGAATGAAATCTTGGGCCATGCAGTGAGTGTTACAGCTCTATCAGAAGCTGTGGGTCATGGAATAAAACTGTGGAACCCAGCGACTAGTGTTTAGCTCGATTAGGATGAACCTGGGCACTTAGGCATGCAGGAACAAAGGCGAGCCTTTAGCCCGATTGGGAGCAGCAATGGGCACCTCGCTGGATCAGCAGCACAGCAGACACCCTGCCGGATCTGGAGGGGTGGAAGTCAGCGATGGGTCTGCCACAGCGGCAAACAGCAGTGGTGGATGGCAAGCGAAAGCTCAGCTCGAGCTATAACAAACACGGACCAGCAGAGTGTGCAGTTGCAAGATTTAATAGAGTGAAAACAGAGCTCCCATAAAATGGGAGGGGACCCAAAGGGGGTTGCCCTTGCGGGCTTGAATGCCTCGGTTTATATCCCGATCGTTGTCCCTCCCGCTGTGCTGTCAGGCAATAGATGATTGGCTATTTCTTTACCTCCTGTTTTAGCCTAATTAGCATTTTAGTGAGCTTTCTTTACTACCTGATTTGTCGGGTGTGAGCTAAGTTGCAAGCCCCATGTTTAAAGGTGGATGTGGTCAGCTTCCCAGCTAGGCTTAGGGATTCTTAGTTGGCCTAGGAAATCCAGCTAGTCCTGTCTCTCACCATCACAGGTGTCTGAGCAGGAGACTGGGATGATCCAGTTTCTGATTTAGAAAAATCACCTGGGGCTGGAGTGGGGCGAAGAGATGGGTGGAGAGGTGAGCCTGTAGACAAATTAGATCAGGATCCCCACGTGGTCCCTCGGCAACCTTTGTCCCCCTTCCACAATCTCTAAATTCTAGAGAAAGTGGGCCCTTGCTGAGATGGGGGCAGCAATCCTCTGAGAAGAATTCTCCGAGGGACCTCTCCATAGGTCTCCTTACACAGAGTTGTGAGTACATTTCCTGGACCTTTCTTAAACCCCCCAAATAAAGTTCCAGGTAGGAGAACCTGAGACATTGCTAACACACCCTGGGGCAGCAGTTTTCCAAGTGGGGCCCCAGATCACTAGGAGCAGCAGCATTGCATGAGAACTTTAAGATCTCATCTTCTTGAGACCTACTTTATAGCTATTGAACCAGAAACTCTGGGGCCCAGCTATAGTGGGTTTTGTTTTTGCTTTTTTTTTTTTTTTTTTTTAGAGACAGAGTCTTGCTCTGTTGCCCAGGTTGGAGTGCAATCGTATGATCATGGCTCACTGCAGCCTCTAACTCTTGGGCTCAAATGATCCTCCTACCTCAGCCTCCCAAGTAGCTGGGACCACAGGGGCGCCACCATACCCAGCATTGTGACAGGCTTTCACTTTGCAGAGATGGGATCTCACTATGCTGCCCAGGCTGGTCTCAAATTCCTGGACTTGAGTGATTCTCCCACTTTGGCCTCCCAAAGTGCTGAGATTACAGGCATGAGCCACTATGCCCAGCCCCAGCTAGTGTTTTAACAAGCTCCAGGTGATTCTGAAGCAAGGTTCAAGTTTGAGAACCACTACCTTGTGATAGCACAAACTCAGATGAGCTATATGGAGAACTGATCACTAGCCTCCCAACATCCTATTTTTGTTTTGTTTCTTTAAGAGAAAGAAAAGCTTCAAGCCTAATCAAAGTCACCACTAAGCAACTTAGATGTTCCATGTGTAGGCTGGGCGTGGTGGCTCAAGCCTGTAATCCTAATACTTTGGGAGGCTGAGGTGGGCGGATTGCTTGAACCCAGGAGTTCAAGACCAGCCTGGGCAATATAGTGAAACCCCATCTCTACAAAAATTAGCCAAGCCCAGTGATGGTGTGTGCCTGTAGTCTCAGCTACTTGGGAGGCTCATGTGGGAGGATCACTTGAACCCAGGAGGTGTAAGTTGCAGTGAGCTGAGATTGTGCAACTGCACTCCAGCCTGGGCAATAGAGCTAGACCCTGTCTCAAAAACAAAAAAAAGGTTTTATTTGACAGACATGGAATGATTATAATTATGATTTATTTGATAATCTAGCAAATGATTTTTAAAAACCTACTATTTGCACTGTACTTTCTGGGCAGAGGGAAGAAAGAAATAAAAAAGACACAAGGTTCCTTCCTCCAGTAGGATTCTGCCATCATCACATCATCAACATCATCATCATTATCAATCATCATCAACATCATCATTATCACTATCATCGATCATCACCATCTTCAAAAAACATCTTTTAATGCTAATGATAGTCACTTATAAGAATCCACGTCTGAAAATCCACAAGGGATTTCTGAGAACTCATTTTGTACCCAGCTCTGTTCCCTAAGGCTTCTGCCCACAACTGATTTGCTGTCTGGTTCAGTCAGAACTTGAACACAAGAAGCAATCAGTCACACAGGGCAGCAGATAATTGTGGGCTAAATGTTTCCAAGCTTAAGCAGGCCTTGTGGATTCAAGAGTTCTCTTCCAGCTTTATGCAGATGGCCTTCATTTTCACTCCTTGCCTGAAGCCCTGTATTTTTCTTCTTTTTTTTTTAATCCAGATAGTGGCAATCACATGCTACAAGATAAACAAAGTGATGCCCTTTGCGTCTCCCTACTCTCTTATCTACAGCAATTTCCCAGCCTATCTTTCAGAAGCCCCCAAAGGAATTATCAGGCCGGGTGCACGGTGGCTCACACCTGTAGTCCCAGCACTTTAGGAGGCCAAGGCGGGTGGATCACCTGAGGTCAGGAGTTCGAGACCAGCCTGGCCAACATGGTGAAACCCCATCTCTACTAAACATACAAAATTAGCTGGGCGTGGTGGTGCATGCCTGTGATCCCAGCTACTTGGGAGGCTGAGGCAGGAGAATCACTCGAACCCGGGAGGCAGAGGTTGCAGTGAGCCAAGATTGCACCATTGCACTCCAACCTGGGCAACAGGGCGAGACTGTCTCAAAAAATAAAAATAAAAAAAGATAAAGGGGATTATTAGGCCTATCAGACCCCCAAATACTGCCAGAATGAGGCCAGAATTTCCCAGGAATTGAGCTCCCACTCCCCACCCTGCAGACATTGAGTCATGCGTCTCCAGGAGAGAGCATTTGGGCTACACCTTTGGTGCTATCAAGGAAATCATGATGCCCAGTGGTCCACAGCTCTTAAGAATCTGCGCTTCTCTGGGTTTGTCCGTGGACGTGGGGAGAGGAGTCTTTTGGTGCCCTGACTCTAAGAACTTTGACCTTTAATTCTGAAGTCCTGGGCCCCCATCATCTCTCTCCCAAAGGGAGTGTTTGAGGATATGGCAACCACGGCATTAACAGATGATTCTAGGAAAAAGAGAAAAAGGCCTGTTCTATAAATAAATGTACTGTTCCTGAATGAGGCACTGTCCTCCTCCCTACTCCCACCCAATCACCCTTGTGACTCGTTCAGAGCAGAGCAGAGCAGCCCCGAGCCAAGGATTAGTGCGATCACAAGATCAACAATAGATACCCTGTCCATAAATACTCCTGGAGAGCTTTAGTCATTGACTAGGAGCCAGGAGTGGGGGAATAAGAAGAGGGATAGGGAGAGAGCTGGAAGCCTGTAGGGCTAGCTTGAAACATCTACAGTTGTTTGTTTGTTTGTTTGTTTGTTTGTTTAAAAAAGCCCGACTTTCCTCCGGAATGTGAAAGTCTCTGGATGGCGTGGAGAAGGGAGGGGACACAGGCTTCAAGAGGGGGATACTGGGAGGGATGGATGATCCCCAGAGAAGGACTCTTGTTTTTAGCATGGTTAGCTTTATCCTCAGAGCACAGATCCGCCCCCAAAATCTTTGTTAAAAGAAACCCAAGAGCTGGCTGGGTGCAGTGGCTATGCCTATAATCCCAGCACTTTGGGAGGCCAAGGCAGGTGGATCACCTGAGGTCAGGAGTTTGAGACCAGCCTGGCCAATATGGTGATACCCCGTCTCTACTAAAACACAAAAATTAGTTGGGTGTGGTTGTAGGCGCCTGTAATCCCACCTGCTTGGAAGGCTGAGACAGAAGAATGGCTTGAACCCAAGAAGTGGAGGTTGTAGTGAGCCAAGATCATGCCACTTACACTCCAGCCTGGATGCCAGAGCAAGACTCCATCTCAAAAAGAAAAGAAAAGAAAAGAAAGGAAAAGAAACCAAACCCAAGAGCTGGTACCACCAGCAATTTCAGAATCTCTTTTGTTATATCTTCAGTAAGCAGGAAGAGAGAACAAGGTTCCTGCATTGATAAAGCTGGGAAACAGTTTAATATCTAACCTTTTTGGATATGAGGACCAATGAAGCCAAGCGATAATCTGTTGGAGGGGCCTGTTCTGCGGGTTCTGAGGACCCCGGGGATCTTCAAGTCCTCACTGTCTTTTTGGGCATGAACATTTGGGTGTTGCAGGCAGATAGAAGTGGTGGGGGAATGTGATCAAGAGATGGAAAGCTGCGTGTAGGAGCACACTGCCCACCAGCATTGCACCTAAATAAAGAAGGCCACGATGTGCTGTGACAGTGCCACAGAACTGATAGTCTGCATTTTCACCAGGCAGAGGGGAGGACAGGGGGTGGGTCGGCTTTACTGTCACCAGCAGAGAACTTCCAGAGCAGCTTGGATGAATCATCTGGTGCACACGCACACTCAACATTTTAAAATATGGATGACGGGGCTGGGAAGGCGCCAACTCACAAAAGCTGACTGTTGGGTACATAATTTTTTGGACCCGGTGTGTCTAATTCCATCTTCAATTATTGATTCTTTTGATCCCTTTCAAGTGAAACTTTAAATGACTTATCTAAAAATAGGCTACTGCTAAGCTTATGTTAGAAGGAGGTAAAAACGTAAGTTATTTAAGATGATGTGGCTAATGTAAGTGACTAATCAGAAAACAAATTGGCTAATTGGTGTGGTCACAATGTTATTAACATTAGATGCTACTAACATCTTTGTTTTGCCTTTTTAAAAATTTTTTAAGAGACAGAGTCTCACTATGCTGCCCAGGCTGGTCTTGAACTCCTGGCCTCAAGAGATTCTCCTGCCTCAGCCTCCCAAGTAGCTGAGATTACGGGCATGAGCCACTGTGTCTGACCGTTTTATTTTTTAAAATCAAAGTTTAAGGCGAGGCATGGTGGCTTATACTTGTAATCCCAGTGCTTTGGGAAGCCAGGGCAGGAGGAGTGCTTAAGACCGGGAGTTGGAGACCAACCTGGGCAACATAGTGAGACCTCTACAGAAAACTTAAAAATTAGCTGGGCCTGGTGGCTCACACCTGTAGTTCCAGCTACCCAGGAGGCTGAGGCCGGAGGATCGCTTGGGCCCAGGAGTTTGAGGTTACAGTGAACTATGATTGCATCACTGTATTCCAGCCTGGGCAATAGATCAAGAACTTGTCTCAAAAATTTAAAAAATAAATAAACATAAAACCAAGGTTTAGGTTGTGAGTTCCAGGGTGAATTTGTGTTTATAATTGATATTCAGAGCAAAAATTCACCGTCCCTTTGTCCCCATGTTGGAGAAAGGGCATGGCCTTAGGTGGACAATAGATCTGAAAAACGTTGCCATTTCTTATCCCCAGAAACAAAAAGCCACTGAATTAAATTCCTTATTTGTCTTTGGAGACACAGGTTCTACTTCTGCAGAAAAGATGAAAGAAGATTCTGGCCAAGCAAACGAGAATGTAAGAAACTCTTATGAGATTCAGAGGTCAAAAGCTAGCTAAACATAGCTGTAAAAGACTTTTTTGTGTGTGTACTTGGAGCTATGTGAAGACGGACTCTACAGGAGGTGATAGTTAAGCAATATTAATGCCTTGCTGTGATCTAAAAGGCTAAAACTTGCTAAGTCAGTCCAGTCACAGATGTTTTGCCCAAGATTATTATGTACAATGAACTTCATGGGCCCCTGCTCTGGAAACACCATGTTCTCTGTATTAAATTAGTGAGCCAACACATAAATATATGGAAAGCTAAAAAAATAACAAAACAAAAAGTCAGCTGAAATTTTTGACCATTACGTGAGGAGAAACACTGACTTCAACTTCACCAAGAAGCTGCATTTTGGGCTGGGCGCCATGGCTCACCCCTGTAATCCCCCCAACTTTAAGAGGCTGAGGAGGATGGTGGCTCATACTTGTAATCCCAACACTATGGGAGGCCGAGGCAGGCCAGATTACTTGAGGTCAGGAGTTCAAGACCAGCCTGGCCAAAATGGCGAAACCCTGCCTCTACTAAAAATACAAGAATTAGCCAGGCATGGTGGTGGGCCCATGTATCCCAGCTACTCGAGAGGCCGAGGCACAAGAATCGCTTGAACCTGGGAGGTGGAAGTTGCAGTGAGCTGAGATCATGCCACTGCACTTCAGCCTGGGTGACAAAGTAAGACTCTATCTCAAAAAAAAAAAGAAAAAGAAAAAGAAAAAAAAAAGTTGAGAAGGGAGGATCACTTGAGACCAGGAGTTTGGGACCAGCCTGGGCAACATAGTGAAACCCTATCTCCAAAAAAGTAAAATTAAATTAAAAAAAAAGAAGTTGTTGTTTGCTTGATGCTTAAGATCAAATGAAATCACCACAATTAGGATTTAAAAAAAGAAGGGCTATTACCTTTTATAGCTTGATTTAAAGTTTTCACATCTTTCTTCAGAAATTGGTCATGGTTACATCTCACCTGAGCTGCAGCCAGCTGTCCTCTTCTAAGTTGTGCTGCTTGTGACGCAGGCGCAGGCAATGACATCCACTTGGCAAAGCTTCTGAATCAGCTGTATCCGGAGAGCAAGGGAACTTGGCACCATTGGTCTCTGGCACGGGGAAACACATCTGCCTTCAGTTGTCCCCATAGTGACTTTTTTCAGTAAGAACTCATACAACAGTAATCAGTGATGGCAGTTCTCAAACCTGGAGAGCAGAAGTGCACAGACTGGTCCTAGATGTATTTCCCTGGCCACCTCTTCGCTACCCCGGGCCACTTCTGCCCCACTTTCTTCCGAGCAGCAGCTGCTGAAAAGGCAGGAAGGGCACTCATTCTGAAGGTACTGCTCAGCACACGGTGAGCCCTTTGATAGGCAGCAAAGAAACCAATTTGAGCACTTGGCAGGGTCATTTTCTGATTCTTTTTCTTTTTTTCTGTAACCCTTAACATCTGGTAATTTTGGGATTCTCTTTTGCTTCATCCTCATTTGCGGCCCGGTCCATGATAAGCAGACACAAGCTGGTAGGAGCCATGCATTGACCTTCAACATCAAGGTCAAGAGACCTTGAAAAACATCCGTAGCTTTTGCTGCCTATAACATACCGTCCAGTGCTTGATTATATAGCCCTAGTTTATCTTCTAATTATGTCTTGCCTATCAATGTGTCAGTTAACAAACATCAGTTGGTGCCTTCTATGGACAGAGTCATGATCTCCCTTCCCTAGATATAGGAAACAAGTTATTTACTTTTTTATTTTCCCCCACCTACACTCCGCAGTGCAGAGCACTTACCCGGAAATTATTTGAAGTTTTCAAATAGGGTCTTACTTGTTGCCCAGGCTGGAATGCAGTGACACAATCATGGCTCACTGCATCCTCAACCTCCTGGGCTCAAGCAGTCCTCCCACCTCAGCTCCCTGAGTAGCTGGGACTACAGGCACGGCACCACACCCAGCTAATTTTTAATTTTTTTGCAGGGAGTGGGGACAGGGTCTCATTCTGTTGCCAGGCTGGAGAGCAGTGGTGTGATCTCAGCTCACTGCAACCTCCACCTTCCAGGTTCAGGTGATTCTCCTGCCTCAGCCTCCTGAGTGACTGGGACTACAGGTGCATGCCACCATGCCCAGCTAATTTTTGTATTTTTAGTAGAGACGAGGTTTCACCACGTTAGCCAGGATGGTCTCAATCTCTTGACCTCATGATCCACCCGCCTCGGCCTCCCAAAGTGCTGGGATTACAGCTGTAAGTCACCGCACCTGGCCATTTTTAAATTTTTTTGTAGAGATGTGGTCTTGCTATATTGCCCAGGCTCGTCTTGAACTCCTGGCCTCAAGTTCCTCCTACTTCAGCCTCCCAAATTGCTGGGATTACATGTGCAAGCCACCATGTCCAGCTTTAGCAGGAATTATGAAGTGGCAAATTCTGTCTCTGACAGTCCTGCTGCAAGCAGCTAATGCATCCCCTGGTATCATCTGTGATTGGATGAGGACTGTGGAAATAGTGCGGACACTCTAGAATGATGAGAGGTGGCCAACAAGTAAATAGGCTTCAAAATAGCTTGCGCCCCATAGATATTTTTACTTGCTCAAACTCCTTCCAAGTTCCCTCCTTGCCAATGGGGCTCAACGTGTGGATGTAGCTTATGTTGGGAATACTGGCAGCTCAAAGACAGATCTGCAAGTCTCAACTGACATGTTCATTAAAATCCTCACGTCTGTAATCCTAGCACTTTGGGAGGCTGAAGCGGGCGAATCACTAGGTCAGGATGGCCAACATGGTGAAATCCCATCTCTACTAAAGATACAAAAAAAAAAAAAAAAATTAGCTGGGTGTAGTGGCGGGTGCCTGTAATCCCAGCTACTCAGGAGGCTGAGGCAGGAGAATTACTTGAACCTGGGAGGTGGAGGTTGCAGTGAGCTGAGATCATGCCACCGCACTCCAGCCCGGGTGACAGAGTAAGACTCCATATAAAAAAAAAAAAAAAGAAATTCTCACTGAGCTTCAAGCATCTGGTTTCCTGCTCCTTTGGCAAAACTATCATGTGTAATCTAAATATGCAGAACGGGGGAAATCCGTTCTTTTTACACAATAAAGTACTCCAAGCTCTGTGCTCAATGGTAGGGAATAAATATGAGTAACAAAGGGTCATGTGTGAACAGGGAGAGATGCATGTAAACAGACACGTGCTGTCAGACATTGAGGATGCAGAGGAGGGAATCATCCATTTAAAACGATTTTTTTTCTTTAGTGATGGGGGTCTCACTATGTTGCCCACGCTGGCCTCCAACTTCTGGGCTCAAGCTATCCTCCTCCCTCAGCCTGCCAAGTAACTGGGATTACAGACATGAGCCACCATGCCCTGTGGGAACAGTCCATTCTATCTGGGGGGCAGTGATCAGGAAAGATGAGGTGACATTTGACCTTTGGCTTGCAGGATGTGTAGACTTTTGTTTGATGATGGATGGCATACGGAATGCTGTACCCAGAGAGATGCATCCTGAGAAAAGACATGGCAGAACCCACGAGGCAACCTGGAAGTTGCTTGGCATGGCTGGGCAAAGGGGATAAAGAGACACAGGGAAAAATAAGGATGGAGCGAAACATGGGGCAAGAGCTTTCAGAGCCTTGCAGGCCAAGCTAAGCAGTTTAGGTGTTAACAGCAGACAAACGGGAGCCACTGGAAATTTTTAAAACCCAGAGAGACGTGATCAGATACTTGTCCTGGAAAGATCAACCTCGAAGCCATGTTGAAGAAGGATTGAAGAGATACGGCAGGCCCAGGGAGACAGGTCACCCTCCTGATTAACACTTTTCAACAGCTTAAGGTAAAATCCAGACTTCTGGCCAGGCATGGTGGCTCACTCCTGGAATCCCAGCCCTTTGGGAGGCCGAGGTGGGTGGATCACTTGAGGCCAAGAGTACAAGACCAGCCTGGGCAACATGGTGAAACCCCATCTCTAGTAAAAAAAAAAAAAAAAAAAAAAAATCAGCCGGGTGTGGTGCATGCCTGTAGTCCCAGCTACTCAGGAGGCTGAGGCAGGAGAATCACTTGAACCCGGGAGGTGGAGCTTGCAGGTAGCCAAGATGGCACCACTACACTCCAGCCTGGTGATGGAGAGACACTCCGTCTCAAAATAAATAAATAATAACAAAAGATCCAGACTTCTCGTTGTTGCTCAGAAGGGCCCTGCCCACTTCTCCATGCCGCCTGGTTCCACTTTTCCTCTCAGAGCAATATGGCAGCCAAAGCCCCTCCAATATGGCGAGCTCTTTTCACTTCAGAGCCTCGCATTTGTTTGCCGTTTCTCTTTCTTGGAGTGTTTGTCTTTGAGATCTCTCTGCGACTCTTTCTTCTCAGTCTCAATTTTAATTTCCCCTTCTTCAAGCAAACAGTTATATTCTTCATATTGCTCTGATACATCATAAACATGGGATTCTTTTGTTTGATTATTGTCTTTCGTACCCGCAAGCTTCATGAGGGAAGGACTCATTCCTATCTTGTTCACCAACATGCCCCCAGAGCTGAATGAGTGAATGACCCAAACAAGGACTAACATGAGCCTGAACTAAGGCGAGGAGGAGCCAGGAGCAGGCAGGAGGAGATGGAAGGGGTGTAGGCAGTGGGAATCGATACGGCTCGATGACTAATTGGCTGTGGGTGGTGAGAGAGAAGGAGTGACAATGACATTTCGGTTCCTAGCTTGAGTGACGGGGTGGAAGTTATGTCTTTATTATAGAGACAGGGAATGCAAGAGAGAGAAGTCTATGAGGCAAAGTCAACAAGGCGAGTTTTAGGTATATTAGGTTTGGGGCATTTGGAGGTAGAAGACCGGCGTGCAATTCGATACAGGAATGTAGAGGGAAGTAGAAAGGCTCAGGCTGCAGACACGTACTCAGGAGCTGTCCACATGCACGATGACTGCAGTCAAAGGAAAGACATCCATCAGAGGAAAATGGAAAGGGTATGGGTGCAAAGGAGAGGAGACATGAGTGCAGTTTCTTTCTGAGAATGCATCTCTCTGAGGGATAGAAGGGACATTGAGTTGCAGGGACCTGCCAGCCTTCCCCGTGCCTCCTAGGCATGGTTTGCTCCCAGGCTGACTAGATGAGAACCCATCATGGCAGAGCTCAGAGAAGAGCATGTAGAAGGCCAAGTGGGAGACATCTGCTCTTGCCTGTCCTCTCTGAGAAAAAGTCACCCTGGGACCAATCAAAGAATGTCAAAGAATGACATCCAGGCCAAGTGCAGTGAGTCATACCTGTAATTCCAGCACTTTGGGAGGCTGAGGCAAGAAGATCACTTAATCCCAGAAGTTTGAGACCAGCCTGGGCAACATAGTGAGACCACATCCCTACAAATATTTTAAAAAATTAGCCGGGCATGGTGGTATGCACTTGTGGTCCCAGCTACTCTGGAGGCTAGGTGGGAGGATTGCATGAGCCCAGGAGGTGGAGGCTGCAGTGAGCTGTGATTGCACCACTGCACTCCAGCCTGGGCAACAGAGTAAGACCCTGTCTCAAAAAACAAAACAAAACAAAACAAACAAATGAACAAAAAAAACAGAGTAAGACCCTGTCTCAAAAAAAAAAAAAAAAAAAAGGCATGACGTGCAGAACAGCTTTTAACCTGCTGCACTGAACATGGGGATATGTGGGCAAGAATTTTATCAATACAGTTGGTGCACTTGAGACCAAGAACCACATCCTCAGTCCAAACAATACTGTCTCCTTGCAGAAGTCTACTCTCTGTGAGAGTACATTCATACAAGTCCACTTATGGAGTGCCCTATTTTACCTGCTTATTTAAATAAGGTGTATTTCAAATAACAATAGGTTTAACTCTTTAATGGAGAAAGGAGAATATAAATAATAATCATCATCTTCTAAAACAAAATTACAATGAGCTTTTTCCCTCCTAGTTTTTTTCCCCTGACTACAGGCTTTACAAAGCATAGTCAAAATCATATGTGTATATATATATACACACACATATATATATATGCATTTATGTGTGTGTGTGTGTATAAAATGTATCTCGTGGCGAGGCACGGTGGCTCACACCTGTAATCTCAGCACTTTGTGAGGCCGAGTGGATCATTGGAGTTCAGGAATTCGAGACCAGCCTGGCCAGTATGGTGAAACCCCACCTCCACTAAAAATACAAAAATTAGCCAGGCATGGTTGCAGGAGTCTCTAGTCCCAGCTACTAGAGAGGCCGAGGCAGGAGAATGGCTTGAACCTGGGAGGCAGAGGTTGCAGTGAGCCGAGATCACGCCACTGCACTCCAGCCTAGGAAACAGAGCAAGACTGTCTTAAAAAATAATAATAAAATGAAATGTGTCTTGCTTTTTAAAAAATAACCCAGATAACAACATATAATTTTTCAAAATTATTTTATTTTTATTAATTATGGTACATCATAGTTGTACATATTTATGGGGTACATATGATGTTTTTTATTTTAGAGATGGGGTCTTGCTATGTTGTCCAGGCTGGTCTCGAACTCCTGGTCTCAAGTGATCCTCTTCTTTCAGCCTCCCAAGTAGATAGGACTGCAAGTGAGAGGCACTGTGCCTGGCATCTTGCTTTTTTTGGCTAAACATTATCTTGTAAGCAGTTGTTTCCATACAGCCTCAGCATTTTGATGATGGTATGATATGCTTTTCCCAACTGTTGAACATTTAGGCCATTTCTAATTGTTCTCTATTTTAAATATATATAATTATTTTAAAAATCATTGTCTATTAGTTTGCTAGGGTCACCATAACAAAGTACAACAGACCTAGGTGTCTTAGGCAACAGAATTTTTTCTCACTGTCTGGAGGCTGGAAGTCCAAGATCAGGTGGGAGCAGGGTTGGTTTCTGCCCAGGCCCCTCTCCTGGGCTTGCCATTGGCTACCTTCTCCCTGTGTCTGCACTGTCTTTCTTCCGTATTTGGGCATCACTGGTGTTTCTTTGTGTGTTCAAATTTTCTCTTCTTATATAAACACTGCTCAGATTGAATTAAGGCCCATTTTAATAGACTCTGTTTAACTTAATCACCTCTATAAAGGCCCTACTTCCAAATACAGTCAATTTTGAGTTACTGGGGTTAGGGTTTTAACATGTGAATTAGGGGTTGGGGGGAGGCATAATTCAGTCCCATAACATATTATGTTCGATTTTTTCTCACTTGCATTTCAGACCATTTTCTTTGGATAGATTTCCAGAGTGGGAATCACTGGGCCAAAGGATAAAAATATTTTAAGGCTCTTGAAAACTGCTTTTCCAAAAAATATAACAATTGGTACCACAGCAGCCTGCTTAAATTTTTTTTAAAAAAAAATAAGTAAATGGACTGGGCGCGGTGGCTCACACCTGCAATCTCAGCACTTTTGGAGGCCCAGGAGGGCAGATCACTTGAGGTCAGCAGTTTGAGACCAGCCTGGCCAACATGGCGAAACCCTGTCTCTATTAAAAATATGAAAATTAGCTGGTTGTGGTGGCGGATGCCTGTAATCCCAGCTACTTGGGAGGCTGAGACAGGAGAATCGCTTGAACCTGGGAGGCGGAGGTTGCAGTGAGCTGAGATCACGCCACTGCACTCCAGCCTGGGCAACAGAGTGAGACTCCATCTCAGAAAACAAGCAAGCAAATAAACAAACAAACAAACAAACAAAATTTTGTGAGCACTGCCTTCAGCAAGAAAAGGGCAAGGGGAAACAAAGTCATGAAAAGCTTGAACTGAATCTGTCCCAGGGCACCAAAAATTCTGCTTCCTATGGTGCTCTTGGAAATTTTATTTTTATTTTTATTTTTTTGAGAGACAGGGTCTCACTCTGTCACCCAGGCTGGAATGCAGTGGTGCAATCATAGCTCACTGCAGCCTCCAATTCCTGGGCTCAAGCGATCCTCCACCTCACTCTCCCAAGAAGATGGGACTACAGGTATGGAATCATGCCTGATTAATTTTGAAAATTTTTTGTAGGGCGGGAGTTTTGCTCCATTGCCCAGGTTGGCCTCGAACTCCTGGGCTCAAGCGATCCTCCCTTCTGGGCTGCCCAAAGCAGTGGGATTACAAGCGTGAGCTACCTTGCCTGGCTGTTGAAATGCATCTTTATTAAAAATCAAAACATAATCAGGAAACAGAAAGTGAGTATATGAATGGCGAAATTGTTACATATCCTATCTCACGCCATTCTTATTAGTTGACTATTGTCTTTTACTGAAAAGCAACTCATGCCATAATCAATGAGAACTTTTTTTTCTTTTTTTTGTTTTTTTTTTGAAATGGAGTTTCACTCTTGTTGCCCAGGCTGGAGTGCAATGGCGTGATCTCGGCTTACTGCAACGTCTGCCCCCCGGGTTCAAGTGATTATCCTGCCTCAGCCTCCCAGGTAGCTGGGATAACAGGCGCCTGCCACCATGCCCGGCTAACTTTTATATTTTTATTAGAGATGGAGTTTCATCATGTTGGCCAGGCTGGTCTTGAACTCCTGACCTCAGGTGATCCACCCGCCTTGGCCTCCCAAAAATGTTACAAGTGAGCCACTGCGCCTGGCCTAACAAGAGCTTTAAGTATGACAAACTTGTATCTTTGAGGTGTAAAATTAACTCAGCATGGTAATTCCTGGCCATTACCTACCTCACAACTTCAAACGGTTTTTTCAAGAACTAGGCATGCAGAAATAAATGGTGGATTTCAATGAAACCTAAAGGCATTTTTGAATGACATTGTTACCAACCATTAATTGGTTCAGGACCTTTGCAATTTTTATTTAACTTGAGTTGTCTTTTTTTTACCATGCTTTCTTCAATGCATTGCTCAGTATTTTTTAAGTTTCACGAACGCATGCTCAGTTCATTAGATTCCATGGCTGTGTAATATTTTGATGCAGTGTTTTGCAAATGAAGTTGTATTTTCAGAGCAGTTCTGTATGTTCTGTGATACCATCTTTTCAAAGAGAAACCTTTAAAACCTTAAAAACAAAATAAAGAAAAACAAGGCCTGGTGCGGTGGCTCACACCTGTAATCCCAGCAATTTGGGAGGCCGAGGCGGGCGGATCACGAGGTCAGGAGATCAAGACCATCCTGACTAACACGGTGAAACCCCGTCTCTACTAAAAATACAAAAAATTAGCCGGGCGTTGTGGCAGGCGCCTGTAGTCCCAGCTACTCGGGAGGCTGAGGCAGGAGAATGGCGTGAACCCGGGAGTCAGAGCTTGCAGTGAGCCGAGATCATGCCGCTGCACTCCAGCCTGGGCAACGCAGAGAGACTCCATCTCAAAAAAAAAAAAAAAAAAAAAAGCAAAGAAAAAAGAAAAACGAAACTGCCCCAAACCATAGAAAACGCTTAGGTGTGCGGTCCTTTTTCTTGTTCTCATTTTTTTTCCCTTTCCTTTTTCTTGTCAACAACAAATATTTGCCAGAGTCTACAGATGCTAGCTAAGGAAGGGCTGAGATGGGGTGGAAATGGGTCGGAGGTGGGTGTCGGGGGGACTGAGGGTGGGGTGGTCACATCTACAGATCCTGGTGATATTTTGTCTTTTAATAAAGATGCATTTCAACAGTCAGGCAAGGTGGCTGCCACCTGTAATCTCACAGCTTTGGGCAGCCCAGGAGGGAGGACTGCAAACTCCCAGGAGTTTGAGGCCAGCGTGGGCAACAGGCTTTTTCAGAAAGGAAAATCACCTGTCACCCAGAGGACCATGGAAGGGATCATGTGGGTGAGTTGGTGAGAAGGAAAATAACACACACACACACACAAAGGGGGTGGGGTGGAGGAGAGAGAGAGAGAGAGAGAGAGAGAGAGACTCACTGAACTTGATAAGTTGTTAAAACTGTCTTTGAAACAGGAACTTGCCTTGGCTCCCCTGAACTGAAGAGCACAGATCTCGCCCTCCTCTTTCTCGCAATCACCTTGCCTTTTAAAGCTGTTGCTGGAGGTAGCTTCCCCTGGCTAGGGAGGAGCTGCTTTGTTGTTCAGAAAGAGTCGTTCTTCCAAAACCAGGGGTGGGGTAAGTGGAGGCTGCAGACCCTCAGGGGCTCCCTGGGGGGGGTGCCTAGGGGGATCTCTGGGGGGGATCTTGTCACTTTGGTTATCCTAAGAACCGTATTTTGAGGTGGGGATTCGAACTCCCCTTATATTAAGAAGAAAAGGTGGGGGTAGGGTGCAGAAATTTTGCCAAATTACAGATGGAGCCGACTAGAACCAGAACAATTCCCAAAGGAGGTCCTCCCACACCCACAGGAAGGCCAAAAAAAGGCTTGAAATTCAAATTATTTTTGGTGCTTGGGAGATGAGAGGGAGTGAGAGAGGGCAGCAGCAGTGAATGGGAACTGAAGGGGGAAGAAAAAAACAGAAGGCTTGGTCAGTATCATTCCGATGAAACAGGTCAGGAGAGCACCAAGGACCCTCAGACATGTAGTTGGACTTGGAATACTTTTATTATGTGTCTGCAGGGTAGACTGTAAAGGAGAATATTCACACATTTTATATAAATGTAGTTTTTGCTGTAAAGAAACTGCTGCTCTCCCTCCTCTTTTTTTTAGCCTCTGTTTCTGGGATGACAGGACAGAGGTGTCCTGCCTATTTCTCTCTGCACCTCTCAAACCGCTTTCCTCAGCCAAGTTTCCTCCAGGAGCCTTCTTCCCTTTATGAACATTGGCAGTTTTATTGTTTTGTCTGCTTACATTTTGCTTTGGGTAAGAAGGATGAAAAAAGGTAGTGGGGTGGGGTGGAAATGGAGCACACTGTGAGAGGCGAGAAAGCAGTAAACTGATTTGAGAACTGGGGAGAGAGAAAGGGGAGAGACCCTTGTAGAAGAACTGTCTCTTTTATTTTTATTTATTTATTTTTTTTGAGGCAGGGTCTCACTCTGTCGCCCAGGCTGGAGTGCGGTGGTGTAATCTTGGCTCACTGCAACCTCCGCCTCCTGGGTTCATGCCATTCTCCTGCCTCAGGCCTCAAAGTAGCTGGGACTACAGGTGCGAGCCACCACGCCTGGCTAATTTTTTGATTTTTTGTAGGGACGGGTTTTCACCATGTTGCCCAGGGTGGTTTCAAACTCCTGAGCTCAAGCAATCCACCTGCCTTGGCCTCCCAAAGTGTTGGGATTACAGGCGTGAGTCACCATGCCCAGCCTCCACATTTTTTAGGCATCAGTTTTTCTCATCTCTTTCATTTCTTCAAAAGAGTGACTTGGAGTGCACAGGATTCCCAGGTAGATACTGGACACCCAGTTAAATTTGAATTTCAGACAAACAGCAAATGACTAAAAATCTGACGTGAGGATTCTGTGTATTTGAAGCAGTTCCTTTTTTTCTTTTTTTTTTTTTTTGAGACGGAGTTTCGCTCTTGTTGCTTTTGTTGGCGCGATCTTGGCTCACTGCAACCTCCACCTCTCGGGTTCAAGCAATTCTCCTGCCTCAGCCTCCTGAGTAGTTGGGATTACAGGCATGTGCCACCACACTCGGCTACTTTTGTATTTTTAGTAGAGACGGGGTTTCACCACGTTGGTCAGGCTGGTCTCAAACTCCTGACCTCAGGTAATCTGCCCACCTTGGCCTTCCAAAGTGCTGGGATTACAGGCTTGAGCCACCGCGCCCGGCCCGAGGCAGTTCTTAAATCACCTCTACAGTGGTGTTTAAACAGTGGGTACCCAGAGGGCACGGTTTTAAGGGAATCAGTGTCTAGATCTCCCTGAGATGCAGTGAAGGCCAGTTCACACTGGCTTCTGTCTTCCCACCTCTCCTTTCCCAACAGCCCTCTCTCACTTCTAAAAATGGAAAGAAAGACATGGCCCTGGGTCGTAAAAACCTTCAGGGCCAAGACAAGGAACAATGAGAAATATCCATGTTTGTGTTGAGACAGGAAAGCCTTTTCTAACTGAGATACAAATCCTTTCATAGGTTAAGCGGTTCCCAATTCATTGCTACCCATAAAATTTGGAAAAACCTAATTGAATTGTCCACGAACAGATCAATCATTAGAATTTTTTTTAAGAATAAACTTTATTGGCTGGGCAGAGTGGCTCAAGCCTGTAATCCCAGCACTTTGGGAGGCTGAGGCGGGCGGATCACCTGAGGTCAGGGAGTTCAAGACCAGCCTGGCTAACATGGTGAAACCCCGTCTCTACAAAAATACGAAAATTAGCCAGGTGTGGTGGCGGGTGCCTGTAATCCCAGCTACTTGGGAGACCAAGGCGGGAGAATTGCTTGAACCCAGGAGGCAGAGGTTGCAGTGAGCTGAAATCCTGCCACTGCACTCCAGCCTGGGCGACAGAGTGAGACTCCGTCTCAAAAACAAACAAACAAGCAAAACTTTATTTTGTAGGGCAGTTTTGGGATCACAGCACAATTGGGTGGAAAGTAGAGAGTGTTCTCATTATACCCCCAACCCCATGCATAAAAAGCCTCCCCACAGAATAATTTTTGAGGGAAGGTCTCTAACATAATTGAACGACATTACCAAATACTGAAAAACAGATCTCAGGTTCCCTGGCAAAAGTGGATTTAGTCATTCCAGGATCCCGCTTGAAGCCATAAGCCTTTCTGGGTTATGTCCCAGTTTTCTTGCCTCTCTTCAGCCCTGGACATTGTCATAACAAGAGTCCTTGCAGCCTCATCTACGTATTAATGTGACCAAAGCTGCTCAGAACTTACATTCGTAAAAATGAGAAATAGGGAAAGTATGAAGGCCAGGCGCGGTGGCTCAAGCCTATAATCCCAGCACTTTGGGAAGCCGAGGCAGGCCTCACTTGAGGCCAGGAGTTCCAAGCCAGCCTGTCCAACATGGTGAAACCTCGTCTCTACTAAAAATTCAAAAATTAGCTGGGCGTGGTGGCAGGCACCTGTAATACCAACTACTTGGGAGGCTGAGGCTGGAGAATCGCTTGAACCCGGGAGGCGGAGGTTGCAGTGAGCCGAGATTGTGCCACTGCATTCCAGCCTGGAAGACAGAGTGAGACTCCATCTCAAAAAAAAAGAAAAAGAAATAGGGGAAGTATTGACGCTACATCCTGCTCATTATTGCAATAAGTAATATTAATTAATGAATATTTAACCTCATTACATATACTTGTTTACTATAGATGTGTGTATGTAAATATATAAACATACATATATTTAAAAATCCATCTTCATCCATCTGATTAAGAGAATAATTTCTAATGCTATTTTACTGTTTTGTGTTTAACTATCAATAAACTATATTTTTATCTTGTTATTAATAATTGTAATGATGACTTAGTCTCAAAAACTGTTTTAACACTTACAGCCTTATGGACACAGGATGTTTTTTAACATTGTAAAATCCATTTACATGTGCATTTTTGTTTCAGAAAATATGATAAGGTAATCAATCAAAGATGTTCAAGCATAAAAATAGCTGACATTTGGATACAATTCTTTAGGGAAAGTGGAATGAAAGTATAGTTCAAGGAAGAAAGGGGATGATTTAACATTTCTGGCTGTCAAAGAACCGCTTGTTCAATTTTAAAAATGAGTGATAGTGTCATATTACTATGGTACTTAGATTCTATTGGATACATTAAAAAGAGTGATATGACAGTTTTATTTCAAAACATCCCATGCTAACAACTGCAGAATACATCCCGTGCGAACACTTAAAGCTACGATTAAAAGTTATAGATGTCAAACTTTAAAGTGTGTGAAGAGATGCATAGCATTTCAGCATTTTAGGGGTTGTAGGTAAGGAAAAGTTTGAAGGCTGTTGCTTTCTTTTTTTTTTTTTTTTTTTTTGAGACAGAGTCTCGCTCTGTCACCCAGACTGGAGTGTAGTGGTGCAATCTGCCCACTGCAACCTCCGCCTCCTCGGTTCGTGCGATTCTTCTGCCTCAGCCTCCCGAGTAGCTGGGATTACAGGCACCTGCCACCATGCCCGGCTAATTTTTTAATTTTTTTAGTAGAGACGGGGTTTCACCATGTTGGTCAGGCTTGTTTCGAACTCCTGATCCCGGGTGATCCGCCTGCCTCGGCCTCCCAAAGTGTTGGGAGTACAGGCGTGAGCCATCGTGCCCAGCCGAAGGCTGTTGCTTTCTACCATCCTCTTACTAACATTCCTGTTCACAACGTAATACTTACATTTTCCCAATCCTTTACAACCTTGAACAACAGAAATGGTAGACATAATTGTCCCTACAATTACAGAGGATTCCTAGTCTGAAATTCTTTGTACCACACTATGCTGCCCTTCTACTCTGAACTGGGTAGTAGTTACAGGGTCACAGTACAGTACAAGGACTTAAATTGGAGAAACCAGAAATAAATCAGCCCCCAGACCTCCTGGATGAACTATTTAAAGAATGTGCAATTACATTTTGGAGGCCCCAATTTGACTCATGGTGTACTCAGCAACACATAATTACAAGCTGCATTCTAACAGACTTCTGCTGTAATGCTTGCTTCTGAATGTAATGCTTGCTACCATGATGTCATCTTCTGAATACAGGGCACAGCCATGGCAGAATTTATGGCAACACATTGAAACTGACCAACCTTCATGTGCACCTTGCTCTGCTCTGGAGAGAGACTTTCTCGAATACCAGGTGAGGTTCTGGTGGAGTCTCTCCAAGTGTTGAAACTTTCTTCTTAAGGAAGGCAAAAAAATGGATGGAAGCAACCAAATGCCCAAAGAGCAGAGGAAGTGCTCACGGGGGCAGCTATGTGAGAGGGATTGTAGCAGTTGAGGTGGGAGAGGAATGAAGCACTGCTCTTTAAGTCACGACTAAAAACTGAATGTTAGCCCCCAACAATTTAAGGATTGCCAGCCTCAATGTGCAAAACTATGCTTAGTCTGTGGAGTTCATAAGTAGGGATGCCTCAGTTATCCAGGATCAAGAGGGATATATGTTCACCATAAGTTTTATATATATACGTACACACACACACACACACACACACACACGCACACACACACACACATATTGAGATAGGGTCTCCTCTGTCACCCAGACTGGAGTGCAATGGCACGATCACGGCTCACTGCAGCCTTGACCTCCTGAACTCAGGTGTTTCTCCTGCCTCGGCCTTCTGAATAGCTGGGACTACAGGTGCACGCCATCACATCTGGAGATATATATATATATATGCTTTTTTTTTTTTTTTGAGACGGAGTCTTGCTCTGTCACCCAGGCTGAAGTGCGGTGGCATGATCTTGGCTTACTGCAACCTTTGCCTCCCAGGTTCAAGGAATTCTCTTGCCTCAGCCTCCCAAGTAGCTGGGACTACAGGTGCACACCACTAGACTCGGCTAATTTTTTGTATTTTTAGTAGAGATGGAGTTTCGCCATGTTGGCCAGGCTGGTCTCAAACTCCTGGCCTCAAGTGATCCAGCTGCCTTGGCCTCCCAAAGTGCTGAGATCATAGGCTTGAGCCACCGCAACTGTCCTCGGCTAATTTTTTTTATTTGTTGTAGAGATGGGGTTTTGCCACGTTGCCCAGGCTGGTCTCAAACTCCTGGACAGCCTGCCTCAGCCTCCTGAAGTGCTGGGATTACGTGCATAAGCCACAGTGCCTGTCCTTAAGTGATTTTTTTAAAAAAACAGATAACATCTATTCAAGCACAGAACACTCACAATAAATTGTTTGGCTTTAAAACTCTTTCTTGGCCAAGCGCAGTGGCTCATGCCTGTAATCCTAGCACTTTGGGAGGCCGAGGTGGGCGGATTACCTGAGGTCAGGAGTTCAAGACCAGCCTGACCAACATGGAGAAACCCCGTCTCTACTAAAAATACAAAATTAGCTGGGCGTGGTGGTGCATGCCTGTAATCCCAGCTACTTGGGAAGGCTGAAGCAGGAGAATCGCTTGAACCTGGGAGGCGGAGGTTGCTGTGAGCCGAGATTTGCACCATTGCACTCCAGCCTGGGTAACAAGAGCGAAACTCCGTCAAAAAACAAAAAACAAAAAACAAAAAAACAAAAAACCTCTTTCTTTAATTAAGCTTTGTATTTGGAGACAATTGTAGATTCACATGGAATGGTAATAAATAATTCAGAGGTACTGCATAGCCTTTCCCCCGTTTCCTGAACGATAGCCTCTTGTAAATCATAGTGAGATGCCACAACCAGGATATTGACATTGAGAGAACCAAGACACAGAATATTTCCATCAGCACAAGTAACCCTGTGTTGTTCTTTTATAGCCACATATACTTCCTTCCTTCCCACAATACCCACTTTTTTTTTTAGACAGAATCTCGCTCTGTCACCCAGACTGGAGAGCAGTGGCGCGATCTCGGCTCACTGCAAGCTCCGCTTCCCTGGGTCAAGCGATTCTCCTGCCTCAGCCTCCTGAGTAGCTGGGATTACAGGCGTGCACCACCATGCCTGGCTAATTTTTGTATTTTTTTAGTAGACACGGGGTTTCACCATGTTGGTCAGTCTGGTCTCAAACTCCTGACCTCGTGATTGGCCCGCCTCGGTTTCCCAAAGTGCTGGGATTACGGGCATGAGCCACCATGCCCGGCACATATCCACTTCATAACCTTTGACACCCATGAATCTGTTCTCCATTTCTATACTTTTATCATTTCAAAATGTTCTATAAATGGAATCATACAGTATGTAACCTTTTGTTTGGCTTTTTTTGCTTGGCATGATTCTCTGAAGATTCATCCAGGTGGCTGTGTGTATCAATAGCTTGTTCCTTTTTATTGCTGAATAGTATTCCATGGTATGATGAACTACATTTTGTCTGATATTCACCAGCAGAAAGACATCTGGGCTGATTCCAGTTTTTGGCTACTATAAGTAAAGCTGCTATAAGCATCCTGTATAGGTTTTTGTGTGAATACCATAAGTCTTCATTTACCTGGAATAAATGCCAAGAAGAGCAATTGCTGGGTCCTATGATAGTTGCATGTTTATTTCTTTTTATTTAAATTTATATTTATTTATTTTACAGATAAGATCTTGCTCTGTCACCCAGGCAGGAGTGCTGTGGTGTGATCATGGCTCACTGCAGCCTCAAACTCCTGAGCTTGAGGCTCAGGAGCAATCCTCCTCCCCCAGCCTCCTGGGTGGCTGGGACTACAGGCACATGTCGCTGCGTCTGGCAAATTTTTGTATTTTTCTTTGTAGAGATGGGGTTTTGCCATGCTGCCCAGGCTGGTCTGGAACTCCTGGACTCCAGTGATCTGCTTGCCTCAGCTTCTCAAAGTGCTGAGATTACAGGCGTGAGCCACCGCACCTGGCCTGTCACCCTTTTTCATTTTAGCCATGCTGGTATATGTGTAGGTATATCTCATTGTGGTTTTTTCTCAATATGGTGTAGTATTTTTAATTTGTACATTTTTTCCAGGCTTTTTATTTGTAAAATCTTACGAACATTAATTAAAAACATTTTTTATTAAGAAAAAGATACACAATGCACATGATGTAATATCTTAAGAATATAAAATGGCATGAGAGAATCGTTAAGGCTGCTCTTATCACCGCAGGGGTGATCTCCACTGCCATCCCCCCACCAGGCCACCCCTCCTACCAGCAAAACCACGTAGCACTTTCCACCTAAAACAAAGGCACTGATCACAGTTCAACCACATCTTACTCCAAGATCATCCCCAGGAATGATGAAGATTGTCTTGAGCACATGTAACCTGTGGGAATGCTAGTTAACTTTTCAGCAATCCCATTTATGGGCATAGGAATGAACTGGATAAAACCATGCACTTGGCTGGTGTGGTGGCTCACGCCTGTAATCCCAGCACTTTGAGAGGCCAAGGCAGGCGGATCACGAGGTCAGGAGTTCCAGACCAGCCTGACCAACATGGTGAAACCCTGTCTTTACTAAAAATACAAAAATTAGCCTGGTGTGGTGGTGCGTGCCTGTAATCTCAGCTATTCAGGAGGCTGAGGCAGGAGAATCATTTGAACCCAGGAGGCATAGGTTGCAGTAAGCTGAGATCACGCCATTGTACTCCAGCCTGGGTGACACAGTGAGACTCCGTCTCAAAAAAACAAAACAAAACAAAACCCATGCACTCCTCCACACCCTCTCACCCACTTCTCCAGTTGTTCTTCCATTCTTCTGAGGTTTCTGATACCTTGAGGGCTAGGAAACCATACTCCCAGGCTTTCTGAAATTAGATATGCAATTGGAATCAATAATCAAACCTAAGAAAGGCTCCCAGAACTTTGGCTAGCAACTCAGAGGCCTTTCTCTTCTCACCTTATGAGTTCAGAGTTCTGTTCCAGAGACTGAAGTTGCCAGAAAGGTGACCATGTTCCTATATGTCTTCTTAGGGAGCTGGAACTATGACAACTTCAGATACTGAAGGGTGCATTTGGTCATTCAGGCAATTAAAACACCCACAGCATCATTAAGTATTAGGTGTAAGGATAAATTTAGTTTGTGATAGTTTAATTGCTAAATGAAGGAGTTAAACTGGACTGGCCTTAATTCTCCAGTCTGGTGCTACACTTAATTTTAATGTAGTTTGAAGGACATGTGGAGTCATCATACAAATTACGATGAAATTTGAAAGAAGATTCCTGAGCAAGTTACTTATCTCCAGTGACTCATGCTGACTCACTAGGACTCAGAGTTCAAGCTGCTAACTAGGTTTTGTATCTCTTTTCCAGTAGCAGGAGTTTTAATGTGAATGGACACAAAACTGGCTAAAATTTTTTGAAAAATATATCCGCAGACTGGCATTTTCTTTCTTTCTTTTTTTGAGAGAGGGCCTCTCTGTGGTCCTCCAGGCTAGGCTGGAGTGCAGTAGCACAGTCATCACTCACTGCAGCCTCAACCTCCTGAGCTCAAATGGTCCTCCTACCTCAGCCTCCCAGGTAGCTAGGACTACATGCTCATGGTGCCATGCCTGGCTGACTTTTTGTATTTTTAGTAGAGACAGAGTTTTACTATGTTGCCCAGGCTGATCTTGAACTCTTGAGATCGAGCAATTGCTTACCTTGGCCTCCCAAAGTGCTGGGGTTACAGGTATGGGCCAGCATGCCCAGACATGGCAAGTATTTTCAAGTATTTTTTGAGGAAGAAGTTAGTTCTATGTTGTTTTTATTTATTTATATTTTTATTTATTTATTTTCTTGTTTTGAGACAGAGTCTTGCTCTGTCGCCCAGACTGGAGTGCAGTAGCATGATCTGGGCTCACTGCAACCTTCACCTCCTGGGTTCAAGCAATCATCTGCCTCAGCCTCCTGGGATTAGAGGTGCCTCAGCTGGGATTAGAGGTGCCTGCCACCACGCCTAGCTAATTTTTTGTATTTTTAGTAGAGATGGGGTGTCACCATCTTAGCCAGGCTGGTCTTGAACTCCTGACCTCGTGATCCACCAACCTTGGCCTGAGCCACTGTGCCCAGCTAATTCTATATTGTTTTTAAATCACAAAACATCTGTGAGTTAGCTGAAGTACTTTCACAGTAAGAACTATTTATTTGTAAAACTTTTTTTCTTGAACCATAAAATAATACATGTGTATTAAAGAAAACTTAGAAAACCTAGAAAAACAGAAGATTTAAAAAATCACCTATAAGTCCACCACTAGGATAATTACTGTTATCATTTTTAGGTATATTCTTGCAAAACTGAATATTTAGTATTAAACACACACATACACAAACACACACACACACACACACATTGATTATCTCTGGTAAGAATAACAGTGTGTTTGAGAACATGGGTAGAAGAAATACTGCTTTTCAATGTTGTTATTTTGTACTTTTTTTTTTTTAATTTTGAGATGGAGTCTTGCCCTGTCACCCAGGCTGGAGTGCAATGGCGCCATCTCGGCTCAATGCAACCTCTGCCTTCCAGGTTCAAGCGATTCTCCTGCCTCAGCCTCCCAAGTAGCTGGGATTACAGGCGCCTGCCACCACGCCTGGCTAATTTTTTGTATCTTTAGTAGAGACGGGATTTCACCATGTTGACCAGGCTGGTCTTGAACTCCTGACCTTGTGATCCGCCCACCTCGGCCTCCCAATCTGCTGGGATTACAGGCGTGAGCCACCACGCCCAGCCCGTTATTTTGTACTTTTAAAAAATAATTGGTAACTCCTTTGTATTGAGAACACAAGAATTTAGAAGTCAAGCAGGGAAGCATCGACTTCATTCTTTTCTACTGTGTGATTTTGAGATGCTATCGTTCTCCTTAAAACCTAAATTTTCCATCTGTAAAGTGAGATGAAAAATCTCTAATTCCCTGAGAGCGGGGGGAAAAAGAATATTTAATTCTTTTGAACTTTGTACCGTGTACATATATTGCCTATTAACAAAATAATAAAAGGACATAAGTCTATGTGTCCAAATATCCTTTTTGCTTTTCTTTATTTTCTATGGTTTGTAATAATCAGCTTGTATTGGGAATCACTGATGTAAAAGTCAACCCACTTCACTGACTACCATAGGCATCTCTTGGAATAAACTGGCTAGAGTTTATTCTTGCTAATAACTTTGACTATATTCACCCACAAGTATTTACTAAGAGTAGCCCCTGTGCAGGCTCAGTACTGAAGTAGTGAATTATTTAACTAGTCTAAGCAAAAATAAAGTCAAACATAGTGCTAAAACATGGTCACAGATCCAAAGTTAAGTACCTATTCATTCTCTCACTCTGAACTGGGAAGTCCCAGTTCTTCCCTCTAATTGCAGGGCATCACTGAGGATGCAGGATTCCGAGTGGTGCACTACACTTATTCAAACTGATGGGAAAACAATGCCATCAGCATGAATCAATAGGAATGGTGCTCTTGACCAGCAGACTGTTATTTCTGGGGACGGCACGCACACTCAGTTCTGAGGCTGAGAAATGACACTATTAGTGTCAAACTTGGCAGTACAACGATGCTTTCCAAACTTTTTTTTACTAGGAAATAACTTTAGCACCTGTAAGTATGTATGTATATGTGTGTATGTATATATATTTATATGTATATCTCCTGTTTATATTTTACAAGTCTGATTTTATAAACTTCCAGATGTTCCACCAGAGTTTTCTCTTTTTTGATTTTACTTTATTACTGTCCTTTACCGCTGTTCCTCTTACCCTATAAACAGAAACTTCCTAAGCTTCTTCCACTCCCCATTTTCCTACTCTCAAGGCTCTGAGAATTTGAGCTAAGAGACAACCTTAAGTATTGGGCAAAGGTCACTGAACTACCATTCAGAACCCAGGGATTCAGATCATGACTGGCTGTGTGATTCTGAGAGTGCAGGAAAAAGAATAGTTAATAATTTATCATGAAGTGTTAGCTCTTTGGGATAGACGTTTCCAATGAAATACGAGGATTTAAATCCAAAGGTATGATACTGATTTTTCAAATTTAGCATTGTCAACACTTAACCATGTTCCCTAAAAGCATGAATTCACTCAATCCCAAACGCCATGGTATGAGACAGTTATCTGTCATCACCACCTTCCCCATTTTATAGCAGCACAGAGAAGTCACTGGTCCCTGGCTATTCAGCTAATTAGTGACAGAGTCAGGAGTCAAAACTAGGTAGCTGGGTGCCACAGTCTAGTTACTAGGCAGCCAGTAACTATGAAATCACAGCCAGTTAACTTCCAACTGTGTCCCTTCCTTGCTCAATAGCCTTCAGTGGCTCTTGAACCCTAGTAATAAGTACAGACTCCTTAGCTTAGCAATAAAGACCCACCAGCTACCTTTCTTTCCTGTTTCATTCCCTATGAAAATCCTTCGTATGTCCTCCTGTGCTCCAGCTGAACTGTACCAGCCACACTTCCCTGAATAGATCCCATGTGCTCCTGCTCTGTGCTTTGCGTCTGATCATCTCTGTATCTGGAATCCACCTATTCTCACCCTCTCTTCACCTTTCTACATTTTAATCTTTCTTTCAAGGTCCTTGCAAGGGGCCATGTCCTTCATGCATTTTCCCCTGCCCTTCTCAACCACAGCTGGTTGATAATCTTCCCAGGGAATTTTATCTCTGCTCTCTTCTGCATGTATCAGTTTCTGCACATACTATATTCCCTCCTTAGTAAGAGATGAGCTCCTCGAAGGCTGCAATATGATTTTCTTTCTCATGGAACTTTTAAATTTTATTAAAAATTTAAATCATTCCTGTTCTTTTTTTTTTAAAAAAAATAACCAAATGCATGCATGCTTGTTGCAAAAAAAGAACCCTCACAGAATACATCTCTTAGAAAGTGAAATCCACCATTGTCACCCCTCTGCCTCTGCCCTAAGAGAACTGTGGTAAACAGTTTGGAATGTATTCTTATAGACCTTTTTCACGTAAAAAATTATTTACAGAAATGGGATTATACTATATGTAAAGCTCTGTGCTTTCTTCGCTTAAAATGTATAGTATTTTTCATATAGATATCTACCTCATTCTTTTTTTTTTTTTTTTTTTTGAGACAGCGTCTGGTTCTGTTGCCCAGGCTGGAGTGTAGTGTTGGGATCATAGTTCACTGCAACCTTGAACTCCTGGGCTCAAGTGATCCTTTTGCCTCAGCCTCCTGAGTAGCTGGGGCTACAGGTGTCGACCACCATGTCCAGCTAATTTTTAAAAATCGTTCCCAGAGACGGATCTCACCATGTTGTCCATGTTAGTCTGGAACTCCTGGGCTCAAGTGATCCTCCTGCTTTGACCTTTCAAACTGCTGGAATTATAGGCATGAGCCACCCCACCCAGCCCTCATTCTTTTCTAAGTGCAGCATAGCATAAGATTGTAGTGATGCACCTGTTCGATCCCTTCTTGATGCGCATGAAAGTGATTTCCAATTTTTACCATTATGACCAATGCTGCGGTGAATATAAATACTTATGTGTGTGCACGTATTGCTATCTATATATCCATATAACTTTCTTTGGATATGCAATTGCTAGGTGAAATGGAAAGGAGATTCTAAATGATGATAAATATAGGAAGTGTCAGGGGTGGGAAGGAAGAGTCTTCTTGTATGCTTTTCTGCAACCTTCACAAGGCCTAACATTGCATCTACCAGTGTAGCTTGGTATATAAAAGACCAGACTCTGGCCTCTGGCTGTCCAGGTTTGTATCAGGGCTTTATCTCTATGCCTTAGCCATCTCATCACCATAAAATAATGGCAGGGTCATTGTCATTATGAAGCTTAAATGAGATAATACATGCATAACAATTAGCAATTAGTAAGTACCTGGAAAATAAGTAAATGTAAGACATACAGGAGGAAAAATGGTAATGGGTTCAGATAATTGTTTGTTGAATGAATTGGACTGAATAAAACAATGGCAGTTTGAGCAATCATTCTAGAAATGGATGGTACAGAACTATTCATACTTTGCTATCAAAACCCATAGCAACTATTTATAAAATGACTGGCTAACATTAGAGGTGCAATGTATAGCCCTGGAGCAATCCATCTCTGTGCAAAATGAACTGGCCTGAACCAGAATCAAACCAATGACCTTGGCCTCTTTGGTCCCACACTTTCCCTAAGAGAACTAACTGGCCCCAGCTGCAGCCTTATGTAATGGGTATCTATGAGGACAGAACAATAGTTCCCTGCAGGGTACACTGGCTCACCACTGGAGATTGTTAGGTTATCTAGCTAACCAGCCATTAACACTGAAAATGAATAGAAAGTACATAAATAAATGCTTAGAGTAGTGCATAAGGCTTTCTGTTTAGATTCTTAGGTTCTAGGCCAGAAGTTTTCATCTTGGTGGCAAGGTTTCTATACCAATACTAGAAGATTCTAAGGTAGTCAACTCTGGGTTCTAGAACCAACTCTGCCACTAACTATTATAGCTTCAAAACCTTGAGCAAATTGTTGAGCTTTATTTTACCTTGGTACAACAAGGGTGCTGAAATAGCTCACGTGAAAGGTCCTTTTTTGACATTCCTTTCCCCACAGGTACAGTCACATTCTCAGACATCAGGGCTGTTTATTGCACTGAACAAAATTAAAGTATAAAATTAGGCAACAGCAATACTGTACTTTCAAAATGTATCAATTAAGTGATGGCAAAAGTAAACATAAGAAGCTAGACACAGCCAGGCGTGGTGGCTCGCGCCTGTAATCCCAGCACTTTGGGGGGCTGAGGCAGGTGGATCACTTGAGGTCAGGAGTTCGATACCAGCCTGGCCAGCGTGGTGAGCCTCCGTCTCTACTAAAAATACAAAAATTAGCCGGGTGTGGTGGCGTGGGCTTGTAATCTTAGCTACTTGGGAGGCTGAGGCATGAGAATCGCTTGAACCTGGGAGGCGGAGGTTGAAGTGAGCCAAGATCATGCCACTGCACTCTAGTTTGGGCAACAGAGCGAGACTCTGTCTCAAAAAAAAAAAAAAAAAAAAAAAAGCAGTAGCAGCAGCGAGACACAGAAGGCCACATATATATGATTCCACTTATATGAAATATCAAAAATAGGCAAATCCGTAGACTGGATGGAAAGCAAGTTAGTGGTGACCAGGGGCTGGGAGAAGAGAAGAATGGGAAGTGACTGCTTAATAGGTATGGGGTCACCTTTAGAAGCGATGAAAATCGGTTGGAACTAGACAGTGGTGAGAGTTGTACAACATTGTGAATTTACTGAATGCCACTACATATACACTTTAAAATGGTAAAATTTATGTCATGTGTACTTTATTACAATAAAAAAGTGCCCCCCCAAAAAGAGAGAAAGGGATGGCAAAACATAGCAGGGCACAGACTCACTTGACACCTGCTTCAAGGTAACATGAGAGGAGGGTGGGGGTGGGCGGCCCTCTGAGGAAGCCCTGGGAGATCCAGGAATAAGAGAGTGGACATTAGTGCAGGATTTGTCATCTAACTGGGGCCAGGTCCTGGCCAGGGACAAGTGTAGCAGTAAATGGGGCTCCAGTGAAGTATGAGCATCTCCCTGAGTGCACTGATGATGACCCTCCCTCAGTTCAACATGTTCCTGGCCTCCTCCCACTGCTGCCAAACTGTATGCATCTAAGTCCCATTTCAAAGCCCACTCCCTTCTTGAGCTCCCCCACCGTCCCCCCCGCCCCCCCTCGTCCCCCATACAGAGACACATTTCCCTCTTTTTTTTTTTTTTTTTGAGACAAGTTCTCACTCTGTCACTCAGGTTGGAATGCAGTGGCATGATAATGGCTCACTGCAGCCTCAAAATCCTGGGTTCAAGTGACTCTCCCATTTCAACCTTTAGAGTAGCTGGGACCACAGGTGCAAACCTGGCTAATTTTATTTTTTTTTATTTTTTGTAGAGATGAAGTTTCCCCAGTTGTCCAGGCTGGTCTTGAACTCCTGGACTCAAGGGATCCTCCTGTCTTGGTTTCCCAAAGTGCTGGGATTACAGGTTGTGAGCCATTGCCCCTGGCTATATCTTGTCCTTCTAAAAGTTGACAGCACTTACTCCCTGTGCCATTCCCAGGGCACAAGGCTGCTTCAGCCTTCTAGAGACACCTGTATTCTCTTGCCACCCAAGGCCTTCTGCTTCTCTTTGCCTCCCAGCATCCCATACAGTAGTGCTCAGGAAATACTTGTGGTTCTGTGATGGAGTGACTCAGGCAGCCCCACGGGGAGTAGAGTTTTATGAGTTTAATATGAACCATACCATGAAATCCGAGAAATTTACCTCATTGCTTATACTGGAAACCCTCAGTTCCAGTCGGATTTGCTTGGAGCTGGATGGAATTGTGTTGCTTTTCATACTGAAAACGATCATCTAATTTTTACATTTAAAAAACATTTACATAGCACCTACTTCATGTTCAACAGGAATCTCAACACTTCACAAATGTTAACTCACTGACTTTTCCTAACAGAGGCATTGAGAAGTTAAATAACTTGCCCAGGGGTCAAAGCCAGTAAACGGCAGAGCTGGGCTTCAAATCCAGGTTCCGTGCTTCCAGAGGAGATGCTCTTCAGTTTGTTCTGGTGCCTGAAACTTACAGATGAGTGGCAAAAACCTCCATGACCAGGGGAAAAAAAAGACATTGATGTATTTATTTCAAGGGAAATGTGTGTGTGTGTGTGTGTGTGTGTGTGTGTGTTTGCCCATGGTTCCCCTTTTCTTCCTCATTGAAAGCAAAATGCTCCAAAGCAAACAGTCTTTTTTCACACCTGAGAGACCGGCGCGGTTCATTTTTGCTTTGGCAATCAAAATGGAAGAGGAAACTTGTGTGGTTTCATCACTGGTGCTTTCGGGGTGTGTGGGGCGGGCTGTCCTTCTCCCTCGGTCCTGGCTCATCGGCCCGAGCCCCCCTCCCCAGGCGTTGTGGCCTCCGGTCGGTCGTGGAGACATAAGAGGCCGCCTTTCCTCTGTTAACACCGGGAATGTGCCCCAGCCTCTCCCTCCTTCCTGCAAATCCAGTCCTTGTCCTGGAGAACCTCAGCGTCTTCTTATGCCTGCCTCTTTCAAAGCCTCGAAGGATTTACACCTGATTAACAACGTTTGTATCAGGATCGCCAGACACCGGCGCACGGCCCTGCAGGCCCGCGCGAATCCACTACATTTTCATGTTTCGGATGTTGTCCACCTGACTTGATGCATATTCAAATGTCTCTCTCCCCACGTGGGAGGCCGGAGTCAGAACCTGACAGACCTGCCGTTTACTAACTGGGGACCCAGGGCAAATTACTTCACAAGTCTGAGTCTCGGTTTCCTCACCGTGAACCGGACTGGTACCCATAGGTTGCGGCGTGGATCAAATGAGAGAGCGCAGGGGCGAGACCGGCGCACAGCAGCTCTCTTAGTTCCTCCTGGCGAGGTCTACGTAGTAACACATGCTTGTCTGTTTCCCATTTTTTCCCAGAGCACCCTCATGCTCTGGGGGCAGGAAGGGAGTCTTCGCATCACACCGAAAAAGTCCCAGCGGGCAAGGTGTAGGCGCCTGTGGTCCCAGATACTCGGGAGGCTGGGGCAGAACGATCGCTGGAGCCCAGGAGGTCGAGGCTGCAGTGAGCTATGACTGCGCCACCGCACTCCAGCCTGGGCGACAGAGCCAGACCTTGTCTTAATTAAAAAATAAAATAAAATAAAATAAAGAAATTAAAGTCCTTATAACCCTGATTAGAGCGTTCCCGCCCACTGGTGTCTTAGGGCACATTTAGGACAACCTGAAGAAGCCACTCTTCTTGGGACCCTAACCCTTACCCCAACTCCTCGGTCCCAAAGGCTAAGGGCTCAGGATCCGAAGGAGGCCCAGTTGAGGTCGCTGGGTGGGGCTCTGGGAGGAGGAAATGGGGTTCCTGAGGGAGCTCGCGCTCCAGCTCGCCTCCTCCTGCGAGGACGCCCCCTGCCCGGCCACCTGCTGCCCGAGCTAGCGTCGGGGCCGGGCCTCCCCGCGGGGCAGTCCCGGGGCGCAGGTCCCACCTGCCAGGCGCGGACCGCGGGCGGCCTCGGGCGCAGCCTCAGGGCGCCCCGCCCCCGCCTCCCCCGCGCGGCCCCGGCGCCCGGCCGCGCCCCCTCCCAGCCCGCGGCGCCCCGGCACCCCTCTCCCTCCCCGGCGGGCTCCGCGGAGCATTGTACTCACATCCGGGGCTGGGTTTTGCTTTAATGCGAAACGTAATTAACCCGGAAAAAAGAGCCGAGAGACGGGAGAGAAGGAGGGGGCCCTGGGGGAGACCAGAGCGAGGTGAGCGAGAGGCGCGGAGAGTTTGGCAGCCAGACCCAGAAATCCCTGGAGCGCGGCGGACCCGGCGGCCGGAGGGGCGACCCCGCCCGATGTAACGCGCCCCGCCCGAGCCCCGGCCCCTGCACGGGGGGGTAAGTTGGGCGCCCTTGCGGGCTCGGGAGCGGAGCGGCGCAGACGGGCGCGCGGGGGCCGGCGGGGCTGGGGGTGCAGGGGGCGCCCCGGCGGGGGCCTGGCGGCCTAGGGGCGCGAGGGGCGCGCGCGCAGGGCTGAATACGCCAGTCCTGGTGGCTGACAGGCGAGGGGAGGTGGCCGCAGACTCTGGAGGCCTCCTCCAACCCTCTGGGAGAACCCCGAGGGCAGCCCCTCCTCCAAGTGCCCCGGGTGGCCAAGGTCGCCGCCGCCAGGGGTCGGGCTGCGGGGGTGGGGCCGCGGAGAGGGTGGGGGCGGGAGTTCTGCTGAGCTGCATTTTCTCACGTTTGCAGCAGCGAAACTTCTCTGCGGGTTCTGGCGCTGGGGCACCGACCCCGCAACGACTACCCGGGCTGCGGGAGGGGAGGAGAGCAGAGAACGTCCCCAGGCAAGTCCCTTGGGTACTGATTGGGCCGTGGAGACGCCTCTTTTCTCCCCGGACTACCTTATTAAATGACAGGCCTAGAAGGCTCCCCTAGGGACTCCTGTCCTTTCTCCTGGGTGTAGCCTGGTCTTTGGGCTTCTGGAACTCCGGACAGTGAAAAGGACTGCCCTAAAATGCAGGTTCGGTGCCAGGTTGGGTGAGCCCTCGAGGGGAGCTGTCGTTCTCTCTCTCACCAACTTCTTCCTCACCTTACACGCTTCCCTTTTCTCCTCCAGTCCTAAAGACGATTTCACCAAAATTTTTTAAAAAAGAAAGAAAAAAGAAGGGTGGGGGGGTGGGGTGGGGTGGGAAGCTAGGCCGTTTAGAATGGAAAAGTGTCCCTGCACGCCCAGAGAGGGGCGCAGGGCCCGCTGCGGCCGGAGCACCCTCACATCTCCTCCCCGGGGCCAGCCCTGCCCCCAGGCCCTAGCCTTAGGGTTTGGCTTCCTTCCTTCTTGGTGAACACAGGTTCAGGATGTATCTTCCCCTTCTCATTCCTTCTCCCTGCCCGCTCCCTTTCTTTCTTTAGGGCTCCAAGTGGGGTTTTCAGAGGACAGTAAACGGCAGAGAAGAGGGAGGGGAGAGCACCCCACCAGAAAGCCAGCTGTGGCTCTGGGGGCTCTGAAGGCTGAGCTGTAGATGCACTTGGGGCTGAAGTCCCAAGATTGCACTAATGGTGTTCTTAATATATCTGACCAAGTCCCATTTTCCCTTCTTTTGTCATTGTTTTTCTTTGGTTGCGAAGCCTTCCGAAACAGCAAAGCAAAAGATCTTGAAAGAATAGAAGTTTTTGTTTTCTATTTCGGTTGCATTCTGTTGACATGTGTTATAATGCAAGGCAGTGATAAACAAAACACAACCCCTGTCTTTATTTTTTCTTTTTCCTTTACCTCTGGAGGGCTGGACCCTGTCTTTGGGGAGCTTACAGGACTTGTAAGCCCCCCCCTTGTTTTGAGAAGCCAGAGTAAGCTTTTAGACAGCATCATCATCATCTCAGACGTTAGCCCTCTGCACCATGTGCCGCCTGAAGGCAGATGACTTTTGCACTATCAGAGGTCTAGCTTGTAGTCTAGATTATGGCCAGCCCAACGTATGACATGTACCAGGTGCTAAGTAAATGTTTGTTGCATTAATGAATGAATGCAAACACATGAATTGTTTGCACTTGTCCAAATGGCAGAGAAAAGAGCAGTGTGGTTGTTCCTCAAACCTGTAGGGATTTGGTTCACCAAGGTGGTACATATGGGAGTTATTAGTCCGGTCGTTGCCTTTACACCTAAGTATCCTTTGACCCTGTTTGTACATTACAGCATGCTTTCTACAAATTGTCTGTGGCACTCCTAGTGGGGTTTTAGCTGGCTGGTAATGGGAGCCTTGCTCATTTCACAGATTGGTAATTACCTTGGTATTGATTGAGAAACTGCCTGCCCTTTGGTGAAGAGTTTTTGCAAACCTTTCTTTTTCCTTGTCATTGGTGCTTTCTTCTCTCTTCTGTGTAAGGAAATAGGGCCTGCAGGTCCCATCATGTCATGGTAGTGAGCTGAACCATATTCAGCTCGGTATTTTAGAGTGGTTAAAATAAATCTTGAAGACATGCAGGTTTTGGTCGGTGCAGGTTTTTGTGCTGCAGAAGTGGGAAGGGGAAGGCTGATGAGCCCTATCAACTGAGCCCCAGAGCAGCCCTCCCACTACCTTGCCAAGTGTTTGCCGAAGTGCTAGAATACTAGGAAGACCCAAGCAGCGTTGGTCTCCTGTCCAGTTCGTGGGACAGATGGACAGGTGGGTGATGCCCTTCTGAAAGCCTGGATGACTCAGATGAGAGCTTGCTGTAGACCACAGTGCATCAGAATATCTCTTCTGATTCACGGAAACTGCTGTGGCTCGACTTATTCCGGTTGTGATAGACCTAGGGTTTGGAAAAGAGGATCTGGGTGCTGGGACGTTGGGTTGCTCTGCCCCCTCTCTTTTTCCACCATGAACAGTTTGGGTTGCCTTACTTTCCGTTTTCCATCTGTCTCAGTGAGCTGGATGGGACTCCAGGAATCTAATCTGGTAGGCTTTGGAAAGGAGGGAAGGAAAGCAAATATTATAGTGTGTTGGCCTATGGGAAGAGAAGAACCCTGGCCCTGCCTGATATAAGCCCATTATCGAGATGGGGTATTGGACAGGCGGGGGAGATAGGGCAGCCGAGAGGTGGGAGGGATGCAGCCCCATCCTGTCGGTAGAGAAGGCCAGGGGTTGGTGTAGTGAGACCCTACTGTAACTTCGGAAAGCCCCTTCCCTGCCCTGACCCCAGTTGATTGAAGTGATTTGTTATGCATTAAAGCCGGAATTGGGCTTTCTCACTGTGGAGGTCCCAGCCCTGCTGGGGCAGGGGCTCCTGATATTGCCCAGTGTGGGCAAAAGGCTTGGGGGCTTTGGCCCTGTGGTGTGCCTTTTGCCCACAGTGCCTGGTCAGCTGAGATGAAGAGGATGAGAAGCTGGGTCCTCTTGTCCTTATGCTCTTGAGAAGCACTGCAGTTAAAGTGCGAAGGCTGGGACTCAAATTTGGCTGGCCCCTTGCAAAGCAGCTCTCTGCTGGTGTGATTGCCCATGGCTGGATCAAGAGGCAGCTTTCCTTGGAAACTGATGAGCATGTCTAGGTTTCTGTTAACTATCAGGGTAGCCTGGCCAAGGAGTCAGCGCATTGCCTGGACTTTTTGTTTTAAACCTCCTGGAGAATTTTTAGAGATGTAAAATGTGGTGTTTCTTGGAGTAGAGGGAAGAGCGAGGGAAGCTGATGCCTTTCCTTGTGATAGGAATCCCAGAGTCGCAGTTTTTTCATTCACATTTGCTCGTTGGAGTTAGAGGGATGGAGGTGCGCATGCAGCAGCTGCCTGCCCAGTGTTAAGCAACTTTGCAGTAGTAATGACAACCATGTACTCCTTGTTAGGCACCCACACATGCAGTTTAACAACAACAATATTTACCCAATGTCTGGGTGTCCAGCGCTTTTCACACATTGTTTCATTTAATCCTCACGGCAGCCTTTGAAGTAGGTAGAGCAATTATCTCCATTTTGCAGATTAGGAAATAGACCCTGAAGACTTAAGCAACTTTTCTGCGTTTGATTCCAGGTCTGTCTGGCTCGAGACTCATGCTCTTTCCCTTCACTCTGCTGCATGGATGGGATGGGTAACTGAAATCAGCACACCCTTTTGAATGGTCATCTTCTTGCAAAAATTCCCTCAAAAATACTCATATTGGCTGGATGCCGTGGCTCATCTCTGTAATCCCAGGGCTTTGGGAGGCTGAGGTGGGAGGATCACTTGAGGCTAAGAGTTTAAGACCAGCCTGGGGAACATAGTGAGACCCCATCTCTACAAAAAATTGAAAAATTAGCTAGCTGTAGTAGTGTGCGCCTGTAGTCCCAGCTACTCGGGAGGCTATAGCAGGAGGATTTTTTGAACTCAGGAGTTTGAGGTTATAGTGAGCTATAATCGCACCACTGCACTCCAGCCTGGGCACCAGAGCGAGACCCTGCCTCTAAAAAAAAAAAAAATTTTTAAATACTCATAGTGATTATTGTCACCTGTACATCCTCCTTACCACACCCAGCCCCTCCTCCTTTCCTAAATCAAGAGACAGAAGCACATGTCTTTAGAGGAACACAGCTAGGCCATTTACGCTCCCCGCTCATCACTCCCCTGCCCCACCCCCGGCACTTTGCAAAAGGCCAGTAGGTTGGAGAAATTATATTTTTTGTTTTTTTGCTTTTTTTTTTTTTGAGACAAAGTCTCGCCCTGTCGCCCAGGCTGGAGTGCAGTGGCGCGATCTCGGCTCACTGCAACCTCCACCTCACAGGTTCAAGCGATTTTCCTGCTTCAGCCTCCCGAGTAGCTGGGTCTACAGGCGCATGCCACCACGTCCAGCTAATTTTTTGTATTTTTAGTAGAGACAGGGTTTCACTGTGTTAGCCAGGATGGTCTTCATCTCCTGACCTCGTGATCCACCCACTCCCAAAGTGCTGGGATGACAGGCGTGAGCCACTGCGCCCGGCCGGGAGAAATGATGTTTTCTTTTCATTCTCTTAACTGCCCACGTATTAGTACCCTCTGGTTGACATTGTCCATTATAAAATGAAGATTAGAGTTCCAGGACTCGCAGCTGTTGTTAGGAAGCCCTACAGTGAAACTGAATTCATTGTGGGGGAACTTCCACAATTCTGAAAGTTGGAGATCTCAGCTTTTATAGGCTGTAAAGCCAGTATGGCTGCGTGCCTGCACTGGTGCCCTCTCTGGTGGAGATGGTCTGACGAGCCTTCAGCCCCGGGCAGGCTTTTGTTTCCTGCAAGCTCCAACAACCACATTTTCTTTGAATGTAGATGAGGCTGCTGTGAAGAGAGGTCATGAGTGTCTGAAATATTTTGTTGTTTTTGGCATCTTTATTGCAGTGGTATCAATTTCCAGTTCCTCCTGCCTTACACCCCTCCCCCCATATTTTTTCAACAATTCCTTCTTGAGTATCTCTTGCTCTCTACTCCAAGTTCTAGGGTCCAGTGGGGATTGGGCTATCTCAGGGTCAAGCCAGCACCCTGTCTGATCCGCCCCCCCTCATTCCTGTACATGTTTGCATTCCTCACCCTGCACTTCCTCTGGGAACTTATTCTCAGTACATTCCCTTCTCTCGCGCTTTATTCTCCCGCTTTACACTATTTGGAATCTGCTATCATGACAGTTTCAAAATGCGGCCATGTTAGAGCAGTAGGAAGTGGAGGCTTCCACACTTCCTAGGTTATAATCTTTGACCCATTCTCAGGGATGTGTTCTCAAATAGCCATGCTTGCATTTTGCTGTTGCTTTTACTGGGTTTGTACATTGCGAAGGCTGTGGTTGGCTCACAATATACTTTGATGTATGCTGCAAATCTAAACATATATGAACTCTGTTGACGTGGTCCGTATGTATTCTAGCAATAGGTGAGTGACTGCTCCATATCTCTATACCTCAGTTTCTGTCTGCTGTATTTCATACAGTCCTCTTTGAGATCTCTGATGTTATTTCCCGAAAAACTTTCTCCTGTTACTCAGTTGAGCCATTTCTGGTTGGTAGAACCTCAATCACTACTGAAGCTGCTGCTTGCAGCTTCTGCCCTGATAGGGGTAACAGGACAGAAGATGTATGTACCACACGCCCCACTCCTTGTCAAAAAGCACCTTTTGAATATTTTCTGGAGCAAAATCCCAGAAATTCCTTGTCCTGCTAACACAGAATGTAAAAGAAACATCTCTAAATTTTAAAAATAAGTAATTTTTTTCTCATTTTTGAACTGAGGTTGTAGTAGATTATTTTGTACTTGAGCCAATACCATTGAAGGCTTTATGTCTGTTACCATTGAAGGCTTTATGTCTGTTATCACTTTCTCTTATTATTTATCTCAAAAATGCTAAAGTAGTCAGGCAGAGTCTCCCATATTTCCCTCTATTCTTTCCTCTGTCTCCAAATTATGTTAGCCATCTTCAAAATCAAGAGGGCTATTCGGAAAACCACAGCTCTCATTACTTAATACCTTTATAGCTTTTCTTAAAATAAATCTATCTGGCTGGGCACAGTGGCTCATGCCTATAATCCCAGCACTTTGGGAGGCTGAGGCCAGAGGATCACTTGAGCCTAGGAGTTTGAGACCAGCCTGGGCAACCTACAAAAAGTACAAAAATTAGCCGGGTATGGTGGTGCACGCCTGTAGTCCCAGCCACTCAGGAAGCTGAGGTGGGAGGATCACGTGAGCCCAGGAGGTGGAGACTGCATTGAGCCATCATTGTGCCACTGTACTCCAGACTGGGAGACAGAGTGAGACCATATCTCAAAAAAAAAAAATCAATCTATTCATCTTTTCACTCATCCAGCCAGCCACTTATTTTATGTATGTATGTATGTATGTATGTATGTCTTTTTGAGACAGGGTTTCACTCCTGTCACCCAGGCTGGAGTGCAGTGGTGCGAGACATTGGCTCAACTGCAACCTCCACCTCCTGGGCTCAAGAGATTCTCCTGCCCTAGCCTCCCCAGTAGCTGTGACTGCAGGTGCACACCACCTCGCCTGACACTTATTTTAAAATGTCAGTCTTATCTCCCAAGTTTCAAGAAGGAAAACTCCACTGGGGGTTCCTGTCAGGGTCCCCATTTCCTTTTCCCAGAGCACGTGGATTCAAGGTACAGCTCATGTGTTGTAGGAATAGAGGAATAGCAGCATCGACTTGGGACTGAGTATTCTGTTGGCCCGAGGACCTGGGCGCTTCTTAAGACCAGACAGCAAGGGACCATACCAGCAGGAGAAAGGAGGAAAGGCGCTCAGAGGATGTTGCCATACGAAGTAAGAAGCCCAAATAGCTTGGAGGGTGCTAAAGCCCTCTGGGCAGGTAGATGTCTGGCTCTTGGATAATTGTGAGATGTGAAACATTTATTTATTAGGCTTAGGTCTTTAAAACACCAAAAAGTTCCAAGAGAGCTATAATTTAGGGAAGGCCTTGTTTGTTTGTGGACTCTGGAGAATTGAGAAATTTATTATCAGATTCAAAACTTATACACTTGGGTGGGAATCTGTGTGGAATTAAATAGCTTTCTCTCCTGCTAAATAAAGTAACACATGCTCCCTGTAGAAGATTTGGAAAAATATGTACAAGTAAATGAAATTCCACTCATGGCCCATAGATAATAACTTACTATTTTGGTGACTGTATATCTGGTTTTAAAACAGACCATAGATAGGAATATAAGAATAATATTTGGATGATTGAGATCATATTATGTACCACTTCATATCTTTTAAAAAACTTATGATGTGGTGACTTTTCCCCACATTCATTAAAAATAACCTGAAAACAGAGTTTTTGAATCATTGTGTAATATTTCCTTGTGAGTAAGTCCAGTTGTTTATTTAATTATTTTCCGGGCTGGGCACGGTGGCTCACGCCTGTAATCCCAGCACTTTGGGAGTCCAAGGTGGGTGGATCACGAGGTCAGGAGATCGAGACCATATGGCCAACATGGTAAAACCCTGTCTCTGCTAAAAATGCAAAAATCAGCTGGGCGTGGTGGTGCACGCCTGTAGTCCCAGCTACTCAGGAGGCTGAGGCAGGAGAATATCTTGAACCTGGGAGGCGGAGGTTGCAGTGAGCCGAGATGGCGCCCCTGCACTCCAGCCTGGCGACACAGCGAGACTCTGTCTCAAAAAAGAAAAGAATTATTTTCTAACCATTGTGTTGTTCAGGACATTTCCAGTTGTTTGTTACTATAAATTCTATTGCAGTTGCCATCTTTTTACTTTAATCTTTCTTTGCATCTTTGTTGATTGACTTGGATGGAATCCTAGAAGTAGAATGACTGAGTCAAAGGGTATGAACATTTTTTACTTTCTTGTTATATATATACAACTAAATTGCTTTCCAGAAAGGTTCATACTCCTGTCCTGGGTGTATAAGAATCCTAGGAACATTTTTCAAGTAGACAACATCTGTTTTAAGCAGTGATCTTTCCCTTTCAGCCCCTCTAGTGCCTCTGTGTCCCATCTGGGCTATGTGCTATTTTCTCAGGGTCTGAGTCCCAGCTGTCTCTTGTATATTATGAGCCTGACAAAGTTATCCATTGCCTCAGTTCCTCAGGGCAATTTTTTTCTTGGCTCGAATCTCCACTGGTGGAACCTAAGGTATGGAAATGGGCAGTAGAGAGATATTTGGGGCTGCGATACCTCCCAGTGCCCCCAATTTCATTCTCTGGCAGGCAGCCGTTGACTCTTCCTTCTCATGAGCTGCTTCTAGTCAACTGGCAGGTGTCGGCCAGAAATCTCTCAGTTTAATTGCCATTTAACACACTTTCTGCCACTGATTAATGGGTGATTCCATGCAAACTCTCTTTCCCCAAGTTTCACTTTTATCATAAATACTTATTTTCATTTGCAGTACATACTTAAGAACTTATATACTACTTAGAAATCTGGATCATATAAAACTTCCCACTTTTTGTTTTTCTTTTCATTAAAATTTTTTTTTTTTTTTTTTTTTTTGAGATGGAGTCTCACTCTGTCACCCAGGCTGGAGTGCCATGGTGTGATCTCGGCTCACTGCAGCCTCCACTTCCAGGGCTCAAGTGATCCTCCTACCTAGGCCTCCTGAGTAGCTGGGACCACAGGCATGCACTACCATGCCTGGCTAATTTTTGTGTTTTTGGTACAGATGAGGTTTTGCCATGTTGCCCAGGCTGGTCTCAAACTCCTGGGCTCAAGTGATCAGCCCGCCTCGGCCTCCCAACGTGCTGGGATTACAGGCATGAGCCACCATGCCCAGCCTGAAATACATTTTTTAGTTACTGGAATAATACGAGGCTATGTCTTGGTTTGGTTTGGTGTTTGTTTGTGAGAGAGAGAAGAGAGGGAGAGAGAGAATGAAGGAGAGAGGGAGAGAAGGACAGGGAGGGAGACAGAAAGAGAGGAATTCTGTATGCACGTACTCTTGATTTGCTTTTAATGAAGTTCAGGAAGGGAGATGAAATAGGAAACAAACATTTAAAAAATGTTCAACCTCACTAGACATCATTATGTATTTGAAACCACCAATAGTTTAAAAGAATGAGAACATTCAATATATGTAAGATTATAGTGATGGTAACAATATATTGCTGGTTGCAACATAGATAAAATCTTTTTAGAAAGCAATTTTGTAAAAGGACTCAAGAATTATGAAAGATCATAGCCTGTGATCTCATTGTATTATTACCTGGAATTTATGCTCTTTCCATGTAAAAGACGAAATAAAGCATGAAAATACAAATTTTAGCCTTATGTATAATAGTGAAAAATTGGATACAACCTTCAATTTAATTGTAGATAAATGATTATGTAAATTATAGTAAAACCAGTCCATTAATGTTATGCAACCATTAGACACAATGATTATAAAGACTATGTAGCAACATGGAAAATGCTTATGACATCATCTTAAGTTTTAAAAAGGCCAATTATGTGGATAGAGACATGAAAAAGCATGCAAATGTGAAAATTGTTGGCTGGAGTGATTGTTAAAATAATTCCAGCATTGTTATATTATGATTTTTGCACTAAACCCAGAAAACACGAGGGAGGGTTGGCTAGGGAAGATAGGGTGCTGAGTGGGTTGGATAGAGGCCCCTTCTCTTAGAAATACCCTGTGTGCTTTGTTAGCTGTGTGTTGTGAAGGCCAGGAAGCTACTTGCCAGATAGTTTCATTACGGTATGAGAGCAAAGGTGAAGGGACCATCTAGAGAGAGGGGTATCTAGAGCTCTAACCCAGCATGAACACTTTTTTTTTTTTTTTTTTTGAGATGGAGTCTCAGTCTGTCACCCAGGCTGGGGTGCAGTGGCCGTGATCTCGGCTCACTGCAACCTCCGCCTCCCAGGTTCAAGCAATTCTCCTGCCTTAGTCTCCCGAGTAGCTGGGATTGTAGGTGCACACCACCATGCCTGGCTAATTTTTGTATTTTTAATGGAGACAGGGTTTCACCATGTTGGCCATGCTGGTTTTGAACTCCTGAACTCAGGTGATCCACCTGCTTCGGCCTCCCAAAGTGCTGGGATTACAGGTGTGAGCCGCCGTGCCCGGCCCCAGCATGAACGCTTTCCATGTTGTCTCAGGAGATGAGGGCTGGGTATTGTCAGGATGCCCACAGGCTTACCTGCGAACTCATGGGATAAACCACCCTCGGTCACCCGCTACCCAATATTTTCACACTGGGGAACTCAGGACAAAATGAAATTTAAGGCTGGGTGTGGTGGCTCATGCCTGTAATCCCCGTACTTTGGGAGGCTTGAGGCAGGAGGATTGCCTGGGTCTAAGAGTTTGAAAACAGCCTGGGCAACGTAGGGAGACCCCATCTCTACGAAGAATTAAAAAATTAGCCCTCCATGGTGGTGTGCACCTGTAGTCCCAGCTACTGGGGAGGCTAAGGCAGGAGGATTGCTTGAGCCCAGGAGTTGGAGGCTGTGGTAAGCTACGATTAACCACTGCACTCCAGCCTGGGCAACAGAGTATGACCCGGGTCTCTAAAACATAAAAACATAAAATGAAATTTAAGATAAGTGATTTTGGCTGGGCGTGGTGGCTCACGCCTGTAATCCCAGCACTTGGGGAGGCTGAGGCTGGTGGATCACCTGAGGTCAGGAGTTCGAGACCAGCCTGGCCAACATGGTGAAACCCTGTCTCTACTAAAAATACAAAAATTAGCCGGATGTGGTGGCACATGCCTGTAATCCCAGCTACTCTGGAGGCTGAGGCAGGAGAATGAATCACTTGAACCCAGTAGGTGGAGGTTGAAGTGTGCCGAGATGGCTCCACTGCACTCCAGCCTGGGCGACAAAAGCAAAACTCTGTCTCAGAAAACAAAACAAACAATCAAAAAACCAACCATGTAACTGTCAGAGTGTTGTGAGAGTTAGAAAAGACATTTTGAAGCTTTGCCTTGGTCTTGGCAGGGGATTTGGGGGTGATAGCATATATATGTACACCAAGTTGTTCCCCCATCTAAGTACCAATTACTACTGGCACTCCCCTTTCTCCCCTCACTGGCTCATTGCTAGAATAGTAGAAGCTAGGGATGAGCTGGCAAAGTTAACTTCCACACAGGCCTCTGTGAAGAAGAGGAAGAGCCAGAGAAGATTTGGAAGATTATGGTGACATGGCTGAGGAGGCGAGGACAGGCGATCTGGGGGCCTGGGGCAGCTCTGTGGACCCAATCTTAGCAACTGTTGAGACAAGGGATGTACAAATGGGATCAGAATGAACCATCAGAGGATTAGGGCTCAGGACCTGAGGTTCATGTTGTGTGCAGCATCTGAGCGTGCCGCTGCTGCGTGGGTCAGCTAGTTAGAGCCACATTTCTGTGTGATGCTCTGTTCTCCTGCAGCCAGTCCTTCCCCCCACCTCCCACATTCCTGATGAGCTCTGTGACTCAGCTGCTTCTTGGGACGTCTGAGCAGCTGTTTTTTTCTAGAGATAGAACCACAGTCAGGAGATGTAACCTGAATGCTTATCTTTCCCTTGGGTCTGTGAGGGCCCTCTCCCACCGTGAGGCCCCTGAAACAAAACTGGACTTTTAGAGGATTGTAGAAAGAGTGCCTTCTTTAGTCCCTGACTTCAGAAAAAGACAGGCATGACCAGGCATGGTGGCTCATGCCTGTAATCCCAGCACTTTGGGAGGCCGAGGCTGGTGGATCACCTGAGGTCAGGATTTCAAGACCAGCCTGGCCAACATGGCGAAAGCCCGTCTCTACTAAAAATACAAAAATTAGCTGGGTGTGGTGATGTGCACCTATAATCCCAGCTACTTGGGAGGCTGAGGCAGGACAATCGCTTGAACCTGGGAGGCGGAGGTTGCAGTGAGCCAAGATTGCCCTGCTGCACTCCAGCCTGGGCGACATAGTGAGACTCCATCTCAAAAAGGAAAAAAAAAAAAAAAAAAAAGAAAAAAGAATGATGAATCCTGCGGGCTAAAAAGGGGAAATTTGAAAGCCAGTGTTTGGTTGGACACCATGCTTAGTGATTGGGCCCAGGACAGTTAGCTTTGCTCTTCCACCGAAGCTTGTGTGTTTTCTCTGGGAGGTGCCTCAAGAGTAGCGATAGACCTTGCAGCCTCTGCAAATCTGTCTGTGACTGGTTGGGCATCAAGGGGGTTTGCCTGGTTTTCTTGGGGGGCTGGCGATCACCAGCATCCTGACCAGGCAGCTCTGCACCCTTCCGGGAATGCTGACCCAGCCCTTCTGGTGGGTCTCTTGTTCCTCTGTCATCCAGGGAGCTGAGGCTTCTCTCCAGGATATGCTCCCCCGCCCCCAGCCAGCGCGAGACCACTCCCCTTGCTCCCTTTGACCCAGTGTCTGCTGGGAGACTTCACGTTCCTCCTGTGGTGTCTGTTCCTCATTACTGGCTTGTGCCCATCTCTCTCCTGTTTCTGAACTCAAACTTGCTCCGTTGTGAAACTGGAGCTGGGGCGGAAGCTTTGTTGGAGGAGGCCCTGGGTCTGTCTGCAGGTGCCATAATGGAAGGGTTGCTGCTTTGGGCATGGGTGTGCCTCCCCCGGCCCCTGCTGTGCTGCAACACATCCTTTTCTGCTGTGTTTCTGAAACCTCCTCTGTCCATGGTTGATCCTTCTCACTGCCTCTTTTACTGCAGCTCCTCTGACTTCTTCCTTAGCTGTGCTGTTTCACCTCTGCCCTGTTTCTCGCCTGCTTTGCTCTTTGTCCCTTATCCTTTTGCAGTGAGTAGCTGTGGGATTCCCCGACGTGTCTCCCTGCTGTCTGTGTCTCCGGTCCCCCTGACCTCACCTGGATCAAGGGATTCACCGGTCACTGGTATCCATGTGTGTGTTTTGGAGGCATTTGTTCCTAGGGGCTGCCTCTCAGCACTGGCCCTTGTTGGGGTGGGAGAGAACATGCCACACCACCAATCGCTACCCTTACTATTAGCCTGACCCGAATCCACCTGATGTCAGCCTGTGCTGTGGGAGGGTATCTCCCTCTGGGCCTGCAGTACCGGGGCTGTTTGGTCTCTGTAGCTCACCTGCTGACCCAGCGTCCCGTTGTGGGGGATGGCCTCAGCCAGCCATCTCACAACTTTGTGTGGCTGTGGACAGAGGGCCTCCGTGGGCTTGGGCCACCAGGAACTTCACTCTGTTGGAGCCTGTCAGGGCTCAGCAGTGGGTGGGGTCTGACCCTGAAAGTCTGAAGGTCATGTGGTGCTTTGGGACCCTTGTGGGACCCTTGTCCCACGTCGGCACTGGGTGTGCATTTGAATTGGGTGTCTCTACTCATTGAAAGGGGCCAATCTTCTTTGGGGAGGAGAATAGAGCTCCTGCCCCTCCCTTTGGCTTTCAGAGAGTCCTAAGAAAATTGCAACAAGAACAGAGGCTGGCTGGCTTGAAGGTGTGGCTCATCCCACATTACCAGAGGGACTGTCCGGAGTCGGGGATAGGGCTCACAGGCTGGGTCTTTCTTCTTCTTTCTTCCTTCTTCTCCTTTTTCTTCTTTCTTCCTTACTTCCTCTTCTTCTGACAGGGCCTCACTCTGTCGTCCAGGCTAGAGTGGAGTGGTGCTCTCATGGTTGCCTGCAGCCTCAAATTCCTGAGCTCAAGCGATTCTCCTACTTCAGCCTCCTGCGTAGCTGGGACTACAGGCACACCACCATGCCTGGCTAATTTTTAAATTTTTTTGTGGAGACGAGGTCTCGCTGTGTTGCCCAGGTTGATCTCAAACTCCTGCCCTCAAGCGATCCTCCCACCTCAGCCTCCCAAAGTGCTGGGATTACAGTTGTGAGCCACTGCACCCAGCTTGGGACTTTGTTCTGATTCCTCATTCTTTCCATTACAAAGGGTAACCGTATTAGGCTGCTCAGGCCGTCATAAACAAGGACCACAGTCTGGATGGCTTAAACAACAGAAGTTCACTTTCTCACAGATCTGGAGGCTGAAAGTGCAAGGGCAAGGTGTTAGCAGGGTTGGTTTCTTCTGAGGGCCATGAGGGAAAGATCTGTCCAGGGCCTTCACCTTGGCTTGTGGATGGCCGTCACCTTCCTGTGTCTTCACAGGGTCTTTCCTCCTCTTACAGAGACATCAGTCATAGTGGATTAGGGCCCATGCTAATGACATCATGCTAACTCAGTCACCTCTTTAAAGACCCTGTCTCCAAATATAGCCACATTTTGAGGGCCTTAGGGTTAGTACTTCAACATATTAATTTTGAGAGGACATAATTCACACCATAACAGTGACAGTGGGGTGATGTAAGATGCTGGGCCAGGGCTGTGACCCTACCTCAAGGCTCCAGAAACCCCTTGCATTTTAATCTCTTGGTATCTTCATGGAGCTGGAGAGGCTGTCCTTTGTAACTTAATTCCTGGCAGAATTTTAGAAAAAATTTTTTATGTTTAATTTTTGTGGGTACATAGTAGGGGTATATATTTATGGGGTACATGAGGCTTGCAGCACGTAACAGTCACTTCATGGAAGATGGGGTATTCATCCCCTCAAGCATTTATCCTTTGTGTTACAGACTGTTCAGTTATATTATTTTATTTTATTTTGACAGAGTTTCACTCTTGTTGCCCAGGCTGCAGTGCAATGGTGCGATCTCGTCTCACTGCAACCTCCAGCTCCTGGGTTCAAGCGATTCTCCTACCTCAGCCTCCTGAGTAGCTGGGATTACAGGCATGCGCCACCACGACTGGCTAATTTTTTGTATTTTTAGTAGAGACGGAGTTTCACCATGTTGGCCAGGCTGGTCTCGAACTCCTGACCTCAGGTGATCCACCTGCCTCAGCCTCCCAAAGTGCTGGGATTACAGGCATGAGCCACCATGCCTGGCCTCTTTTAGTTATTTTAAAATGTACAATTAAATTATTATTGACTATAGTTACCCTGTTGTACTATCAAATAGTAGGTCTTATTCACTCTTTCTATTTTTTGTACCTATTAACCATCCCCACTTCCCCCCAGCCCCCACTACCCTTCCCAGCCTCTGGTAACCACCCTTCTACTCTCTATCTCCATGAGTTCAATTGATTTGATTTTTAGATCCCATAAATGAGTGAGAACATGTGATGTCTGTCTTTCTGTGGCTCTCTTATTTCACACTTAACATAATGGTGCCCAGTTCCATCCATGTTGTTGCAAATTACAGGATCTTATTCTTTTTTTATGGCTGAATAGTACTCCATTGTGTATATATGCCACATTTTCTTTATTCATTCATCTGTTGATGGCCACTTAAGTTGCTTCCAAATCTTGGCTATTGAGAACAGAGCTGCAACAAACATAGGACTGCAGATATACCTCTTCAATAGACTGATTTCCTTTCTTTGGGTGTATACCCAGCAGTGGGATTGCTGGATCATATGGTAGATCTATTTTTAGTTTTTTGAGGAACCTCCAAACTGTTCTCCATAGTGGTTGTACTAATTTATATTCCCACCAACACCGTACAAGGGTTCCCTTTTCTCCACTTCCTCACCAGCATTTGTTGTTGCCTGTCTTTTGGATAAAAGCCATTTTCACTGGGGTGAGATGATATCTCATTGTAGTTTTGATTTGCATTTCTCTGGTGATCAGTGATGTCGAGCACCTTTTCATGTGCCTGTTTGCCACTTGTATGTGTTTTTCTTGAGAAATGTCTATTCAAATCTTTTGTCCATTTTAAAGTCGGATTATTAGATTTTTTTTCCTATAAAGTTGTTTGAGCTCTTTATATATTCTAGTTATGAGTCCCTTGTCAGATGGGTAATTTGCCGATTTTTCTCCCATTCTGTGGGTTTTCTCTTCACTTTGTTGATTGTTTCCTTTGCTGTGCAGAAGCTTTTTAACTTGATGTGATCCTGCCTGTCCATGTTTGCTTTGGTTGCCTGTGCTTGTGGGGTATTGTTCAAGAGCCTGGCAGAATTTTATTCAGATGTTTGAATTGGAGCTTACATCCTTTCTGAGATCATTTCTTCCATGTATAAAATTGAGTTGCGAGCCACTTCACGAGGTTTTGTGCAGAGCAACGATAATAGCTACTGTTCAGGAAGTGCTTACTGTGTGCCTACCACTTAATTCTCAGCCCAAGCCTTATTATTAACCCCGTTTTACAGATGCAGAAGCTGAGGCACACGAAGGTTAAATAATTGGTGGTCATACAATTAACAAGTATCCAGAACTGGAATTTGAATGCAGGTCCCTGATCTAAAGTCTGGGCTTATCTCCTCTATGGATGTAAAGTGCCCAATGCTATCCTGGGCACATAGAGCCTTGGAAAAGTGAGTTGAATACATGTGAATGGATTTTTAGGGGTGCTTAACATTGGGAGAGGTTTCCAGGGTCTGGGGTGGAACATTTGGTGCCCCCACGGAAGGAAGCTGGTGAGAGAGTCTCAGCCCAGCTTCTGGGAAAGATTCCTGCGGGTCCTGAGGCAGAGCTGCTTCATCTTCCTTCTCATCAGCACCTCCCTCCTGCATGCAGGGTGATGTGAGCAGATCCCAGGAATGCCTTATGTGGATCGGCAGAACCGAATCTGTGGGTTTCTGGACATCGAGGAGCATGAGAACAGCGGCAAGTTTCTGCGGAGGTACTTCATTCTGGACACCCAGGCTAACTGCCTCCTCTGGTATATGGACAACCCCCAGGTGAGAGGGTCAGTGGGAAGAGGCGGGGCTACCGGGTGCCCATTATTGCGCGGGAGGAATGCACGCAGGGTTAGCCTCCAGGCCTAAGCTCATGAGCAACACAACCTGCTGATGAGCAGGGAGGGGACAACCCTACAACACACACAGACACACACACACACAAATGCACACTCACGTGCACACACACCACACACACCCCATACACACCACACACACGCACACACATGCACCTTATACACACACACCACACACACACCATACAGACACCACACATACACACATGCACACACCATATACACAACACATGGACACACACACATACACCCCCCATACACATACCACACACACATACACACACGACACACACCATACACACACACAACCCATACACCAGACACACACCATACATACATGCACACACACCCCATATACACACACCATACACACACACACACCAGACACACATCATACATACACATATACACATGCACACACACCCCATACACACATACCACACACACATACACACACAACCCATAAACACACATCACATACCATACACACATACACACACATGCACACACACTTGCACACACACCCAATACACACACCACACACATACACACAACCCATAAACACACACCAGACACACATTATACACACACACGCACACACACATGCACACACATCCCATACACACACACCACACACATACACAACCCACACACACACACACCACACACACACACAGAGACACACATACACCATACACCTCCATACACACACACCCCCACACGCACCACACACACCACACACGCATGCACCCCATACACACGCAGACACACACAGGCACACACACAGACACACACCACACACACACATGCACACACACATATACACACATACTACACACATACCATACACACCTATCCACACACACACAGAAAACCATCTCAGATCTTAGCTTGGAGAGAAGGATGCTGTCCTGACCCTGGCATCTGGTGTCTGCTCTCACACGCAGAGACCAGCCAGGATCTGCCAGTGAGATCCAAGTCCTGGATCCAGGCTCCAAGGCATGGCTTGCTTCCTGTCACTTCTCTCCAGGGCTGTGGCCTGTGGCTGCTCCTGCTCTTCCAGTCTGGGGGCCCCTCCCCAGCAGAGAATGTGACCTGGTTCCCTGAGCTGGACACATGTTGGACTTCTTTGGTCTCCTGACTCAGGAAGTCCTAGAATCCTGGATTGGAGGTACCCTTGGAGGTCACCCAGTTTTGTTTCCTCATGGTCCAGATGAGAAGAGCGCCTCAGACACTGCACTGGATCTTGGCAAGGACATAGTCAGAATTAGGTGACTTGCTGAGCATCTTGTGGAGGTCAGGCACAAAGATGGAGGCCACCTACCTTTGACTGCTATGTCTGGGAGTCCCTGGAGTCATCACTGCTCTGGGAACAAGTTGCTTCACCCTGATTTGGGATCTCAAGGCTTTTCTTATTCTGGCCCTGAGTGCTGTTAGCTCTTTCCTTCCCCTACCCTTGAGTGATTTGCTGGAATGAGCCTGCAAACACTGACATGGCCTCTGAACAGCAAGGTCACAGGTCATGGCTGTGTTGGGATGAAGAAGGGTGTGGGATCTGGGATTTGGCTCTAGTTCCGAGGCTTGGGAAGAGGAAATTCTGAATGTCCCAGGGACGGAGTTATGCTTTAAGATGCAATGTGGAAAATGAGTTATGTGAATCTCTAGGTCACTGTCCAGGGACTAACCATCTAGTGGTCTTGGGCGTTTGTCTTCTAGATTTGATGGCCAAGAGAAAAACAGTATAGATGCGGAAAAACATACTCAGAAAGTCAGCTGCTGCTAATTGCCTTCTCCAGCAAGGATTAACCCTAAGTAGAGCTGAGCCCCGTGTTTCACCCTGCAGCCCTGATAAACGTGTTGCTTACTTTCATTTGAAGTGCCTAGTATTCAGAATGAACCCTTCCTAGGCACACTGTGACGCCCTCTACTCAGCCTGAAGTGCTGCCATTTGTCGTGGAATGGGCCTGGTTTGCCTTCAGGCCCTGCGATACCATTTTCCTTTCCTTTGTTCTTTTCTTTTATCTTTTTTTTTTTGAGACAGAGTCTTGCTCTGTCACTCAGGCTGGAGTGCAGTGGCACGATCTCAGCTCACTGCAACCTCTGCCTCCTGGATTTAAGTGATTCTCCTGCCTCAGCCTCCTCAGTAGCTGGGATTACTGGCATGTACCACCATGCCCGGCTAATTTTTGTTATTTATTTATTGATTTAGTTTTGATACGGAGTCTCGCTCTGTCGCCCAGGCTGGAGTGCAGTGGCGCGATCTTAGCTCACTGCAAGCTCTGCCTCCCGGGTTCACGCCATTCTCCTGCCTCAGCCTCCCGAGTAGTTGGGACTACAGGCACCTGCCACCACGCCCAGCTAATTTTTTGTATTTTTTTTTTAGTAGAGACGGGGTTTCACTGTGTTAGCCAGGATGGTCTTGATCTCCTGACCTCGTGATCTGCCCACCTTGGCCTCCCAAAGTGCTGGGATTACAGGCATGAGCCACTTTGTTACTTTTAGTAGAGACAGGGTTTTACCATGTTGGCCAGGCTGGTCTTGAACTCCTGACCTCAAGCGATCTGCCTGCTTTGGCCTCCCAAAGTGCTGGGATTACAGGCATGAGCCGTTGTACCTAGCCATTATTTTTTTCAATTTGGGATCTTACTCCGTTGCCCAGGCTGGAGTGCAGCGATGCAATCATAGCTCAAACTCCTGGGCTCAAGTGATCCTCCCACCTCAGCCTCCCATGTAGCTGGGACTACAGGTGTGCGCCACCACACCGGGCTAATTATTTTTATTTTTTGTAGAGATGGAGGGTCTCACTTTGTTGACCAGACTGGTCTCGAACTCCTGGTTTCTTTTTTTTTCTTCTTCTTCTTTTGAGACAGAGTTTTGCTCTTGTCGCCCAGGCTGGAGTGCAATGGTGTGATCTCGGCTCACTGCAACCTCTACCTCCCAGTTCAAGAGATTCTCCTGCCTCAGCCTCCCGAGTAGCTGGGATCACAGGCACCTGCCACCATGCCTGGCCAATTTTTTTTTTTTTTTTTTTTTTTTTTTGAGACGGAGTTTCACTCTTGTTGCCCGCGCTAGAGTGCAATGGCGTGGTCTCAGCTCACTGCAACCTCTGCCTCCTGGGTTCAAGTGATTCTCCTGTCTCAGCCTCCCGAGTAGCTGGGATTACAGGCGTGTGCCACCACGCCCAGCTAATTTTTGTATTTTTAGCAGAGATGGGGTTTCATCATATTGGTCAGGCTGGTCTTGAACTCCTGACCTCAGGTGATCCACCGGCCTCGGCCTCCCAAAGTGCTGGGATTACAGGCATGAGCCACCGCGACTGGCCTGAACTCTTGGTTTCAAGCGGTGCTCCTGCTTTGGCTGGAGTTAAGTGTTTGTTGCCAGTAGACTTGGCTTTGGGCACACCAGAGATGAGCCCTGGGTGACTTATGGGTCTTCACGTTCCCTCTCCATTCTCCTCCTTTGTGTACTTCTTCCCACTCACCTGCTGTGTTAGCACAAGTCATTCAAATGGATTTTTGTCTTGATTGACCTGCTTCACGCTGTGCTTCCCCACTAGGGCTGTGCTTTACCCAAACTGACTTGCTTGGGGAATCCTGTCTGGCTGTTGCAAGCTGCCTCCCTGGAGAGTTGGATCTTTCTTCATAGCCTGGGTCACAGACTGAGAGTTGTGCTGTCAGTGGCAGATCACCCAGGACCACAGTGGCACCATCTTGGAACTTGAATATTGACGGTTGTCAGGATTCCCTTCACTCTGATTTGTCACTGGGGCCCAGAACCTGTGCTAAGCCTGGACGCTGTGCCTCGGGCTGCCTTCTAGGCTCTCTGGGGTCAGCCTCTGCAGCAGGTTCCCCTGGCCCAGGGCAGGTTCTTAATCTTTCCTGCCAGCTGAGCTCTCAGGATGTTTTGTGGTAGAATCTTCTTGAAGTTTGAATTACCAGGTAAAACTAACTAGTGGCCCACTGCTGGGGATTCTTTATGTTTTCCCAGGAAGCAGTAGAGCCCACCTGGCTTGGCATATTCTTGAAAAAGGAGAGTCTTGCTGTGATACAGAAATAATTCAGGACATTTTACTTCTTCAGTGGTTGGGTTAGTTCTTTGTTGTGTGAACGGCCAAACAGCTACTCCAGATTTAAGTGTGGATGTTTCAGGTAAGTTCTAAAATGGTATTAGTGAGCATTTATTACTGTGTGCCAAGCACACTTCATTGGGTTTTTATTTCATTCTGACAACAAGTTTAATTGGTAGTTATTATTGCCCTTATTCTGAAGATGAGGTGGGTGAGGCTGACAGGAGAAGAATTTGCCCGTGGTTACATAATAAAAAAGTAGCACAGCTGGGACTCTAGCCCCGGCAGTCTAACTCTAGTGCCCCTGCCATTATTGCTGATAATGAGACAGGCGTCTAAGGGTGACTTGGAGGATGAAGAGCCTGCAAAGGTAGTTTCTGGTTAAGAAAGAGAAACCTGAGGACTCTCGGGGCTGGGAGGTCCTAGAAGGTAGGGCACTCGTGTGGCTTAGTTTTTTATCAAGTGTTTCCAGCATTTGATGAATATGTGTTCATTGAATGAATGAATGAATGAGCCAACTAAAGAGGGCCAGGGAAGGAAGTGGTCAGAAGTCAGGTCATTGGGGAATGTGGAGTGCCCAACATGGCTTTCCTGGGAATGGGGACAGGGCCAAAATGGAATGGAAGCTCTGCAGAAAGGGGCATCCTGGGGATTTTGGTCCATTCCTATGAAGAGAGGCATTGAGAACTGTGTGTGGTCATTGAACATCTTTATTTGATAGGGACAAGGAGATCCCTGCTATGTTTTCTTAATTATTTAATAGGCAGTAATAAGCAGAAGATTTTTGGACCCAGGTCTCTGATCTTTGTGTGTTGAAGCCACCTGGTAGGTGGTGTTCACTGAGCCTGAATCTGTTACTGCTGCTGCTACTGCTGTTATTACTAACTGCAGCTTATATTTACTAAGTGGTTGCCATGTGCCAGCCGTGGTGTGAAATGCTTTTACATGTGTTACCCCATGGAACCTCTCAATAATCCTGGGGCCTAGGGTCCGTTGTCACTCTTTGCTCATGGTTGTGCAGGTGGTAAATGCAGCGCTGGAGCCAGGTCCATCGACTCGAGTGTGCAACCTCCTCTTTGTCTGCCTCCCTCCTCCCACTGACCTCTGTGCTCAGCCCGTGCAAGGTCTTGTAGATGATGTGGAAAATGAATTCGGTGAGGACTTTGCCACTGGGAAGCTTCAGGGTTAGTTGGGGAGAGGAAAACAACACACACAAAACTATGGTGCTGATAATCCTGGCAAATCATTATAACAGGGTAGCATATCATTCAGTGCCAGTGCCAATGCCCAGATGCCAATATTTGGGTTGAAGGAGAAGGGGTTGCCATTTTCCTTTGCTGCCACCCATAAGGGAAAGATGTAGGGCTTGGAGGTGGAGTCTCATATGGAAAGTTCTCAGGCTGCAGAGATAAGAGACCAAGGTTGCAATCTTGGCTCTGCCACTGAGTTGATTTACATCTTAGGCAAGTCATTTATCCTGTGGAGTATGGGCACTCTAGGTGATCCTTTCACCACCACACCTGACTAATTTTTGTAGTTTTAGTAGAGATGGGGTTTCACCATGTTGGTCAGGCTGGTCTCGAACTCCTGACCTCAAATGATCCCACTGCCTTGGCCTCCCAAAGTGCTGGGATTAGAGGCATGAGCTATTGTGCCCAGCCTCTAGGTGATCCTTACGTGCCTTTTATCCTTTCATTTCCTGAGAATAGAAGGAGATCCTGGAGTTCAACAGCATTGTTAACACATATTTACTAAATTTGTTCAGTGTGCCAGATGCTGATCTAAATACTGTGGCTACTTCAGTGAACAAGACAGTCTTTGCCTTCATAGAGTTTACACTGTATTTGGGGAAACAGACAATTGGGGTGGGGAGAGCTGGGGGCCCCCCTTTGTAGAGGAGGTGTCACTAGATCCAGATGTTGAAGGGTGTGTGAGGTCCATTTTTGCTATACATTATTCGTATTTGCAGAGCATTTTGTGGGTTTTCCACTTACTTTTTAAAATTTTTATTTATTTATTTTTTTAAGACAGAGTCTCACTCTGTTGCCGAGGATCCAGTGCAGTGGCGCGATCTCAGCTCACTGCAACCTCCGCCTCCCAGCTTAAAGAAATTCTTGTGCCTCAGCCTCCCAAGTAGCTGGGATTACAGGCCTGCACCACCATGCCCGGCTACTTTTTCTATTTTATTAGAGATGGGGGTGTCACCACGTTGGCTAGGCTGGTCTCGAACTCCTGACCTCAGGTGATCCACCCATCTCGGCATCCAAAGTGCTGGGTTACAGATGTGAGCCACTACGCCCGGCCCGGTTTTCACTTACAAGATGTCCTTTGATTGTTATATCTACTCTGCCCCAAGCAGAGATGAAGAGGAGGAGGAGGGCATTCTAAGTTGGGGAAACAGCAGTCATTGTGGGGCAGAGGTGAGCTCGCCTGGTTGGAGGGGCGTTTAAGGTCGTCAGGGTCCCCAGAAGAAGACCCTGAGATGAGGAGTCAGGCGCTGAGACAGGGAGTCAGGCGCTGAGGCAAGATCTGTCAGGAAGTTCTTTATTGAGGAAATGTTCCTGTGGGGACTGTGAAGAGAGCTGGGGAAGGAGGACAGGGAAGGGAGGAGGCCAGACAAGGGTGTGAACTCAGGTGGAGGTCTGAGCAAGGGATGGTTTCACTGTGGGCCTGCAGGAGCACTGGGGTGAGTCATGCCTCAGCCTTGTCTCAGGGAGCTGGGCTTTCGTGTGCCTGCACCGGGCAGTCACTGGCTCCAGCTCTGCACATGTGGTCAGAATGGCTTCCAGCAGCCCAGAGGCAGTTCTCTGAAGCAGAGCTGTGGATGCAGGCCATGGAAGGCACATCCAAATGGCAAAAAGAGGTGGAGGGAATTTGGGAGGCCAGTGGCAATGTCTGCTAGATGGGCATACGGTGGGGGTGTGTTGGGGATCAGAACACAGCATGGGCCAGGCGCAGCCTTGAATGTGTGGCAGAATTTAGAATCAGTGTGGTTAAGTAATGAATCAAGGCTTCTCGTACAGGCAGTGGTGACTCTAAACTGATATAGAACAAAAACCCATTAGCTAAAAAGGACCTGTATAAATGGAAAGTCTCAGTATTATTGATTATGGACAGCGATTTGGCTAATGCATTTAAAAATCAATATACTGACAATATCAAGCAAACTTTTTTTTTAAATTATAGTAAGGATGTTCAGCATGAGATCTACCCTTTTAACAAATTTTTAAATGCGTGATACCATATTGTTGACTGTAGGCACGATGTTACACAGCCAGTCTCCCTACTCTAGAACTTCTTCATCTTGCATGCAATCAAATAATTCTCAAACAGAAACAAATGCTGGCTTGATTTTCCTTAAAATGTTACTACAATATTACGGCACTAGCGCTTGTATTTTGATTTCACATTGGTTCCTGTCATGATAGAGGAGATGAAATTCCTTAGGGCCGCCCTACTCTAGTACAGCAATCTGCAGAGTAACTATGTTTTAGTTGCAGAGAATTGCTTACATACCCCCCTTTTTAATGTCCACTTGGCTAAGTAATTGCAAGACCAAATTATATGGCCCTGAACAAAGAGTAAACAGAAGCGCGAAACACAATATTGCACTAGATGGCTGATCTTGTCAAATTTACTGTGTCAAATGTGTTTTTTCCTCTTTTTCCAAAAAATACGTAGACGCTTTTACTTTCCAAAGGCCACGATATGACTCATGGATCATCAAATAACCAAAAAGATTGCATGGCTCTTAGTACTTCTGGGATGCCAATGAAAGCCCTTTGCTTTTATTTAATTTTTTTAAATAAACTGAAAGCAGTTCTTTCCATTGATGGGGTGAAGAGCGTTAGCAGTGTTGATAACAAGATGGATATTTGGTGCATTTTAGTAGAAAGCATACAAAGTTATGGGAGGAGGTTGTAATAACACATAATGTATAATGGACAATACTGTTGTCTTAAAGGCTACATGAAAATCGGTGTTTTTTAAAAAAAATGTGAAACTTTCCTAAGCAAATTTTGGCTGAAAGCCAGGAATAATTTTTGCATTGTATGCTTCAACCTGTCAGAATGCCAAGAACCAGGAAATAACGTTCTTTAAAAATTGGGCAATAGATGCACGTGGTGCAAAATTTGGAATATAGGAATGCAGAGTTAGTGACAAATTTCTCCCTCCCACTTCTGTCCTCTCAGGAGGGGCAACCAGTCTTGACAGTTTCTTGTGTCTCTCTGGAGATAATCTCTGCCTATGAGACTATCTCTTAAGATCATGGGAACTTTCAGATCTTCAGCAAATTGTTTGGGCAAAGTGTCTTAAATTCATGGATTTTGTGTAATTGATATCTTAACTATCCATATAGACATGTGATTTCCAGTAGTCAGTGGAATATTTGATGTGCCTGTAGTGTGTTAGAGTAAGAACGCAGAATCCTTTGGTAAAAAAAAGTCCCAAAAGAAGATTATAAGTGACAAATCTGTACTTTTATCAAATGCAAATTTTGCTAAGGGTAAAATTATTATTAAAAAGTACTTTTTTTTTTTTTTAGAGACAGGGTTCTTACTCCGTCTCTGAGACTGAAGTGTAGTGTGCAGTCGTAGCTCACTGCTGGATTTGACTGGGCCTGGTCAAAACATGTTTAGAATTAAAATTATATGTGGGCTTTTTGAGAGCGTAATGTAAAATAAAAAAGTGCAATTTTGCTTTATGTGTTTTCTGTAGCCATCGTATTTTTAAAACAAGTTGTATCTTTATAACAGGATGTACTTTGTCTAAATTTAAAAAAATTAAAAACTAAGCTGGGCGCGGTGGCTCACGCCTGTAATCCCAGCACTCTGGGAGGCCAAGGCAGGCGATCACCTGAGGTTAGGAGTTCGAGACCAGCCTGGCCAACATGGCGAAACCCTGTCTCTACTAAAAGTACAATAATTAGCAGGGCATGGTGGCAAGCTACTCAGGAGGCTGAGGCAGGAGAATCACTTGAACCCGGGAGGCAGAGGTTGCATTGAGCTGAGATCACGCCATTGCACTCCAGCCTGGGTAACAAGAGCGAGACTCTGTCTCAAAACAAACAAACAAACAAACAAAAAACTAAGTAGCACATTGAAAGGATTGTGTTAAGAGTTAGCACTACTCAGTATTAAAGTCCAAGCAGCTAAACAGATAGAAGCTATGAAACTTAGTAGAGGTTAAATAACTATTGCAAAACCATAGTGATGACTATTCTAAGTTTTCTCAAAACTTCTCTTTGGTATGTTGTTGTTAGATTTTGCTTTATATTTTAACCTTCAACATTTGTTCAATATATTTATTATATACATCTCTTTCTATATTTATAGATCTAGTTAGGTACCAAAGAATGGTATGACCAGACATGGTGGCTCATGTCTGTAATCCCAGGCCTTTGGGAGGCTGAGGTGGGAGGATCACTTGAGGCCAGGAATTTGAGACCAGCCTGGGCAACATAGGAATACCCCATCTCTACAAAAAAATGAAATAAAATAAAGAAATTAGGCAATCGTGGTGGCATATGTCTGTAGTCCCAGGTACTTGGGAGGCTGAGGTGGGAGGATCACTTGAGCTCAGGAGTTAGAGGCTGCAGTGAGCTGTGATCAGGACACTGTACTCCAGCCTGAGTTACAGAGCAAGACCCTGTCTCAAAAAAAAAGTCATTTTATTAATTTATTATCTAAATTGTGTCTCGAATGCAAAGGAGGTTATTGCATGTTTGGGAGAGGGGTTCATATTAGATTTTGCTTCAGAGACCAGTTTTATTAGTTATATCAGTTGAGCACAGGACAACATGATGAATATATTCATTAAGGAAACATCCATTTTCTGAGCCTCCTGTCCTCATCCACACTATATGGTAATGATATCAATGATCTCCACCTGTGACATTGTTGCTGTGAAGAGTAAATAATGTATGTGAAAATGCTTTGATGAGCTCTAAAGTGCTACAGATGTTATCTGTTAAGAAAGTTTGTTCTGGCCAGGACATCGGGATGGATGGGGAGGTGGGGAGAGCTGGAGCTGGAGATGACGGCTGGGGATTTGTCACAGAGCTTCCTGATATGCCTGAGGTGGTGGGAATGGAGAGTCGGGGGGCAGGTTTAGAGGACGCATGAGGGAAGAATGTTTGAAAGTTTAGTACCTGGTTGACTGGGGAGAGGAGGTAGGATTACTGACAGAGTCTGGGGAGGGGAGAGGGAAACAGATTAGAAGGTGAAGGGGAAATGACATTGAGTTTGAGGCTGGATTGAAGAAAGGGCTGATGGAGTTGGCTTATTGAGTTTACAGCTTTAGAAACATTTAGGTGGCCAGCAGTCAGAGTTGGGACCCAAATGCCTCCGGGAGATTATCTGAAGCCCAGGCCTCTGACCTGGTCTTTTTTTTTTTTTTTCTTTTTGAGATGGAGTCTCACTCACTCTGTCACCCAGGCTGGAGTGCAGTGGTGTGATCTTGGCTCACTGCAACCTCCGTCTCCCGGGTTCAAGGGATTCTCCTACCTCAGCCTCCCGGATACCTGGGATTAAAGGTGTGCGCCACCACACCCGGCTAATGTTTGTATTTTAGTAGAGACAGGGTTTCACCATGTTGGCCAGGTTGGTCTTGAACTCCTGACCTCAAGTGATTCACCCGCCTTGGCCTCCCAAAGTGTTGAGATTATAGGCATGAGTCACCGCGCCCGGCCTGACCCAGTCTTTAAGTCTCTGTCACCAGAGTTGGAAGACGGAAATAAAGGGAATGGGGGTGTGGCTGAGAGACTTAACACACAATGAAACTTATCCTGTCTAAAGCTGATACTGGTGTCTGTCAACAAGAAATCGACATCCAAGTAATAGAATAAAAACATTAAGCCCACGCAGCAGAGGATGATATAGAATCGACTTCTCCTGAAGGGAAAGATTAAATACACATTTTGAACTGGAGAATGGGGAGAATAGCTATCAGTGTGTCGTGTGTCCCCGTGTTAGCATCAGCAAGTGGACCTACAAGGCAGAGGGGAGGAGAGGTGTTTCGCCCTAGAGCAGCAGGTAGAGCCATGGCCCAGGTCACCTGGTGCCTGGGATTCACTTGGCTCCCCTGCTTTGGTTGCTCATGTCAGGGTGAGGGCTTTGGAATGTGGGGCAGTGGCAGCTATGCTCCTCCTTCCCAGTCCTGTCACACCGTTCTCCTACATTCAAATGTCTACTCTGAGCTATACCTCCTCTGCAGGCACATTCTTTTCTGTGAGTCTAGATGGCCGTGGCTTTTGGTGGCTGAGCTATGGTTTTAGTTCACAGACAACCATGTCAGCTCACGCCCTAGCTCTGGGATTACCAGGGGCATCCCCTCCCTCCGTCTCCTGCTAGCTGCTTTTTACTGTCTGCTGGACACCCCAGGGGCCTGTAAGAGAAGGTCAGATGGCACCAGCATCTCTCCTTCCTTCCCCCTTTCTGCTCTGAATCCCTGGTCTATTGGAGTTTGGCACCCAAGAGCCAGTTGGACAAGTTCCTGCCCTGCCCAGCTTGGGCAATGACACTGGGCCTCTTTTGGTGTAACCCTGCTGGTCCTGCTTTTGTATTTACCTTTCATTGATAATCAGCTTTTAGATAATGTCTCATGGGAGGTGGCAGGGCCTAAAGGAAAGTGCATGGGATTTGGGAATCAGGAAGGGTTGGGCTTGAATACTGGCTCCCCTGCTTGCTGCCTGTGTGACCTCGGGCAGGTTCCTTCACCTGCCCCATCCTTAGTTTCTTCATCTGTGAAATGGGATTGTTAGGGTTAGGCGACCACATGTGAAGGTGCCTAGCAGCATGTCTGGCGCATCATAATTTCTAAGTATATGTTAGTTTCCTTCTTTCTTTCTCAGGCTGTTACTTTGCCAAAGCACCAGATTGATGTTAGGAGTTTGAGCTCTGTCTTCATTTGGCTCCCTAAGGAAGTCACTTCCCCCAGTTGAGCCTTAGAGGACTCATGTGTAGTAATGAAGAGGTATGCACGGGACCTTTGAGTGCTGACATGCTGTGAGTTTATGGATCGATAGTTGGGTCTTCTGGTCATTTCTGTGCTCTTTGTGACTCTCACTGGAAGAGGCGGAAGGGAGTAGAAGTCACATGGGTAAAAATTTCTCCTTCAACAAGAAATACTGCTGTTGCTAGAAAAAGGATTAATGTGGGAGGTGTGCCACATCCCCGTATGGGCACCTCAGCTGCTTCCTTGGTGACAGAGAAGAATAAGCCATATATTTTCCCCTCCTGGGGAGCTGGCTCCTTCAAGGACCTTAGTGGCAGAAGAGTTCTTGAGCAAAAAGGAAGGTACTGGTATTGTCTGCATAAAACCACCTATCTTTATTTATTTATTTATTTATTTTTGAGATGGAGTCTGGCTCTGTCGCCCGGGCTGGAGTGCAGTGGCGCAATCTTGGCTCACTGCAACCTTCGCCTCCTGGGTTCAAGCAATTCTCGTGCCTCAGCCTCCCAAGTAGCTGGGATTACAGGCGCATGCCACTATGCCCGGCTAATTTTTTATACTTTTAGTAGAGAAGGGGTTTCACCATGTTGGCCAGGCTGGTCTCGAATTCCTGACCTCAGGTGATCCCCCTGCCTCAGCCTCCCAAAGTGCTGGGATTACAGGCGTGAGCCACCGTGCCCAGCCTAAAACCACCTATCTTTTAACAGGAACTTGCCCTGTGCCCTATGTAGTTCCACAAAATTTAGAAGTTCAACAAATGTACAGACCACTCCTGACTTGTAGACTTCCTCTCGTGGGATCGCTGCCAGCCAGGCATGGCACCCCACGGCATGGCATGGCACGGCATGGCATGACACAGGAATCTCCATTCCCTCTTCCTCTCTCTCTCCTACCTTTCCTCCTTCCTCTCTGTTGGCCACTGGTGCAGCAGCCAGGGTGACTGTGTGGGCTGCTGGCTGGCGTGGCCTTTTCTCTCACCAGCTGCTGTGTCTCTAGGGCAGACTCAGCAGGACCAGCTGGTGCCTACAGCCATGTCCTCCAACCTGGAGGCACATGGAATCCCTTGGGAGCTCTGGAAACAGGCAGGTGCCTGGGTATCCCAGACGAGTTCAAACCCTGAGAATGAAGCATGCGTCTTAGTTTGTTTAGAAATCTCCCGAGGTGGCCAGGAGACATGGTGGCCCATGCCTGTAATTCCAGTACTTTGGGAGGCCAAGGTGGGCGCATCACCTGATGTCAGGAGTTTGAGATCAGCCTGGCCAATATGGTGAAACCCCATGTCTACTAAAAATACAGAAATTACCCGGGTGTGGTGGTGCATGCCTGTAATCCCAGCTACTCAGGAGGCTGAGGCACGAGAATTGCTTGAACCCGGGAGGTGGAGGTTGCAGTGAGCCGAGATCATGCCACTGCATATCCAGCCTGGGCAACGGAGTCATCTCAAAATAAATAAATAAATAAAAGATATCTCCCAAGGTGATTCACATAAGCAGCCCTCCAGAACTTCATTCCCACCACCCACCGGCTCCACTTTGTATCTGCTCAGATGCCTTCATCTCAATGCTTCCTGTCCCTCTCCCTATGGCCCATTCCTCAACTCTGCCCCTACATTTTTGACCTCCTTTTCATTGGAGTTCAGTCCTTTCCTGCCTCTTCTACCCGATCCTGATTCCTGTCCCACAGAGGCCTTGCCTAGGTCTTGGGAGCTGCAAACTGATGTGACCCCCAAGTTGGAACCTGGGAGATGTCACAAGAAAACGTTGTTTGCCAGTGGTGGGCAGAGCTGCATTGGTCTTCCAGTACTTTATGAACTCAGTGGGCTTGTATGGACTGGTTGGGAACTTCACCACCATGCAAATATTGTTTTCATTTAAAAATTAAGGAGTCCCCTCTGTAAAGCGGTAAGATCCTACTCATGACCTTTGTGTGCTTCCGTCCAGTAGGAAGAGACCTAAACTCTCAGAAAAACATACTCCAAGAACAGAGTCCAAGGCTAGATTTTGTCCTGTTGACCAGCTGTTCTTAAACTTGGGCCTGTTTAGGGATCACGTGGGAGCATTTTAAAAATGTCCATGTTCTGACCACATTCCATTTAATTCTCATTCAGTGTTCTGGGGGGGAAGCTTGAGCGTGGGCTTTTTTTTTTAAATCTCTTTTTTCTTTTTAATAAATAGAGTCAGGGCCTCGCTGTGTTACTTAGGCTGGAGTGCAGTGACACGATCATAGCTCACTGCAGCCTCGAACTCCTGGGCTCAAGTGATCTTCCCACCTCAGCTTCCCACATACCTGGGACTACAAATGTGCACCACCGCACCCAGCTAATTTCTTTATTTTACTTTTTGTAGAGACAGAGTCTTGCTATGTTGCCCAGGCTGGTCTCGAACCCCTGGCCTCAAGCGATCCTCCCACCTCAGCCTCCCCAGGTGTTGAGATTACAGGTGTGCGTCCCTGCACCTGGCCATTCTTTGGGTTTTTAAAACAAGCTCTCCAGGAGATTCTGGTGTGCACCAAAGTTGGAGAAGGATTTGTGTGCCTAAATCCAGAGAGAGGGGAGGTCAGGGCAGGCTGGAGTTGGTTCAGGCTTCAGGGAGGAGAGTCCTGAGTTTGTCCTTTTCCTAGAGGAGTCTGAGCTATGGCCAGGGAAGAGGGGGGACAGCTTGGGTGGGCTCCCCTCCCCAGCTCTGATCCCTTGCCCCTACCTAGGTGCTGTTTCTTGGCCTTCCTGCCCTGACACCTGGCTACCCAGGCCCTCAGCTCAGGCATCCCCACTCTGTCTTCCTTGATCAGAAAGCACCTTCCTAGGGCTGCCGATGTGTCACCCTGGCAGTCAGCTGTCACCGTTCATCTTCTGGGTCCAGTCACTGGAGTGGACCCTGATCATCACTTTGGATCAAGCCTCAAGGATCCTGGGGCTGTTTTCTCCCATGTCTCCCATTTCCCCTGGATGGGGAGGAAGGTGGGAGGAAGGCAGCATCAGACACGCGTCATATTTTCCTGGCTTCTCCTGGTGGAGAGGACGTACAGTTGAGCCCAGGAGCAGACTGTGGGTGGGGTGTGGGTGAAGGGGTGAGGACCCCTGCCCTTACCCCTGGGGTCCCTGGGCCTGGAGAGTGGCTGCGGCATCTTTCTTTCTGAACAGGGAGAGCTGCCGGGGAGGCCGGGACAGAGGGTGGAGCAGCCCTCGAGGGGCAGAGGGGATGAAGTAGTTGAAACCTGATCAGCTCATAGTTGTCGTTCCATGTGGATTAGCATCCGAATGGTTCCCCAAATCCCACTTCATCACTCATAATTCAGGCTAGGGCTCCAGAGGCTGCTGGGCTGTGGTTTGGGGTGAGGAGAGTGTGTTGTGCAACAGCGGCCCTGAGATTTGGCATTTGCATCTTGTAATTAGTGCTGTGGCAGGGGGATCGGGACTCCAATAGGAGGGGGTGGGCCCTCTCGTGTCTTTCCATGGAATTCTCCCCACCACCCTATGAAACAGGGTTTAGCATCTCCGTTTTATAGGTAAGGAGACTTGCCTGTGGTTACAGAGCATTAACGTCACAGCTAGAATTCCAACAGCTCAAGCTTTGAAAGTTACCCCATGCCACTTCCAGGGCACTGCATTGAAAGTCAGCTTTGGTTTAGGCTCTGCCACCAATTATGTGACCTTGGACAAGTCCCCTCACACACAAGCCCACTTTCCTAAACTGCAAAATGGGGTCAGGGGTGGTGGACCCTTAGTCCTCAGCAGAGTCCTGAGGTTCCTGTGTCCCTGGAGCCCGTCGGTCTCCCTCTGTAAGTCTGACCTTGGGCAGCATGGTGTCTTTGCCCAGAGCGGTTCTCATTCTCCTCTAAGGCAGTGTCTGTCACTCGTGCCTTTTGGGAGCTGGGGCTCCTATGTGGACTCTGATTTAAGGGCTACAAGGCCTGTCTCTTCCTACCCAATAGAGGTTTCCTAAAATAAAAAAAAAAAAAGAAAAAAAAAAAGCAGTCACTATGTGGTTGAAAAAAATGTGTAAATAGAAGTGTAAATCAGATTATCCACAGTTCACATGCGAATCTGGCTGTAAGAGGCAGCTCCTTAGCTTACTGCCTCATTCGCAAAGGGAAGAACATGAGTGCAGAGTCTTTTTTAGGTCCCCCACTCTAAGGTTCTTGGGTTCTGAGAATACTTTTTTTGGTGGTATTATCCCTATCCATTTTCTTGCTTGAATTTGCTTCAAGCGATGTATGTTAATTTAGATAGCTGGGTTTAGAAGGACTCTTCCTAACACGCTGAGGAGACATTTACAGAAAAGAAAAAGAAAAAGAAGAAGAAGACAAAAAAAATATATATATATATATATATATAATGTTTTTATAGAGACGGGGTTTCACTATGTTGGCCAGGGTGGTCTCAAAGTCCTGGTCTCAAGCAGTCCCAGCCTCCCAAGTGCTGAAATTACAGGTGTGAGCCACCATGCCTGGTCCACCAGAGACACTTCTTAAGGCTGTCTCCTGATAGATCATTTCACTGATAATTCTTAGGTAAATTTACTAAATTCACTTTATCCGAGATTAATCTCCTTTTATTGCTTTGAGAGGACCCCAGGTAACGGGGGCTTCGGAGATTTTTTTTTTTTTTTTTTGAGATGAAGTCTCTCTCTTCCAGAGATTTTTCTTGGAGGCTTTTGGCAACAATTTAAGAGGTCAGCAGGAGCTATGGACAGAGTCTCAGATTCATAGGGGGGAATGGTCTGCATTCGAAGCCCCAGGGCTGTGATTTCTAACCTTGACCATGACTCTGGCATGGGACTGCCCTGGGTTTTCACTGCTTCATCCCTGCCAGTGGGGACATTAGAAAGCCAGAGATGGTGTGCCAGGGTACAGCACAGTGCCAGACCTGGTGCCTGTGAGTGTCCTGCTGTCGTGATAGTGCATTCACTTCATGTTTTATACTGTACAGACATCTTTCCTTTGCTACTCATAACAGCCCTATGAGATGGGCTGAACAGATACATATATATATTTTTATTTCTATATTGTGTGAGTTTGTATCCTATGTATTACAAAAAAAAGTTGAACTGGCAGAAAACAGGACAGAGTCAGTGAGCTCTCAGGGCACTCACAAAAACTATAACAGCTCACACTTGCTGAGAGTCTTCTACATACCAGGGACAATTCCAAGTGCTCTGAAATGTATTTGTTTATTTTTTATTTTTGGGGGATGGAGTCTCGCTCTGTCACCCAGGCTGGAGTGCAGTGGTGAGATACTGGCTCACTGCAACCTCCACCTCCCAGGTTCAAGCGATTCTCCTGCCTTAGCTTCCCAAGTAGGTGGGACTACAAGTGCGAGCCACCAAGCCCGGCTCTATATTTTTAGTAGAGATGGGGTTTTGCCATGTTGTCCAGGCTGGTCTTGAACTCCTGACTTGAGGTGATCCTCCCGCCTCAGCCTTCCAAAGTGCTGGGATTACAGACGTGAGCCACTGTGCCTGGAATTCTTAAATGTATTAACTCATTTTTAAAGCTTTCTTATGAGGTAGGTGCTATTATCCCTATTTTACAGAAGGAAAAACTAAGGCTCGGTGGTTAAGGAACTTGTTCACAGTGGAGCTTACACTTTTTTTTTTTTTTTAAGAGATAGGGTCTTGCTGTGTTGTGCAGTGGCATGAACACAGCTTACTCCATCTCCTGGGCTCCAGCAGTCCTCCCAACTCAGCCTTCCATGGAGGTGGGACTGCAAGTGTGAGCCTCCACACCCAGCTAATTTTTAAAATTTTTGTAGAGATGGGGTCTTGATATGTTATCCAGGCTGGTCTCAAACTCCTGGCCTCAAGTGATCTTCCCACCTTGGCCTTCCAAAGTACTGGGATTACAGGCATGAACCAGTATGCCCAGCCTGAGCACACACTTTTACCACTGTACTAGAATATTTCTTTATAATAGATAAGGCTTGGGGGTAATGTTAATGTCACAGGTTTCTATCAGGAATCCTGAATCATTATCCAGGAATTATCATCACTGTTTCACAGGTGAGGAATGCAAGTTGAAGAATAGTTGAGTAACTTGCTCAGTGTTGCCAGGAAAGTGGCATAAACAGAGCTAGAATCTTGGTCTTCTGTCTCTTGGTGCTGTTTCCACAGCCTTCTTAAAATGAAAACTATGTGTCTTTCAGAATCTGGCAATGGGGGCAGGAGCTGTTGGAGCTTTGCAGCTGACCTACATCTCGAAGGTAATGTTGACCTGGAACTCTGGGAATTCATGCTCTGTAAGTTGATCTGGTTTCTAAGCAAGGGGAAGTGTCCAGTCCTTTGGGCATTAGTATTTGGGGACGTTGCATGGTGTTGAAATGCTCCCCTGAACCCACACACTGCCTGTGGAAGCTTAGCTGCTAATGGGTGGCTGTAGAGGTATCTGGTTAGCAAGTTGTTGGAGGGTAGACCTACAGCCTCTTACTCCTTGAACACATCAATCCATAATGCTCCCAGCTCCTGCACAGGAAGTGTTATGTGGTGGTGGAGCTGGGGTAGAGGTAGGACATGACCCATGACCTTTTTTTTGTAATTGGGATGAAAGGGAACACGAAAACAATCCCCAAAAATCCAGCAACTGTGAAGGATTCTCTCAAAGAGTACAGTCAAACAAAAAATATTGGGGCTTCACTGGATTTTTTACCATTCACCTGGACAGGATTACTGTGGAGGGAAGGCTAAGAAGGCCCTGAGAAGCCACTCAGATTACCAAGAAGACATTCAGCAGCCAGACAGCTGCTGGGGGTTGGGGCAGGTGGCTGCCAGGCCACCCCCAGTCCAGTTTGTACAGAAGGGGCCAGAGCAGGCCCTCTCTTGTGCTGAGAGCTGGGGTGGGCACTGGTTAACGGTGCCCACATGTAACTGCCGAATTCAGCTTCTATTAGCGGCCCCTCCCTGGAGCAGGCACCACTGCTGACCCGTGATGCAGTGGTGATAAAAAGGCCGGGAGATTTAGAGCCTCCCCAGAAAGAGGAACTCTTTGTACAGTGAGGAGAGCCAGGTGGCACCCCGCCAGCACTGAGGTTTCGGAAGTCCTGTGCTCCCCACACACCCTCACTGCAGGCCTCTTGGGAGCCTCTTCTGCCTTGCGCATCCCCTTTCATCCTCAGGGGCTGGAGGCCTGGGGGACCCTGAGCCAAGGGTCTACTGGCTCCATCTTGTAACAAGCTTTGGGAGCCTTGTACCCTGGCTGGTCAGGAGATGAACCTGAAGGGGACTGGGGGACTCTGGAGGAGAGGCCACCCTTGGCTGGAGGGGCAGCCCGCCCCTGTGCCTGTGGTGTGCAGGCGGAGTCTGGCAGACACAGCCTAGTACAAAGGCACAAGATGCAGGGCAGTGTCAGGGCGGATTAAAGAGGGAGAGAATGACCTCAGGGAAGGGGGAAGGGCCTTTTCAAGTCCAGCCTTGCTAGCACAGCTGCCGGCAATTTGTGCATGCCTTGTGGTGAGAAATGTGGCTGCCTCCCCTGGCCAGAGCAGCCAGAGGCCCAGGCCTTCCCGCCCTCCCTGGCTTGGTCTCATCTTGCTGAGAGCTCCTGAGGTCATTTCTCCAGGAGGGTCGGAGATGGAGGATTGAGAGCAGAGGAGCAGAGAACCTTGCAGTAATAAAGGAAAACTGAAACTCTCTCCTGTGTGAGAGGGTTTGGGAAGACTTTTTTTTTTTGGTTGGTTGGGGAAGAATGAATTCAGTCTCCTGCTGAATCATGATTTATAAATGCAGCTCAGATGAGGGTTTTAGAATTCTCAGCCTTGGAGGCTGCCTCATTTAGAAAGGGTGACCTGCCGTTTAGCCCCTTCCCGAGAAAGGCAGGGCTGGGTGGACATTTTGCAAAACCCACAGCTGCCACTGGGTCGGGTTACACAGAACTCCTTTAACTCCTGCCTGACCCCCTGCCAGAAAGCAGGGAGTTTTCCCAGAATGACATTTATCCTCGGAGGCGCAGGACTCCAGCTCAGCATTCCAGGTCATTATTTGTTAACTCTTAGGTATTCCCTCTTGGAGGAAAGCGCTTGCCACCGTGTCAGGTGGCCTTGCCAGAGGGCTGCGTGTGGGCTGGCTGTTCAGAGTGTGTGCTTCTCTGCTGTCTGCTGAGGGCCAGTGTCGGGAAGATGAGGACGGGCGTGTGGCCCTGGCCCTTCGGAGAGACAGAGATGAAAGTGATGATCGGATGTCATCCAGAGCATCAGTGGCAACAGAACCAGTTCTTAGCAAACTAGAAAATAATTAAAGCTGCGCTTTGACCCCTGCCTCCACCCACCGACTGCACAGCCAACCCCACTGTCCCACCCCCAGCTGTGTCCTAGTTGTCAGGGCCTTGCTTTCAGCCACCCTCAGAAAGAACTTGTGGGGGGTCATGGATCCTTTGGGGGTCATGGATCCTTTTTTGAGACTGATGAAATGCATGGATGCCTTCTCCAGGTAAATGCATAGGTGTACAGACACACCCTGCTTTTCCTGTAATTTCAGGGAGCCCATTGGCCTCCTGAAGCTGGTCCAGAGACCCCCATCCCGTGTAGGTGGCTGCTATTCCCCTGATCCTGATGCCACCTTGTGGGGCAAGGTCACCCCCAGATACAGGGCAGAGGCCGCAGTAGAGCTAGGAGACCTTGTTTTGCTGCCACTGCTTCTGCCAGAAGGGCCCCAGCTCCTCTTCCGGCCATGGGCAGACAGGGTGGGGCTGGCCCTAGCCGTGCCTGGCCGCTGACGAGCTTGCAGCTCCTGTGGTCTGTGTTTGATCTGATAAGCGCAAGTTCCTGAGTCTGTTAAGCTGTGGAGCGGCCCTGTCTGCGTCACTCTACGGGCGACCTGTACCCACTCCCTGCTCACATCCCTGACCTCTGCTCGCTGCTGGGGTGTTCACAGGACCCACCAGTCAACCACTGCTGGGTAGCACCTCAGCTGTGGCCACCTCGGCTGTGTGGATGGCTGCACCTTGGTGGCCTCACTGGAGTCAGATGGTCGGGTGACCTCACCCGCCTGCAGCCACGCCTCTTCATGAGAGGAGGCGAAGCCACCACGTCTCCATGATAAGTTAGATTTCCTCCTTGGCCTTTCTTTTCTTTTCTTTTTCTTTTTTTTAAATTTGAGACAAAGTCTCGTTCTCTCACCCAGGCTGGAGTGCAATGGTGCAATCTCGCCTCACTTCAACCTCTGCCTCCTGGGTTCAAGCGATTGTCCTGCCTCAGCCTCCCGAGTAGCTGGGATTACAGGTGTGTACCACCATGCCCGGCTAATTTTTGTATTTTTAGTAGAGATGGGGTTTCACCATGTTGACCAGGCTGGTCTCGAACTCCTGACCTCAGGTGATCCGCCTGCCTCGGCCTCCCAAAGTGCTGGGATTATAGGTGGGAGCCACTGCGCCCGGCCCCATCTTGGCCTTTCTTTCCATGGGACTCAGCAACAAGTAGAAATCATTTCATTGTCCTCTTTTGCCACTCTGTGGCAAAGGAGAATAGTGTTTTTACTCTGGTTTCACCTATTGTAAAGCTGATCAGAGACATTGAGGGTCTTACCCTTGCAGTGAGCCAATCAGGGCAGGACCAGAACCGATCCTGTTAATTCAGCAATGAGTTGGTTTGCCGAATCGCCCTTCTGTGGTAAGCCATTAGGTGTGAGGCCAATGATGGTTGTACATGCATGCACTCACGCGTGCACTCTTACATGCCTCCTGACCAAAACTGGATAAACAGAGGAAAGCAAGCAAACACAAAGCCAGACCATCTCTTTGAAGGCTCCAGTTCCCATAATAAGCACATGGGTAGCATTCTTACAGCACAGGCTGGCTAATCAGTTGTGGTCAAAACGAGCATTTGTTATCCAAACAGAATGAAAACTGTCCGCCTGTGGTGCTCTCTCTAGTCAGTGACAAATAGGAGTTTTTCAGAGAAAAGGCAGTTCTCCTAATAAGCCAGAAAGGGTCTTGGAGTGCCCAGCTTTTCAATGTCATTCTAAAGCTGGAAGTAGGCTGGGCACAGTGGCTTATGCCTGTAATCCCAGCACTTTGGGAGTCCGAAGTGGGAGGATCACTTGAGGCCAGGAGTTCAAGACCAGTTTCGGTAACATAGCGAGACCCTGTCTCTACAAAAAAAAATTTAAAAAATAAAATTTAGCTGAGCATGGTGGCGAGTGCCTATAGTCCCAGCTACTTGGGTGGCTGAGTTGGGAGGATCGCTGGAGCCCAGGAGTTTGAGGCTGAGTAAGCCATGATTGCATCTCTGCACTCCAGCCTGAGACAGAGTGAGACCCTATCTCTTAAAAAAAAAAAAAAAAAAAAAAAAGGGCCAGGCGTGGTGGCTCACACCTGTAATCCCAGCACTTTGGGAGACTGAGGTGGGTGGATCACCTAAGGTCGGGAGTTCCAGACCAGCCTGGCCAACATGGCAAAACCCCATCTCTACTAAAAATATAAAACATTAGCCAGGTGTGATGGTGCGTGCCTGTAATCCCAGCTACTTGGGAGGCTGAGGCAGGAGAATCGCTTGAACCTGGGGGGCGGAGGTTGTAGTGAGCCGAGATTGCGCCATTACACTCCAGCCTGGGTGACAGAGCAAGACTCTGTCTCAGATAAATAAATAAATAAATAAAGCTAGAAGTAGAAGGGGAGGCATGAGATCGGTAGGTTCTGAGGGCTGGGATGGACAAACAAAGTTCTGCTGTGGTCAGGATTATGCAGAGATCAGGGGCAGAACAACCAGGAGTTACGGACCAGAGGACTGCAGGAATGTGGACGCTGAGGGCCAAAGCAAGAAAATGAGTGACTGACAGATTAACACTCAGGTGTAAGCAGGACAGAAGCCTATGCTGTGGTCCAGATTGAATGGGGCCGGGGGGGTGGGGGGGGGTCAGAAACCCAGGAAGCAAGATGCCTAGGGGCCTGGACTTCTGTGTTATGGAGACACCAGCGTCCTCTTACCTGTAAGTTGACACACAACTGAATTTGGATCCTCTGTGTCCGAACTTGGGATAAGTGGGTTTACCTTTGTTCAAATCTTCATTTTTTTAGGTTTTTCTTAGGCTCTATGGCTTCTACCTCATATCTCAAAGTATACATCCCTTATTAAATATAATTGGCTATTCTATATATATATATATATTTGAAAGGATTTTAATCATTTTACTTTTGGAATGATTTGGCTCTGAGTAACTCATCCAATTTGTAAATGGCTCTAATTGCTGGGCAATCATCTTGCACACACACAAAAGGATTCTGTGAGCTAAGAAAATCTAAGGTATCTTTTTTTTTTTTTTTTTTTAAAGACAGAGTCTCACTCTGTTACCAAGCCTGGAGTGCAATGGTGGGATCTCAGCTCACTGCAACCTCCACCTCCCGGGTTCAAGCGATTCTCCTGCCTCACCTTTCCAAGTAGCTGGGATTACAGGCATGTGCCACCACACCCGGCTAATTTTGTATTTTTAGTAGAGACAGGGTTTCACCATGTTAGTCAGGCTGATCTCGAACTCCTGACCTCAAGTGATCCACCAGCTGTGGCCTCCCAGAGTACTGGGATTACAGGCGTGAGCCACTGTGCCCGGCCCGGTACCAGTTATTTTCAAATGAAAAATTTTTTAATGTTTCATTGAAAAATTAATGATGTTTACTTGATGTAACATCTTGTACGCATTTAAATACTTATCAGGGAGGTTGATATAATGTTATGTAGGCATTTAATTAAATATTTATTAACACTAGATACAGCATCTTCACTTTGTATGTAGGAGGCCAGGCAATTTTTTCAGGTTTCATACAGTTTTGCAGGCCCAGAGAAACTCATGGACACTCAGCGTTTTGCCCGTAGTTCCAGGTGGGACACTGCCTTTGCTGATGTGTGGAGTGAGGCTTTAAAGGAAATGAGGTATCAAAAGCTATAAATAATCCCTCCTGGGCTGAGCAGATTCTGTGTGGAGGAATGACTGTCTTACCTGCACTATCATATTTAACCCTCATGATAACCCTATGAGAACACGATATTATGATCCCTTATTTGATAGAACAGGAAATGGAGGTCATTCAGTTGGGACACCTGTCATTTGAGACTCTCTGTATCTGACTGCCTGACCTTCTTTTGTTCTTTTATAAGGTGCCACCTCAGTTCCCATTTATTTGGGGCAATATTAATTTTGGTTAAGGAATCTGGGCAGGTGTATAGCAAGAACTTAGAGCCGAGAGTAAGAACCTAGACAGACTGGTGAGTCAGTCACTGTTAGACCCTAACTGCTGTCAGCCAGGAAGATACTTTAATTTCAATTCAGGACTTTTTCTTTAGCACCTGGCTTCTGATATGCTGCCCATTAAAGTGGGAGCCAACTGGTTGCGGTGGCTCATGCCTATAATCCCAGCACTTTGTGAGGCTGAGGCAGGAGGATCACTTGAGCTCAGGAGGTTGAGACCAGCCTTGACAACATAGCGAGACCCCATCTCTAAAAAAAATAGAAAAATTAGCTGGGTGTGGTGGCACACGCCTGTAGTCTAGCTACTCAGGAGGGTGAGGTGGAAGGATCACTTCAGTCTGAGAAGTCGAGGCTGCAGTGAGCTGTGATTGTGCCACTGCACTCCAGCCTGGGTGACGGAATGAGATAGGGTCTCATGCTGGGCTCAAGTGATCCTCCAGCCTCCTGTTTCAAAGAAAGAAAACCCAAAAAACACCCACAAACAAATAAAGTGGGAACCACTCCTGGATCCCCTAGGCGAGGACATGTCGAAGAATACCCTTGGCTGGAGAGGGATGCAGAGAATGGTATCCAGGGGAGGACTGTGACATCATGTGAATAGTCCCCGGCCTAGGACCCATGGGAAGGTGACTGTCTCTTTAGAGGCCCAGTGGTGGAGGCTCGCTCCAGGGAGGCTCAGCCTCCATCAAGGATTGTCCCTAATCTTTGTGGGCGTGTGGTGGAATATGAATTGCTTTCTTTTTTCTTTTGTTTGAGTCTGAATGATGTGAGTTCACATATGCAGATACTCAGGAGTGTACATGCCAGGGGTAGGATTGCCAGAGCAAGATGAAATACAGCAACAGGAGGTATAGAAATACCTCCTCTGTTTCTTGCCCTTCCCTGAGATGTATAGGCATGTTCTCCGATTCCATCAGCCCCTCTCTGGGCACCTGGAAGGTGCTTATTTTCGTGGTTAGGCCATCAGGGCAGATGTAAAGCCAATTGTTCCGTGTGTCTGAGGGCAGCGAGCAGTCTGCTGCTTCATCTCTCTGAGCGTTCTGATTGGAATCCATGCATTTGTAGCAATATTGCCTTCAGCTTGGAGAACGATTTAGGGAGAGGGTTGGCGGTTGAAAGAGGAGGGGAGGAGGGGAATCTTGCTAGTGTGAATGAGGCCAGGATAGGTTTTCGTCAGGACTTAGTGGCTTTTAAAAGTCTTTTCGAGCTGGGCGCAGTGGCTCATGCCTGTAATCCTAACACTTTGGGAGGCTGAGGTGGGAGGATTGCTTGAGCCCAGGAGTTTGAGACCAGCCTGGGCAACATAGCAAGACCCTGTTTCTGCAAATATTTTTCTTTTTTAAAAAAAATTAGCCAGGCATAGGGGCATTTAAAAAAAAAATTAGCCAGGAGGTGGAGGCTGGAGGATCACTTGAGCCCAGGAGTTGGAGGCTGCAGTGAGCTATGACTGCACCACTGTACTCCAGCCTGGGTGACAGAGTGAGACTCTATCTCTAAATAAATAAATAAATAATAAAGAAAAGTCTTTTTGTAAAGTTGAACAGACCTCAAGATAATGGTTATCTCTGACGGTGGGGATTCTATCAGGGAGGGGCACACAGGGCTTCTAAGAAATAGGACTGATAATGTCTGTTTCTTAATCTGGATGATGAGTACAGGGTTTTCATTTAATTATTATTTTTTAAAAATGTGGACATATGTTTAATATACTCTTTATGTATAAGAAATTTCACAATAAGAAATCTTCAACATTGTAAGACACATATTCATGTTTCTTTTATTTCTTATTTGATTTAGGTGAGCATAGCTACCCCAAAACAGAAACCAAAAACTCCATTTTGCTTTGGTAAGTACTGAGCCAGGAGAGGGACTCATGTAATATTGATATGGCAACTTCCTCTTTTGCATGGAGACGGTCCTGTGATCACATGTGACTATACCCTGTGCGTATGAGTGACTTAAATCACAGTGACGGTCCTGGGTGTCAAGTGATATTGTTTTCCCTGGTCTTGCTGCAAAGGTTGTTAATAACATAAGGACAGAGGTTCAGACCCTAGTAACATTTCTGTTTTCTTTCTTTTTTTTTGGTTTTAGTTTTATTTTTTAAATTGACAAATAATAATTGTATATATTCATGGGGTATATAATATATAGAGTAATTAGCATATCTGTATTAGTCTGTTCTTGAACTGCTGTAAAGAAATACCTGAGACTGGGTAATTTAAAAAGAGAAGAGGTTTGGCCAGGCCTGGTGGCTCACACCTATAATCCCAGCACGTTGGGAGGCCCAGGCGGGCAGATCACCTGAGATCAGGAGTTTGAGACCAGCCTGGCCAACATAGTGAAATCCTGTCTCTACTAAAAATACAAAAAAATTAGCTGGGCATGGTGGCGGGTGCCTGTAATTCCAGCTACTCGGGAGGCTAAGGCGGGAGAATCTCTTGAACCTTGGAGGCGGAGGTTGCAGTGAGCTGATTTCATGCCATTGCACTCTACTCCACCTCAAAAAAAAAAAGAGGTTTAATTGGCTCAGTGTTCTGCAGGCTCTTTAGGGCCAGAGGAGAAGCAAGAAAGAGAGTGGGGAGGTGCTACGCACTTTTAAATAACCAAATTTCACAAGAACTCACTATTATGACATGACAGCACAGGGGATGGTGTTAAACCATGAGAAACCGCCCCCACAACCCATCATGATCCAATCACCTCCCACCAGGCCCCACCTCCAGCATCGAGGATTACAATTGAACATGAGATTTGGGTTGGGACAGAGATCCAAACCGTATCAATGTCCATCATCTCGAACATTTTTTTTCTTTTAATAATTGTCCATATGCATTTCAGTTTTCTTGATGCCACAAGGCAGGTGCAAAATGTCCACTAGAAGTTTCTGTGAACCTTATTTTAGAGCTGAGAAATGGTATGCTCAGAAAAGATGGAGGACTCAGAGGAGAGGCAGATGGCAGTGCCAGGAAGGGGATAAGACAAAGGAAGGAGAATTCTGTTGAGGGTCTTAGTTGCCCGAAGAGTGACATGTTGGGGGATGGTGTAGGAAGCAGAGTCACCGTGCATGGGTGCCTCAAGTCAGGAAGTGGTCAGTGAATTCAGTGAATCCATCATCAAATAAATAGTTACTTGGCTCCTACTATGTTCTCACAACTGTGCTAAGTGCTATGAGCAAATGCTAACAAATAGTTTCTGTTGCCTATCTGGGGTGGTTCTGAATGTAAGCTTCACAAAGGCAGGGGTATTCCTCTGCCTTGTCACCGTGGTATCCTCAACACTTAAAGATGTTTCCTAGTGCATAGTAGGTGCTCAGTAAATATTTGTCAAATGAGTGAATGAACGGATGAATTCTGCATCTACCCCATGAGACTCACCTCCTACAGTTCAAGCTTATGCTAAGAGAATAAAGTATTCCCTTGAGCGATTCTGTCTCCCCACTTCAGATTCGTTCAGACTTCTTTGGTACGCTCATTCTATTTCTTGAAAATTTCATAGCTAAGCTCAGAAATGACTCTCACATTTTGTAGTTATCAGATCTCAAAAAATATATATGTAATAATAGTGAACCTGGAAGTAAATTGTTGACCTAATGGAATGCTCAGAGGAAAGAACAGGTTGAGAGTGAGGCCAAGGTCACAGATTTGATCTCAGGAAAGCTTTGTTCTATTTCCTAACCACAGACAACTCTCCCAGTCCAGACCAGTTGTGCCAGAGGAGACCAAGCATGGGTCCAAAATTCTGTATATACCATGATGACAGTAAATGTATTAGCACTGCCAGAATGCGGTTCACAGTTGTGTCTTGTTGACGGCAGACCAGCAGCCTCATCACTGCAGAACAGCACACTGAGGCTGCTGTTAACATGGTCAGGTGTTGTTCCTGTGGCCAGTGGGATGTTTTTAAAGGTGGGAAAGAGAGTGAGCAGGTGTGGCATGGGGCTTCCTAAATATCCAGGCAAATGACTTAGCATCATGGGAGATTTCTTGTTCTGCTTTGTGGAGTTCACTCATCTCACTCCCTCAAACACCTTAGCTTTGTGGAGACTTGTTGTGTTGCTGGTATTCTGACCTGGGAATGTCTTCCCTTCTTTTCTGTGGCTTTTGTAGTTATCAATGCCCTATCTCAGAGATATTTCCTTCAAGCCAATGATCAGAAAGATATGAAGGACTGGGTTGAAGCCCTGAACCAAGCCAGCAAGATCACCGTAAGTTTGGTTTCTTCTGTTTTCTGGGGGTAGTAAAAGTGCCTCTTCCCAGGCTATGGCCTTGTTGGGGTTGGGGAAAACTGAGATGGCAGCGGGGACTTTCCCAGGAGCCCAGTCTGTACCCGGTTCTCTCCCACCTCTCCTTGTTCCTTGGCTGACCAAACACAAGTTGAACTGAGAGTCTGAGTTTGAATCAAGTTCAAGGGGAAGTTCATGGAGCGTTCCCTTTGTGCTTCCTGGGAGGGCTCCCGATCAGTCATGTTTCGGGTGATTCTGGGATGCTGATTCAGAATGTGGTAGGATTGGAAAATGGATTGCTGAATGTGAAAAGTCAAGTAAGGGGAAAAGCATATGGGGAGGGAAGTCAGAACTTTTTCCCAGCTTGGGGGATACTCTTCTTACTTTCAGAGGCTGCCTACAGGGTCAGTCCAAGCCATCCGCCTCCCTGTCCTGGAAAAGCCTTCTGTTTAAAAGCATCACAGAGCTAGTTCATGGACTGTCCTATGAGCGTGCTCTTTTTCCTTGAGTTGGCTAATGAAGAATTCCTTTCTTTTTCCTTACAAATATAGAAAAAGAAAAGAAGAAGGGTAGGAAGGATGGAGAGGGAAAACTATATGTTTTGGGAAAAACTAGACTTTAAATCAATAAGACAGGCAGACTCCTGGCTTATATAGATCATGGCTTGTATGCTGAAAAGTTTGTTTCTGTTTCATACAGTCAGAAATGCTTATGTTTGAGGGGCTTCCAATAGTGACTATTACATGCTGTGGCAAATTATCCTCCCAGATTTCTCAGGGTTCCTGTGAACAACTGTATAGAAGAAATTTGTACACGTATCTAGTATTCGTGTTGCTAGACCCAACCTGAGTGTAATTGAGTCTCCTATAAGCAGTTTTGCTGATTAGCTTCTTATTCTGATACACGTTGGTAAACCCGTGAAAAGAGAGAGTGATGAAAAGAGAGAGGATGGATGGCTGGGTGCAGTGGCTCACGCTTGTAATTCCAGCACTTTGGGAGGCCAAGGTGTGTGGATCACCTGAGGCCAGGAATTCGAGACCAGCCTGGCCAACATGGTGAAACCCCGTCTCTACTAAAAATACAAAATTAGCCGGGTGTGGTGGCACACACCTGTAGTCCCATCTACTCAGGAGGCTGAGGCAGAAGAATCACTTGAACCTGGGAGGCAGAGGTTGCAGTGAGCCGAGATCGTGCCATTGCATTCCAGCCTGGGCGACAAGAGTGAAACTCCACCTCAAAAAAAATAAAAAAATTAGTGAGTCCTGGTGGCTTACACCTGTATTCCCAGCTACTCAGGAGGCTGAGGCAGGAGGATCACTTGAGCCCAGAAGTTTGAGGCTGCAGGGAGTTATGATCGCACCACTGTACTTCAGCCTAGGCAACAGAGTGAAACCCCATCTCTTAAAGAAGTCTCAGGTAGTGTAAGCAGCTTTGGAAAGGCTCTGCATGTTGATCTGAAGCAGTGCATGACACCGGAGCATAAGTGCTGACAAACAGTGTTCTTCGGGATTTTGAGAGGAAACATAGCAATCAAGCTTCTGTGCCTCCTTTTCTGGCCACTGGGAACTCTAAAAAGACTTTCTAGCCAGGCGCGGTGGCTCACGCCTGTAATCCCAGCACTTTGGGAGGCCGAGGTGGGCAGATCACGAGGTCAGGAGTTCGAGACCAGCCTGGCTAACATGGTGAAACCCCGTCTCTACTAAAAATATAAAAACTAGCCGGGCATGTTGGCATGCACCTGTAATCCCAGCTACTTGGGAGGCTGAGGCAGGAGAATCACTTGAACCCAGGAGGTGGAGGTTGCAGTGAACCGAGATTGCGCCACTGCACTCCAGCCTGGGCGACAGAGCGAGACTCCATCTCAAAAAAAAAAAAAAAAAAAAAAGTTACTTCCCTCCTTCTTTGCTGGGTTTCAGGAATTCATCTGGGTCATTTAGGGGAATTTTCTGCAGTTCCATGGTGATTTTAATCACTAAATATCAACTAAAAATCAACATCCCTAAAAAGTGGTTACGTAATAACAGAACTCACAGAAAGTGAGAAAGAGTAGCTTAGGTAGGTCGTGACATGTAGCAACAAGGAGTCAGGCAGTCCTAAAGCCAAATCACTTAATTTTAATGAGCTTGAGTTGACCTCATCTATAAAGTGGAGAAAATCATGCCTGGTTGATAAGATTAGTGATAATGCAGCAAAGAGCTTATCAGTGCATTGCCTGGCACTGAGTGGAGGCCCAAAGAAACTGTAACTGCTGGTATCTCTCAGCCAGAAGGAAAATAGAAGGCGGAATTTCTGGCCTGATTTGGAGGGGTAGGGAGGGGGCAGAGGACATCCTTGTCTATGTAAACTGAGTGTGCAGTTCAGGAAGAGAAGGTCTCGTCATCTTTGTGGGGGCCCAGCATAATCAGGGTGCTCTTATTGTTTTGAACAGACACCAAATGACAGGGCTCTCATATAGCTCTGAGCTCTGGATCCTTAGGTCTTTCTGACTGAAAGCTGTAGAAGTGGGAGAGGACCTTAGCTTTTCTCTCAAAGTCCCAGTGACGTCCCGGCAGATAGACGTAGGGTGTTGCATTCTCCCGAAGGTGGGGCATTGTGATGCTGGGGCACTGGTGGGAAGTCAGAGTTTAGTAGACATTCAGCTGTTTTTTTGTTTCTGTTTTGAAACGGAGTCTCACTCTGTAGCCCAGGCTGGAGTGCAACGGTGCGATCTCAGCTCACTGCAACCTCTGCTTCCTGGGTTCAAGTGATTCTCCTGCCTCAGCCTCCTGAGTAGCTGGGGTTACAGGCGCCCGCCACTACGCCCAGCTAATTTTTGTATTTTTAGTAGAGACGGAATTTCACTATGTTGGTCAGGCTAGTCTCGAACTCCCAACCTCAGGTGATCCACCCGCCTCGGCCTCTCAAAGTGCTGGGAATATAGGCATGAGCCACCGCACCTGGCCGACATTCAGCTGTTAATCCTGGCTTTGGGTAAATGACTCAACTGTTCTGGACCTCTTTTTTTTTTTTTTTTTTTTTTCTTTCTAACCAAAAGAAAGATTTCCTCAGCATTTCAGACTCTAGTATAAATGAGTGAAGTGGACAAGGAGAAAGAAACATGGCAACAAGAATGAGGATAAGTGACATTTGACCCCTGGCCTCTCCCGTTCTGCTGGGGAGAATGGTAGGGACTGTGCAAACACAGAATGTATTTTCTATCCAAAAGGGAACTGCTGCATAGCTGAAAATCTGGATTTTTCTGTGAAATATCCCAAAACTTACACGCAGATTTTAAAAAACACTGCATGTGACTAACAAAACATTGTCTGGGCAAAGTCAGTGGGTGGGCCACCAATTTGCAACTTCTGGCCTGTGATTTCCAACTAACAATGAAAATTTTATGATGATTTGATCAGCTGTGGTACCACAGCTCTGTCAAGGAAGAGCAAAGATAGCTCATTCTTCCAAAAGGGCTCTGTGTATAATTATTAGTACCACCTGGGAAGCCTTAATTAAAATATTTTGTAATATGTTTTTCTTTTTAGTTGTGTTTCTAAAGCATTTAATATACTCTATCATTTGATAACCACAACAATGGTTATGATAAGTATTATTCCTCTTTTCATTTTATGCACGAGACGGTTTAGGCCTAGAGAGGTTTGATGGTTGCCAAAGTCGCTCAGGTGGTTCGTGAGAGACGAAGGGTTATACCACACGTCTTCTGGCTCCAGACTTCATGGACCCCTTGTTCTGTCTCTACAAAGGCATGCACGCATTTTTACCTATTCCATCTGCCCAGAATGCCTTCTCCCAGCTTCATGTTCCTGGTTCCTTTTGTTTAGTTTTTTATTTTTTATTTTTTTCGAGACAGGGTTTCTGTTGCCTAGCCTGGAGTACAGTGGTGTGATTATAGCTCACTTCAGCCTCCAACTCCTGGGCTCAAGAGATTCTCCTACCTTGGCCTGTTGAGCAGCTATGTGCTACCACACCTGGCTAATTTTTTTTTTCATTTTTAATAAAGACGGGATCTCACTATGTTCCCCAGGCTGGTCTTGAACTCCTGAGCTCAAGTGACCCTCCTGCCTTGGCCTCCCAAAGTGCTGGGGTTACAGGTGTGAGGCCCTGGACCTGGCCCCTGTCTCCTGCTTACCCTCCAGGTTGCCATTTGAGTGTCTCCCTGCCTTCTCCTCTGGAGACCTCCCTGCCTACTCCGTTTCCAGCAGGTCCCCTGCTGTGTGCTGCCTCAGCTCCCTTGATCTTCTTTGTGCCACTCACCACCGTTTGTAATTACTCTGTTTTACGTATTTTTTTCTCATTCCCCCTACTAGCATGTAAGTGCCGTGAAAGTGGGGACCCACGTGTGTTTTGCTTGACACTTTATCTTTGGTTTCTAGCCAGGGAAGGGCTGGCTCATATGTAGGCGCTCAAGAAATTCCTGGAGTCAGTTCGTATCTGTGTAGGGGGAGGGTGTTGCTGGCTGAGACGCTCATATTCAGATTTGGACTGTGGAAGGCCTGGGGAGGACACGCAAGTCTGACTGAATTTGGCACATTAGCTTTTCTCACAGCAGCCCCATTCTGTTTTGGGCTCCCCGTGTTTCCTAAACGTTCTGTTCCCCATTGACTGTTGCTGCCGCTCTCCCTAGGTTCCCAAAGGTGGGGGCCTACCCATGACCACTGAAGTTCTCAAGAGCTTAGCAGCTCCTCCAGCCCTGGAGAAGAAGCCACAGGTGGCCTATAAGACGGAGATCATTGGAGGGGTGGTGGTCCACACACCCATCAGCCAGGTGAGGGGCCTGACTGGGGCTGCGGGGGGAGTGGGGGTGTAGAAGTGTCCATGGTGTGCCCATGATGTGCTCGGAGCACTGTACTGGGGAAGAGGAGGGTGGGAGTTGGGGGCAGCTGGTGCCAGCGGAGCCATCAGGGAAGTGCAGCATGTTACATCCCCATTCATGGGTGTTAGTGACAGCAGTGTGGAAGTGGAGGCCGCTGCGTCTTGAAGCCGTGTGGCCTGTGCAGTTCTGTGCTGGACGCAGGAGACGCAGAAGATGAGAGTTTGTGAAACCCATAGGAAATGGGACAGAGGACGGCAAACAAGGCTGGAAACCAGCCTGGTGTCCCTCCCGGTTCACATTCTCTATCCTTCCCTTTCTCCTGGGTTGGCCCAACCTCCCTGATGCTGGTTCTGTGAAAGTACCCAGTAGAGTGCACGACAGAGCAAAGGAAAGGTTTATTTTCCTGTTTTAATTATTTATATTTATTTAAGTTTTTTTTTTTTTTTTTTTTTTGAGATGGGGTGTCCCTCTGTCACCCAGCCTGAAGTGCAGATACACATAATCACAGCTCAGTGCAGCCTCCGCCTCCTAGGCTCATGCAATCCTCCTACCTCAGCCTTCCCAGGCTCAAGTGATCCTCCCACCTCATCTGGGACCACAGGCATGTGTCACCACGCCTGGCTAATCTTTTTTGTATTTTTTGTTGGAGATGGGGTTTTGCCCTGTTGTTATTTAATTTTTTTAGAGACAGGGTCTCGCTCTGTTGCCCAGACTGAAGTGCGGTGGTGCAATCATGGCTCACTTCAGCGTAGACTCCTGAGTCTACATCCTCCCACCTCTGCTTCCTGAGTAGCTGGGACTACACGCCTGGGTAATTCTTTTTTTTTAATTTTTAAATTTTAAAACCAAAATTAAACAAAAATTTTTAAACAATTTTTAATTTTTTTGTGAAGTCTGGGTCTCACTGTGTTGCCCAGTCTGGTCTAGAACTCCTGGGCTCAAGCGATCCTCCTGTCTTGGCCTCCCAAAGTGCTGGGATTACAGGCGTGAGCCACTGTGCCCACCATTTATTTCTTCTTTGACTTAGGGCAAAGAGGCCAGAGATTCAGGCAGAGGGAGGTAGGTGGGGCTGTGGCTGCATAGAGGGAGGGAGGCGCTGATCCTGACACTGTTTCCTTGCAGAACGGTGGGGATGCGCAGGAAGGGAGTGAGCCTGGGTCCCACACCATCCTTCGAAGGTCTCAGAGTTACATCCCCACATCAGGCTGCCGTGCTTCCACCGGGCCTCCCCTCATTAAGAGTGGTTACTGCGTGAAGCAAGGGAATGTGGTGAGTGTCAGCACAGGGGCTGAACTGGGGTTCTGGTGACTTCTCAGAGCCAGTGGCTGTAGACATAGCAGAGGTGAGAGGGGATTGACAGGAGGTGCCTCAGTCTTCCATGGAGCCTCCACCTTTGAGGGTGAGATTTTGGGACTGACCATTGGCCCCCACCTGTCAGAGGTGTCGCCCCTGATATGAAGAAGCCCTTGCCCCTGCTGAATGTGGGAGCCGGACTTCCATGGGGCTGGGTCCCTGGGAGCTTAGCATGAGTACACCCTCCACAATGCTGGGCACCTCTCGCTAATGTTCTGCCTTTTATTTTTTTATTACAGCGGAAGAGCTGGAAACGTCGCTTCTTTGCACTTGATGACTTTACCATCTGCTACTTCAAGTGTGAGCAGGTTTGTAGTAGCTTTGCTGCCCTTCTGAGAGGTCATGGAAACTAAGAGGTGCACAGAGGCACACCCACAGGAGAGCATGCATGAGTGGAGATGTGGGCACACAAAGACTTCAAAGGCGCCTCTGTCTTATCTCCATCCATTCTGTGCACACATCTTTACAGTGACAGTAAAGTGTCCTCTCTGCAGTGAGCTGCTGTGTGGTCAGAGTCACAGCTACACAGTATCTTCTTAGATTTTTTTGTCTTTTTTCTTGTTTTTGGAGACAGGGTCTTTCTCTGTCTCCTGTCACCCCGGCTGGAGCACAGTGGTGGATTTTTTGTAGAGACAGGGTTTCACTATGTTGCCCAGGCTGGTCTTGAACTCCTGGCCTCAAGCAGTCCTCCGGCCTTGGCCTTCCAAAGTCCTGGTATTACAGGCATGAGCCACTCTGTCCAGCCAGATTTTTTTTTCTCTTGCTGATTATTTTGAGACCAGGTTATTTGTCAACCTGATTTCAGCCAGCCATCTCTGAGAAAGGGGTATTGGTCAGCTGGTCTAGGTCGTGAGATGACACAGACAGCCTCACTTACCTGTCTTTCTGTTCCTTCCACCAGGACCGAGAACCACTGCGCACTATATTTCTTAAGGATGTTCTCAAGACCCATGAATGTCTGGTCAAGTCTGGGTAATTGTGTCTGCTTTTTCTCTTCTGATCCAAACCTCCATTTGTCCTCTTAAATCTCCCTTTACTACCCTTCAGAGACTCTATGCAAGAGTCATCTTCTTCCAAGAGCCAGGCACAGGAGCCTAACACCTTGTGGCTGACTCACTGCATCCAAGCTAACACAGGGAGGAGACTGCCCTGGGCACACTTGCCCTCTTCCCATACCTTACTCTGGCTCCTAAGCAGATAGGCCTCCGTAATAGTTTCTGGTGGGCAAAAAGAAAGGATATAGAAACAAAGAGTGGGGCTCCGAAGCTTCTCAGGCATTAGGATTAGATGCTCAATCCCTAGCAGAACACAGGCTCAGAGGAGAGACCATGCCTCTAGGTCATTCAACTCAGTGCTTCTGGTCAGATCACTGTACTAGTGCCTCTTCTCTGACCTTCTTATTCCTTTTTGCCTCCTTTTGACCCTGATGTCCCATTAACACAAGGTGATTCATAGCATCTCTGTGTTACTCCCACTGGGAAGGAAGAACAGGTATTTCAAAGGGATTCCTCTGTCCACCAGGAAAGAGTTACCTTCCAAGTGCCACTTTGCGTAGGATGAGTTTGGGACCTGGCAAGGGATCTCCTAGGTCCAACACCAAATACAGATGCCTATAGAACTAAACTTTTAGAGACCCTAAGGGTATTGGGGCATCCAAAAACCCTTTTTCTGGCCACCAATCTGCAGTCTTTAGAGACTGGGTGTTTGTGTCCCTCTGTCTCATGGCTTGTGCAAGCAGAACCCTCAGATATCATCAGGAAAGCTGTTCACAGCAGGCCAACTCTTTTCCCATGAAGGCACAAACAGTCTTGCATGAAAACAACATGCTGTGTGACCCAAGGAGGCAGAGACAGAAGCACTCTCCTCAGTCTTGCAAATGGCAGTTGCAGAGTACAGAAGACTGGGGAGGTTCCCAGTGACTATTTATAATTCACGAAAGTAGCTATAGATGGAAATTCCAGAAGTGTGGCTCTAGAAGTAGGCAGAGGAAAGATTGGGCATGATGAGATCCTTGATTGTACCTGACCCTGGAGGGCCCTTGCAGATGTGAGACCACCTGGGCACATGGGGGAAGCTTAGAGAACCATAAGGAACTTACGGTTAAATCCTAAGAATGCCTTGAACTTTCCCTAACTCTCTAACTCTGCCAGAGTCACACTAAACTGAGTTAAAGAAGTCAGGGACTAGCAGGGAAGGAAGGTCCTTAGGGCTCTGCAGCTTCTATGCCTGTTAGACTGCTTGGCCTCCCTGGAACCCAGTCCAGGGATTTAGGACATCTTGATAATCAATGAATATTTGTTCAAGTGAATTGAATTGAGTTGAAAGGCACCATGTAGCCTGGTGCAGTTTTAAAAAATATATATATCTTTTTAGGCCAGGCGTGATGTCTCACACCTGTAATCCAATCCCAGCACTTTGGGAGGCCGAGGCGGGCGGATCACCTGAGGCCAGGAGTTCCAGACCATCCTGGCCAACATAGCGGAACCCCTTCTCTACTAAAAATACAAAAAATTAGCCGGGTGTGCTGGTGGGTGCCTGTAATCCCCGCTACTCGGGAGACTGAGGCAGGAGAATCGCTTGAAGCCGGGAGGCGGAGGTTGCAGTAAGCCAAGATCGCGCCACTGCACTCCAGCCTGGGCAACAAGAGTGAAACTCTGTCTCAAATAAATAAATAAATAAATTTTTACATTTTTTAAAATTTCTATCGTTTTGGGGGAACAGGTGGTGTTTGGTTGCATGGAAAAGTTCTTCAGTGGTGATTTCTGAGATCGTGGTGCACCCATCTGCAGCAGTGTCCACGGTGCCCAAATGCATAGTCTTTTATCCCTCACCCCCCTCCCGCCCTTCCCACCCTGAGAAGTAGATGTGAAAGGAGTGGGGATTTCCCATCTGCTTTTCTTTCACCTCCTCAGTAGTTGTTTATGTGACTTCACTGGCTATGCATGAGTAGAATTTGAAAGGTTAAGACATTTTAGCCAGAAAGAGGCATTTTTTATTCAGAAACTCAGAAAGTAATCATAGTTGGTGAAATGTGCTTCAAGTGACTATTCTGTGACATACATTATGCTGGATGCCTTTTGTACCTTATAACTAACTGGTCTTTGTAGTGACCAGCCCGATCAAGGGGGTCCTCTTATTTATCTCTGTTTTATACTTGGGGTCACAAAGGCTCCCCAAGTTTTTACAACATTCTCAAACATCTCTTCCCTACATGTAGTCAGGATTCACCCCAGGTCTATCTGGCCCCTATCCTGTTGTTCTTGCTCATGGATCTCTGGTCTCATGCACTCCTTTGCCTGGGTACCTGTGGCACTGGCCGAGGTCCTGCCATTTTCTTGCAGGCTTTCTCATTCATGAAGCCAACCCCACATGTGATCAGTCCTTTCCAACTCTTGGCATATAACACACAATCTAACATCTGATGGTACAGTTTTGCTTCCTTATGTTCTTTTTATTTGTTGTTGAGATAGAGTCTTGCTCTGTCCCCCAGGCTGGAGTGCAATCTCAGTTCACTGCAGCCTCTGCCTCCCAGGCTCAGGTGATCCTCCCATCTCAGCCTCCCGAGTAGCTGGGACTATAAATGTGTGCCACCACACCTGACTCAGTTTTGTATTTTTTTTTATAGAGACAAGGTTCACCATGTTGTCCAGGCTGGCCTAGAATTCAAGTGATTTGCCTGCCTTGGCCTCCCAAAGTGCTGGGATTACAGGCGTAAGCCACTGCGCCTGGCCCTTATGTTCTTTCACTGGGTAGGAATTAGATCTTTTACTCCTTATGTATTCCCCGCAGTGGCTGGGGATATACGCGGCAGGCATTTAACACCGGGAAATAACTTGGGCTGCTTTGAGGTTTGTCACTGAGCATCATCTACTCCCTGCCCTCTTCCTTGCAGAAGTCAGGATTTCTTTTCCAAAACCCACACCCAGCAGTGTCCCCTAAAGGAGTGCCCTGAAGTCATCTCCTCTCCCCTTGCTTTCCTCCTCTTTAGCTCTTTGTCTCCTGGTCCCCGCACAGTGAGGCAAGGAGCAGGAGCTGAGTGAGGTTGATGGGGCTGCTGCATGGGTGGAGGAGACTGTTTAGGGAGTGGAGAGTTGGCTCCCTTAGGAGAGGCCAATGGCAGTGGAGTAATTAAAAGCATAGGCTCACTGGGTTCAGTGGCTCATGCCTGTAATCCCAGGACTTTGGGAAGCTGAGGCAGGCAGATTGCTTGAGCTCAGGGGTTCAAGACCAGCCTGAGCAATATGGAAACACCCTGTCTCTATGACAAATACAAAAATTAGCCAGGAGTGGTGGCATGTGCCCGTAGCCACAGTGAGCCATGATTGCACCACTGTACTCCAGCCTGGGCAACAGAGCGAGACCCTGCCTCAAAAAAAATAAATAAATAAAGCAGAGACTCTGGAGTCAGACCTAGGTTCCAAATCTCCAGCAACTTGGAGAAGTCATTTAAGCTCTGACTCTGAGTGTGGGTCTGGGTTTCCTCATGTGTAAAATGGGGGAGTCTTAAGTGCCCCCCGGGGCTGTCGTGAAGATTAGATGAAATAATCTGCAAAAAAGCACCCGAAACGGTGCTTCCCACAAAGCACCTCATACACCTTAGAGGGAAGGAGGGAGGCAGGAAGGAAGGAAACTGTAGGAGATGGTGGTGGTGGGGTTGGATATTAGGCGGGAGGTTTTGGAGGGAAAGGAGCTTGTTAGAACTGCTGGTGGGAGAGGGGCCTGGGGAGGGTCCATCTGGATGGCAAAGCCTCCTGAGACCCTCTAGGAAATGAAGCTAGAGGAAACCCCTGGAGTGTTTTTCAAGGCAGGAGCTGAAGGAAGGGGGGGTGGCTTGGAACCACCCCCCACCCATCTTCCTTTTTTATGGTAGAGGGCACTGGGGTCTTAACTTAGGACATACTGAGTCCTCTCTGTGTATGTCAGCACGCCATAACATTCTTTCTTTTTCTCTGTCTAGTGATCTCTTAATGAGGGACAACCTGTTTGAAATAATAACAAGCTCCAGGACCTTCTACGTACAGGTAAAATGCTCCCTTCCAGAAGACTCCGGCATTCTGTTTCTGTGAATGGTGCCCTCATAGGCCGTGTCCTTTCCTTTGCTTTCTCTTTTCATTTGCTTGAAGTTTCTAGGCAGTAAATTTAGCCCCTGAGAGTCAGTCTGAGTCCCATTTCATCCTAAACAGGATGTTTGCCAAAAGCTTCCCAACCATAAAATAATGAAAGCAGGTTGAGCCGCTCTACTGAGGAATGTGAGTGCATACCAGTTGCTCTCAGCTGCTGGGCTCCAGCTAAGCAGAGAAAAGGAGAACTGGTCAATGATTTCACTTCTCCTTTGGAGGGTATTTATAAGTCTCGTCTGTGTGTGGACATCACTGTGTGCGGAAGGACAAAAGCACAGAGGGCCCTGTGCAGGCACCAGGTGCAGAGCCCAGCTGCACAGAGGAAGCCATTGTTCAGGCTCTGATGGTTCACTTATCAGGAGCTTCTCCCCTCCACCCACAGCTCTGGAGTTCTCCCAACTCCTTCTAAAGTCATAGGAACTAGAAAGGCAGATTTCCAAGCAGGGACTAGACTTTCAGGGCCAAGTCCTAACCCAGCCTGCCTAGCAGTACACAGAGAGTGCCTTGATTTGCAGCCTCGTGGTGATGCTTTTAATACTTTTAGTATTAAAACTGACACTTGGCCGGGCACGGTGGCTCACGCCTGGAATCCCAGCACTTTGGGAGGCCGAGGTGGGCGGATCACTTGAGGTCAGGAGTTTGAGACCAGCCTGGTCAACATGGTGACACCCCGTCTTTATAAAAATACAAAAAAATTAGCTGGATGTGGTGGCATTTGTAATCCCAGCTGCTTGGGAGACTGAGGCAGGAGAATTGCTTGAACCCGGGAGGCAGAGGTTGCAGTGAGCTGAGATCATACCACTGCACTCCAGCCTGGGTGACAGAGCGAGACTTTGTCTCAAAGAAAAAAACAAGGAAAAAAAAAAAAGCAGAAATAAAAACTGACAAGTAAGCAGGTTGGTTTAAAGGTGGGGTTTCCCAACTAAAGCTTTTCAAGCTCCCGCCGCCCTTTCTTCTGGGCTGTGAGTGTTGCTCCCTGTTAAGCAGCCTCCCTTCCCCAAGGGGAAGAGTCCTGTCATGACTCCTTCCGCCGAGCCTGGCAGGTGTTTGAGTAACTTAGTCATCTTGGGGCTATATCCATTTGGACAAGCACATACCATCCAGGAAGAGACAGCGGAGTGGGGGCTTGGGAGTGAACTGGAGCTGTGGAAAGGGATGCCATGGGCATCAGAGCTACTAATTCACCAGCACCACTGCCACTTAGGGACAAAGTTTAACCTGTAGGTGCACTACAAGTTTGTAGTTCTTGCATTCAACAGATATTTGTAGAGTATCCTCAGAGTGCTGGGCATTTTGTCTCAGGCTGGGGACAACAGGTTAAACAGAACAGATCCTGAACCCAAGAGAGAGAGAGCTCGTCAAGTCCATAGGCAGTTAAACTGTGGCATGGCGCAGGGGAGGAAGTGTTGGGGGAGATGGAGCACAGGGGAGTTTGCAGACAGTGAAACAATTCTGTATGACACTGTGATGGTAGGCGTGTGATGAAGAACTTGACAGCACAAAGAGTTGACCTAATGTATGCAAATTGAGAAAAAAATTTAGGAGGTCAGGTGATCCCAGCAGGAAATGCAGAATGTGACAGTAATCGAAATGTATTACAGGTCCTCCCTGAAGCAGGTAGGGGAATACAAAAATAAAAAAAATGGTGTGAAAAGTGCTACTGCCATTAGACTGAAACGTGAACCATAAGCAAGGTGCCTCACCCAGTCTTAGGGAGTCAGGGGAGGGTTCCTGAAGAAAGATACAGCTAAGCTCAGTCTGTTGGGGGAAAAAGTGGCCCAGGCAAAGGAAATAGGAGGTATTTTTTTTAAAGCCTGGTAATAAAAGGAGCATAGGGCCAAAAGGAGGCTGGACAGTTAGGCACGGAGGACCCTCATATGCCTTATTGAAGAGCTCGTATTTTATCCTTAGAATTAATGCCCTTAGAGGTTAAACAAAGGGCTTGATCTGATCCGCCTTGCCATTAAAAAATACCACTTGGGCAAGTTATTTAACTTCCAGAGCCTGTTTTCTCATCTGTGAAATGGAGATAATGATCTTCAACCTCAGCCCTTTTAATGACATACTGTCAAGGACTGCCCAGCCCTGTGCAGTGTGGGGGACAGAGGAGAAAAGGCTAAGATAGGATGAGAGAGAACAGTTTGAAGGCTGTTGTTAATAATTTAGTGAGGGATAAAGGAAGCCTGAATGAGGGTAGATGGAGAAAAGTGGAAAATTTGAGAGATATTAAAAAGGTATATTTTCCAGGACTTGAGAGTCGGTCGGATGAAGGGAGAGAGGACAGGTATGCCCGGATGTTTGGCTCGAGCCTCAGGGTGGCTCATGGCACCAGTCATTGTGATAGGAGCATGGGAGGAGGAGCTGTTGAGAGGAAACACAAGGTTAGCATGGGTGGTTCAGAGTTCACAGTGCCTGCTAGACATCCAAGGAGATGTGCTATGAAGACCACTGGATACACACTGTTTGGCATGTTGCTGACACTAAATAAATATTTGTTAAGTGAGTGTGCTGGTTGAGTTCAGGAGAGAGCTTTGGACTGAAGACAGCAATTTGGGAAACACGAAACCCAACCAAAAAATGTTCCAAAGATAATCTACATGAGTGTATGCACATTTACCAGAAGATTCTAATCACCCCATCTTCCATTGCCTTCTGCTTCCCACATTTCTGGGATAAGAGAACACTAGCGTCATACTGAATAAATAAATGAGAGGGAGGACAAATCTGTTTACAGCACCTAACTCAAAAACAGTGGAAAGAGAAGAGTATAGATTAAAAATCATTTAAAATATTTATCAATTCATTAAAAATAGCAACTATAAAGCTGGGCACCATGGGATGCACCTGTCGTCCCGGCTACTTGGGAGGCTGAGGCAGGAGGATAGTTCGAGCCCTGGAGTTTGAAGGTGCAGTGAGCTATGATCTCGCCACTGCACTCCGGCCTGGGTGACAAATCAAGACCCTTCAAAGACCCTGTCTCAAAAAAAAAAAAAGAGCAATCATAAACTTATTATAAGTTAATAAAACAGATTTTGTGAAAAAACCATATTTCTAAAAAATAGCAAGAATAGCATTGTTTTTACAGTTTTGCACATCTATCTTTAATGGCTGGCATAGAAGACAACAGGATTCTCCTATCTGCTTCTGCATTCTATCTGTGGCCATATGTTGTTTTGAGTGAAGAATATGGAGAAAATCTTGCCTCACACAGATGTGTATTTGGAAAAAAGGAATATTTTAATAGCCTTTTTAGATAATTGTGTATGTTCTTTGATCCTATACCAAAACTTGACAAATGTTAATTTCTTAATGTTTAGGTGCAATGTACAATCTGAAACCATATCAAGAAATTTTTATACTCTTACATTAAAATCCATTGGTCAGTTTTGCACTTTGAATAGATACTTTTTAGCCATGCATGGTTTTTAACAGTATGCATTGGTCATTTGGAAAATAATGGTCTCACTGAGGTATGCAGATATGCAAAATGTTGACGCATTTTATTATGTACTCTCCGAAATCACATCATTAAGATATCACCACTAATATCATTAACAGTCTTTAAGTGTTGAAAACTATTAAGCTCATGGAGGTAGCCAGAAGTTTTTTTGAAATTCTAGTTTTTGCTTTGAAAGCTCAAAGCTTACTCATTTTGGGGATAAAAATCTACCAGATACCTAACTCGGAATAAGTTTGACTGACAGTTTGTATGTCAGTCATTTGTTCTAAGTAAAAATTGTGTTTTAGGCCAGGCATGGTGGCTCACGCCTGTAATCCTGGGACTTTGGGAGGCCAAGGCGGGGGATCACCTGAGGTCAGGAGTTCGAGATCAGCCTGGCCAACATAGTGAAACCTTGTCTCTATTAAAAATACAAAAATTAGCGGGGTGTGGTGGTACACACCTGTAATCCCAGCTACTCGGTAGGCTGAGGCAGGAGAATCGCTTGAACCCAGGAGGCGGAGGTTGCAGTGAGCCGAGATCACACCACTGCACTCCAGCCTGGGAGACAGAGTGAGACTCTGTCTCAAAAAATTAAATAAATAAATAATAAAAATTGTGTTTTACACAAAAGGTGAAAGAATATGACTACTGGTAGAGCTTGGTGCTAAGGTGCTGGCAGTTTTACCCACCATGCCAAAGTGTCCTTCTGACCTGCTCCCCAAGGTTATGCTCAGTAAATCTGCCAGAAAGAACCGTTCATCTTGAGTATCTAAGAGAGCTAGACCCAAGAGCAGGGCAGATCATGGTGGAGAAGACTCCCTAAACGGAAGAGAAAGACTTGGGTTAGATTCTAACCACTTAGGTATTGGTCGTTTAACTGTTTAACTCAGATGTCATATTTATGTATAATTTGTACGCTGTGATTTTTCACACTGTAGTAGTCTTTTCTGTTAATAAAAAGCTACCATTTTTTGGACACCTAGATGTCCCAGGCATAGTGCTAAACAACTTACAGGTAGTGTAAGTTAATCACTTGGTAGTATAAGTACTATAAGTAGTATAAGTTTATCAGTTAAATCTCAGCCGTCTCTGAAATTATCTCCAGTTTACACACAGGAAAAAGAAGGCTTTGAAGGCAAATTATTTGTGCAAGATCATAATAAATCCAGTGAATTATGGAACCAACTGGGAAGCACCAGGTGCTGGAGCAAGACTTGCCAACTTGGGTTGTTTGCAAGCAGCCTGGTCCAGGCTGGGTGCAGTGGCTCACACCTCTAATCCCAGCACTTTGGGAGGCCAAAGTGGAAGGACTGTTGGAGCCGAGGAGTGCGACACCAGCCTGAGCAACCCAGTGAGACCCCTGTCTCTAAAAACAAGCAAAAGTAAACCAAAAGAAAAGAAAAAAATAAGAGCAGCCTGGTCCAGAACCCATGATATAGAGGGTGTGGTCACAGACAGCCAGGGAAGTCTGACTCTATTGCAGAAGACCAACTTGGGGTAATCGGGTGTCTTGGCAAATGGACCATGGTGACCAAAAATCCAAGATCTGGAAATAACCAGGTATCTAAGCAGGTAGAAAGGCCAGTGATTTCAGCAAGCTTGTCAGCAGGTAAACAGTTCTCAGTTCTGGGCAAAAGTTCAAAATCACATTTCAATTCTTGAGCTACCAGGCAAGCAGAGGTCACCATTTCCCCATTTCCCATTCATAGAAGGTCAAGGGAATTAGGCAGTTTATCAAGAGGGAAATTAGTTACTCGAAATGAGAAATGTGGTGCAAACTGGTCTTAGCTTGGCATAAGCCCAGTTGTTAGAACTAGGGTGCTATGTCAGGACAAGAGTAGCAATAAGTGGACTCAAGTGAGTTGCAGAGTGTTGCATTAGAGCTCTTTGGATACTTACTGTTTAATTTAGACTATAGGGTGAATGATGTCACCTAGAACTATGTAGTGTGCAATCTACACAATCATATGTGGCAGGGCTGTGTCTAGAGATGGCATTAGTTCTTGGGAAAGGAGGGCTGCAGAGGTGGAGAACAGAATGAAGGAGGAGTTGCCTAAAAATTTTGGATAGTGGCAATGGCAGTAACCAGAGTAGATATGGAAGCCTTTATGGCCTCTAGAATTCATTGCTTCAAACCATTGTATCTATTACAGTGCTGGGCTTATGTTAGTCAATAGAAGCTCACTGGACTGCAATAAAACTGCAGGCTGCAACGATTCATTTTAATACTGTCTGTCCTACTCATCTCAAAAACTGCCCTCAAGGACAGAAACCCTACTTTTTCTTTTGAACCAAGCACCAGAAACAGGTGCACACACATAAGCACACCAGGAAGAGATGAAGCTATGACCTTGGCACTTCCTCTTTTGTTTTACTGAGTTTAAAGTATGTTTTTCGTCTCATGGTAATTCGTCATGGGTAGGTAGACTTCAGCTACGTTTTTTTTTTAAATCTCTGGTTCATGAAGCTACTTTGTGATGTGGTTTTACGATTTTGATGAAAGCTAAGCACAGGTTTTCCATAAAAATAGATATGTACATAACCATAATTTTTGCATACAATTTTGGAGTTTCATTGAGTTTTTGTTTCTCATGAATCCCGCTTCTTAAAACTACTAGGAGAGATTATAGGCCAGGCCTGGTGGCTCATGCCTGTAATCCCAGCACTTTGGGAGGCTGAGGCAGGAGGATTGCTTGAGGCCAGGATATCCTGCTCCAAAAAAAAATTAAAAAATAAAAATAAAAGATTGTAATTGTGATCTCAATAAAATAATATTGTTTCTTCTCATATGGAATTAATTGCAATATCTGATTTTCTTTTTGAGCAGCATTTTAAAATAACATTTATTAGGGGGTAGCATTTATCTTCATGGCTGAGTTACTATCTAGGTTATCTGACCGAAAAATGTTCTTAAGAAGGAATTAGAGAATTAGGGAAGAAATATAACTAGTGAACAGTTTCCATCTTCACTAAATTACTACATGTTTTAAGAAAGAGATTTAATTATTTTACCTATCATATTAGCAAAGATTTAAAAAATTATAATATTTAATTCTAGCAAGGGTGCATGTAACAAAAATGTTGGCAAATGAAATCTATATTATTGGCCAGAAATCTCTCTGGCCAGATGTAAGAAGAGATTTAAAAGGGTGTGAATTCTTTAATTTAGTAATTGCCTTGGGAGCTGAGGATTCCTAAATATTCCTAAATATGAAAAAAGCTTTATCCCCAAAGATGTGAGTAGCAGCGTTATTCATATGAGGAGGATAGGGAATATTCAAAATATATTTCAGAGCAGGGATCCCCAACCCCTGAGCTGTGGACTGGTACTGGTCCATGGCCTGTTAGGAACCCGACTGCACAGGAGGAGGTGAGCAGTGGGAGAGCAAACATTATCGCCTGAGTTCCACCTCCTGTCGGATCAGCAGCGGCATTAAATTCTCATAGGACTGCAAACCCTATTGTGAACTGTGCATGTGAGGGATCTAGGTTGTGCGCTTCCTATGAGAATATAATGCCTGATGATCTGAGGTGGAACAGTTTCATCCCGAAACCACCCGTCATCCCTCTCCCTTTACCCTTCCAAGTTCATGGAAAAATTGTCTTCCACAAAACCGATCCGTATGCCGAAAAGGTTGACGACTACTGTTTTAGAGGACTAGATGAGTGAACCATAGTATATCTACTTGGATCCCCTGAAAATGTTTACAAAGAAGTCTGGTAACATGGAAAAATCCTTCTATTATTAACTGAAAAAAAAAATCAAGATACAATGTATCTTTGTATTTTGGAAAACAGAAATGAATAGCAGAAAGACTGGATTTACTCTCAATTGTTATTTTAGAATTTTGTGAGGCTTAAAAGTGATTTTATTTTATTTTTTCTTGTTATTTCCTTTTTTTTTTTTTTTTTTTTGCAAAGGTTAGGGAGAAGAGGTCTTGCTCTGTTGCTCATGCTGGTCTCGAACTCCTGGGCTTAAGCCATCTTCCCACATTCTAAACTTTAGCCTCCTAACATTGTGGGATTACAGGCTTGAACCACAGTATCCAGCCGATTTTAATTTTTTATTTTTCTACATTTATTTTCTATATTGTCTTTAATGAGCCCTTATTATTTGCAAAAAGGAAAACGGGGAAAAAATAACAAATTGTATTAGGTAGTCATCCAAGAATAATAGTGGTATTTTGATTCTTGTACTTGAGTGCCCATCTAAATCAGGATATTCCTAGTTTTCTGTGATTCTGTGATTTCTTGCTAAGCAGAGGCTGGGTGAAGACACTTGGGCTTCCTGTGTGACAGTTCCTGGAGAAGGAGTTTGTGGGGAGGCAGTACTTCAAAGCGCAGTCAGGCAGGTGGCCTGTGGCCTGTGGGGGAAGCATTTGACATGGTGGGGAGCATATCAGTAGACTGCTGGAAGGAGCATGGAGATAGCTTAACACCCCTGGAAACTGATTATTGGATGGTCATCCTGGGGATGTTCCTGTCTGTTTAATGAAAATGTCAGATCTTCTATGTGACATAGGAGACTTTCTCCCTCAGCTCATATGCCTCCTATCAAATCATCTTTTGTTTCCCTAGGAGGAAAATTTCTTAATAGATGCTTTTCTCCTAATGGATGATGACCTCCATCTCATTCAAATTCAAAATAACCTTTTTTTTTAACCTCCAAATACAGATCTTATTTGATCTTGATGAGTTGATCTTTGAGGTAGGAATTAGCTGCAGTTTGAGGATGAGGAAACTGAGAAAAGGTCTTATTATGGAGAGGGCAATGCACTTAACTGTAAATGGTGGCGTTTAAGGCTTCATTTTTTTGTCGCATATCATATAATACCAGTGAAAACAACAATAATATCTGCTACTTACAGAGCCCATTCTGTGCGTTCGGCCCTGTTTCAACAGTTTTTCCTAATTGAGGTCATTTAATTCCCTCAATAATTAAGCTTGTGGAACAGGCCAGCCCTGCTATTTGTAAAGAACCTTCTGGAAGGATCTTGGAGTCCTTATCCTGGTGATCTTTTTGGACAAAGGATGGGTTTGTCTTTTTCTTGGGAAACCACCAGATTGTCAAATAACTGGAAAAAGTCAAGCGGGGAGAGAGCGCTAGTAAGTTTGCAGGCAGAGCACACGTTGGAGAGGTGTTCACTTTGGGCACTTGTCACAACACCGTTTTTGCCCTCGTGCACCAGGACCTGAACGGTTTCCCTTGTAGGTACACACATCTAACCAAGGAGGGTTTGTTTTGGGGTGACAGGAAGGGGTAGGGATGCAGGTTTGAGAATTTTTGTTTTACTGGTCATGTCTTTTCCTGATAGAATGCAAAGAGGAGGAGTCACTTTGGGGATGGGGGGATGAGGGGGGATGTGGAGACCTTTGGGGGCTAGTGTGTGGTGGTGGCACATGCATCTGCACGTGCACACCAATGCACGCGTGTGTGTTTTGGTGGGACTGTTAGGGGATGATGCTGGAGACAGAGGAAGGCTAACATGCATATTTCTGGAGATTCCGCCTGGTCCCATCACTGTGTCTGGCACCTGGTGCAGCATGTAACACCGGGTGGGGCCCTCAGCCAGCGTTTGCTCTGTTCGCTTGAACTCAACCCCTATAAAGCTGGAGGGCACTGACAGGCTCCACCTGCAGTAGCGAGGCTGCTGGAGTTTCCTCCCTTTTTTCATAGAGCCGCTGCTGCCCCCTTCTGGGGTTTATAGGTTGTTTCTGGGAGGAAATACGTAAGTAACTCGGCTTCATCCTTATACTGTGAAGCTTGGTGCTCCAAGTCCCACAACTGTTTAAATTTTTTTAAAAGTTTTATTCATAATAGCAAAGTCGCAACTCTTTTTTTTGTATAAATTTAAGGGGTACAAGTGTGGTTTTGTTACATGAATATATTGCCTTTTGGTGAAGTCTGGGCTTTTGCTGTAACCATCACCTGAGTATTGTGCATTGTACCCATCAAGTAATTTCTCATCCCTCACCCACCTCCCACCCTCCCACCCTTCCATGTCTCCAGTGACAATTATTTCACACCCTGTGTCCATGTGTACACATTATTTAGCTCCCAGTTATAAGTGAGAATATGTGGTATTTGACTTTCTGTGTCTCAGTTGTTTCACTTAAGATAATAGTTTCATCTATATTTCTGCAAAAGACACGATTTCATTCATTTTTATAGATGAGTAGTATTCCATTATACATATGGACATCACATTTTCTTTATCCAGTCCTCTGTTGATGGGCACTTAGGTTGGTTCCATGACCTTACTATTGTGTGTGAATAGTGCTGCAATAAACACAAGGGTGCAGGTATCTTTTTGATATAATGGTTTCTTTAAAAAATTTTTAAAGCTTTATTTTAGGTTTGGGGGCACATGTGAAGATATAATGATTTCATTTCCTTTGGAGAGACACCCGCTATTGGGATTGCTGAGCTGAATGGTAGTTCTATTTTTAGTTCTTTGAGAAATCTCTCTACTCCTTTCCATAAAGGTTGTACTAATTTACATGCCTTTCAGCGGTGTATAAGCGGTCCCTTTTCCCCACATCCTTGCCAGAATCTGTTTTTTGTCCTAATAATAGCTATTCTGACTGGTATCAGATGATTTTAATTTGCATTTCTCCAATGATTAGGGATATTGAACATTTTTTCATATGCTTGTTGGCCACTTGTATGTCTTGTTTTGAAAACTATTCATGTCCTTTGCTCACTTTTTTTTTTCTTTTTTTTTTTTTGAGACAGAGTCTCACTCTGTCACCCAGACTGGAGTGCAGTGGTGTGATCTCGGCTCACTGCAACCTCCGCCTCCCGGGTTCAAGCAATTCTCCTGCCTCAGCCTCCCAAATAGCTGGGACTACAGGCGCACGCCATCACTCCTAGCTAATTTTTTGTATTTTAGTAGAGATGGGGTTTCACCATGTTGCCCAGGCTGGTCGCGAACTCCTGACCTCAGGCAATCCGCCCGCCTCGGCCTCCCAAGTGCTGAGATTACAAGCATGGGCCACTGCACTTGGCCTACACTTTTTAATGGGATGATTTATAGTTTTGTTGTTGTTGTTGAGTTATTTGAGTTCCTTGTAAATTTCAAAGCAGACCCAGTAGCTTGTATTCTGAGAAAAGCCCCATTTCCAAAGGCAATACATATCTTAGAGGATTTACAGTGGGATTTGGCTTTAATAGGGCTGGAATTGAAAGTGGGATTATTCTGTTCAGATAGTTACAGTGGAAGGGCAACTATGTTGAGAGTGAGGAGAACTCGAATCTCTACCAGCCATAAACCTTGGGCTTTGGCTTTCTGGGCCTCATTTTCCTTTTTTGTAAAACTAGGAGGCTAGACTGGATCAGTTGTTTTCTGGAGGGGGTGACGGACTTCAGCAGGGGATGGGGTCTTAAACTTTCCCCTTCCTCATAGCCTGTGCCTCATTTCAGAGCAGCTCCACTTTGAGCGGTTTTATTTATTGGGTGTCAAATAAGATATTGCAGGGAAACATGTCCTTAAAAGTCTGAAAGCTACTGGACTAGATGATTTCTGAGATGCTTTCCACCCCTAATGGTGTAATTTTATAAACTTAATATTGAGTCAGAGACTTGGAAGCTGAAATCATAGTGCCTAAAATTTTTTGGTAACAGCCATGGATGTTTTGCAGGCGGACAGTCCAGAAGACATGCACAGCTGGATTAAGGAGATTGGGGCAGCTGTCCAGGCCCTCAAGTGCCACCCCAGAGTAAGTCACTTCCTTTCTGTTGCACATTGTCAACTCAGAGATGAATTCCTCTCGAGCAGGCATGTTTTATTTGGTGATGTAGGCAAGCAGCCTGGTCTCGAGATGCAGCTGAAACCCCAGGCTGTCTTGCTTGTTTTTCTCATTCTACTAATTTGGGTACACATTTTTATTTTTCTCTTTTTGGTTGTGGGAGGAGGTGAGGTAGGGTTAGATAGAGAAATGGAATTTCTTTTTCTTTTTTTTTTTTTTTGAGATGGAGTCTCACTCTGTCGCCCAGACTGAGTGCAGTGGCACGATCTCAGCTTACTGCAACCTCCGCCTCCCGGGTTCAAGTGATTCTCCTGCCTCAGCCTCCCAAGTAGCTGGGATTACAGGCACGTGCCACCACGCCCAGCTAATTTTTTTGTATTTTTAGTAGAAATGGGGTTTCACCATGTCGGCTAGGCTGATCTCAAACTCCTGACCTCAGGTGATCCACTCGCCTTGGGCTCCCAAAGTGCTGGGATTTCAGGCATGAGCCACCACGTCTGGCCGAGAAATAGAATTTCGGATATGTCCTGCAAGTCTCACTGCCAGGCTGACCTTGACACATTTGGAGTGAATCCCGTTGACCGTATTTCATTTTTGTAGGCAAGCGTCCTTGGACCTATGAGGTGGTGATCCTGGTTGGGTACTCTTCCTGGGACTGTGTGATAAACATTGTCTGAAAAGCCCTAACTTTCTTTTGTCTTTTTCTTCCTTTTATTTTTATAGGAAACGTCCTTTTCTAGATCCATTTCTTTGACCCGACCTGGAAGCTCCAGCCTTTCAAGTGGGCCCAACTCTATCCTGTGCAGGGGGCGGCCACCTTTGGAGGAAAAGAAAGCCCTCTGCAAAGCCCCCTCTGTGGCCTCCTCCTGGCAGCCCTGGACACCTGTCCCCCAGGCTGGGGAGAAGCTGCTTCCACCTGGAGAGACTTCAGAGGACTCTTTGTTCACGCCTCGTCCTGGGGAGGGCAGCGCTGCTGGGGTGCTGCCCAGCTCCCGGATAAGGCACAGATCGGAGCCCCAGCACCCCAAGGAGAAGCCGTTTATGTTCAACCTTGATGATGAAAACATACGGACCTCTGATGTGTGATGGAGCACAGTGCCGTGGGAGGGAGGGAGGGAGGACTTGAGAGGAGGCTGTGACTCAGTTTCTCTACCTTGTTGGAGGGTAGTCAGAGGCCTTTATGTCACTCATATTCCTGTGGATGCTCTTTGGGAGGGAGGGGCCCATCCAGCTGGCTGTGTGTGTGTGTGTGTGTGTGTGTGTGTGTGTGTGTGTAATATCAACGCAGTGTATTTAATTTGGGGAAGTCACTAGGTTAGAACTGTAGGCATACTCAGTGGAGAGGAAGCTACCTATTCTATTCTAACTATTCTGAGGTCTTCCTGGAGAGGGATTATTTTAGCAGCTCCTCTCCAGAAGGGGCTGGAAGTCCGGTTTCACCAATGACCAAGTTTTATTTCCTTGTCCTTGTTTTAGTTTTTTCATTTTGTTTTCAGTCCAGGTGCCTCGCAGCTCTTTTGGAATGGGCCAGCATTAGTCTAATTTTAAGCGCTATGTGTTTTGTACCCTTGCAAACTTGCTTTCTCTTTCTTCTTGCTGTTGCCCTTTGAATGAAGCCTTGTGTGCTTGCATGATCAGACCCTGTAATAGGATGAGTTTCCATGTACTTAACATGAAGAGATACAAAAAGAATCTAGAGAGAGAGAGATATATTTTTAATGAAATAGAAGTTTGGCATAGAAACATTGATTTAGACGTTATGAGTTGTTGGCCAGAGATTCCTCAGATAAAAGAGCCTAGAAAATTGAGTTTTGGGCGGGCGTGGTGGCTCACGCCTGTAATGCCAGTACTTTGGGAGGCTGAGGCGGGTGGATCACCTGAGGTCAGGAGTTCGAGATCAGCCTGGCCAACATGGTGAAACCCCGCCTCTACTAAAAAATATGCAAAATTAGCCGGGCGTGGTGGTGCAGGCCTGTAATCCCAGCTACTCAGGAGGCTGAGGCAGGAGATTCACTTGAACCCGGGAGGTGGAGGTTGCAGTGAGCCAAGATCGAGCCGTTGCACTCCAGCCTGGGCAACAAGAGTGAAACTCCGTCTCAAAAAATAAAAGAAAATTGAGTGGCCCACCCAAATTTTAGGGCGTACCTCCTTCTATTTGATAAGAAGATATTATTTTCAGTGTCCCTGGAAGAATTCTTCCATCCAATTTATATGGTGAATTGCCACCAGCGTTCCCTAAAGGAAGAGAGAACTTAGCTTATTTCTGTCTGTGACTTTTATCAGTTAGATCAGTTAATTGTATTTTTAAATTAAAAATTAGTAACTAGAGGAAGAGACTAAGAGAACTATTTTTACCTGAATAAATGCTCTACTCTTCTTGTGTCCAAATCTAATGCAGAGGTGAAAACACTTGATGAGAAAATCCTTAGTGGCTCGAGGGGAATCACGTTTCTTTCAGGACGTGTTGTTTCCCTGAAGTCTGTGTCACACTGAGAACTTTTTCTGACTGCACTGGTTTGGAGCTATTCATTTAAATTGAGTTTGGCCCAGTTGTCCTAGTATAAAACAGGAAATCTACATTTTTCTCTACCTTCCATCCCTTCCCCTGCCTTTCCTATACACGCTGGTGTGCTTTTGCCCTCAGGAATTCTTGGTTTGGGAGTTATTTATTTATGAGTGATCAAGGTTACGACAATACTTGGAGCGGCATGATTTCAAGAAGCCATTCCAAATTCTTATAGCTCCTTAGCTCTGGTTTTACTTTCATATTTTCCCCAAGAAAATTCTTTGGCTATTCAAAGAAAGCACAAAGTATGTGATGTGGAACTAATGAAAATAGGGACTTTTGAGATCTCTTTAAATATTCCCTGACTCACGGAAAAAATGTCCTCTTTTGGTGTTTACATTGTGAAAATCTACCCATTTCTCTCTCTCTCTCTCTTTTCTTTTAAATAAATTATCTGATAAGGCCGGGCACGGTGGCTCACGCCTGTAATCCCAGCACTTTGGGAGGCCAAGACGGGCAGATCACGAGGTCAGGAGATCGAGACCGCGGTGAAACCCCGTCTTTACTAAAAATACAAAAAAAAAAATTAGCCAGGCACAGTGGCAGGCGCCTGTAGTCCCAGCTACTTGGGAGGCTGAGGCAGGAGAATGGCGTGAACCCGGGAGGCGGAGCTTGCAGTGAGCCGAGATCGCGCCACTGCACTCCAGCCTGGGCGACAGAGCAAGATTCCGTCTCAAAAAAAAAAAAAAAAAATTATCTGATAGGTTACTATTGCTAAATTAATTGGCCCTTATAATAAGCTGATTTGTTTCTTATTCAGCAAGATCTCTTTTGAGAGTGTGACAAACATACATAGAATCCATATGGTATTATGCTGATAAAGGGAAACGAGGACACTAAGACTGTCAAATGGAAATCTCCTTGTCAATTGGCAAACACTTGGGAATTCCACGTTAGAGCATTGCTTGTTTTTAATTTTTTTTTTTTTAATTTTTAAAAGACAGGGTCTCACTCTCTTACCCAGGCTAGAGTGCAGTGGCGTGATCATAGTTCATCATAACTTTGAATCCGTGGGCTTAGGCAATCCTCCCATGTTAGCTTCCCAAGTAGCTAGGACTACAGGGTTGTGCTACCACGCCTGGCTAATTTTTAGTTTTTTTTGTATGTACAGGGCCTGGCTATGTTGCCCAGGCTGTCTCAAACTCCTGGGCTCAAGTGATCCTCCTGCCTTGGCCTCCTAAAGTGTTGGGATTACAGGTGTGAGCCACTGCGCCTAGCCAGAACGTTGTTAATGTAGTTCAATATGAGATAAATTATTATCTTCAATGAAACAAGCTCTGAAAGCATTCTCATTCCTAAATTGTATTTCAAACTTCCTATTTTGTTGATATTTCTTAACTTCTGGCCAATTTTAAACCATAATCTTTTAATGTGAACAAAAGATGGTACGTATTTGACCAAAGCAGTTAGTTTTAAATGTATAAAATTGAACCAAATGGAAAAAATAGGATGGGGATGCAGTATAGATTAGTGACTAAGTGCATAGGGTCTGGAGTAAATCTGAGGTTTTTTTTTTGAAGGAACTAAAAAATGTACTGCATTTTCTTTGTGGAATAAAAGCCTTGCCTGAGTTGTGCTATTTTCATAAGGCTTTTGAAGTGGTCTTGACCCACTGTGTGTAACAGTATTTCAGGTGGTCTTCCCCATGGCTGAATAATGCCATCCATTATTCTTTAATTTTTATTTTTAGAAATAGTGTTTCACTCTGTCACCCAAGCTGGAGTGCAGTGGCCTGATCATGGCTCACTGCAGCCTGGACCTCCTGGGCTCAAGTGATCTTCCTGCCTCACAGCCTCCGAAAGTACTCAGATTACAGGTGTGAGCCACCACGCCTGGCCACCATCTATTACTTTTGAAAGCTTCAAAAGACTTGCTTACTCAATGTCAGCTGATGGTTGGTAAAAATAATTTGGCCTTTAGTGTTAAGTGAGACATCATAAGGGTATTGAGGCATACATTATGGAGATTGATGTCAGGTCAGAATATTGGAGTTATACATCTATTTCTGAGTTGAATACTCAGCTCCCACGAGAAAGAAAGTAGTTTTAAGGTCCAGCTTCTTAGTCTACTTGAAGCAATTTTTTTTTCTTTTCTATTTCTGAATATAAATATACTCTTATGTGGGCTAAAAGGACCCCATGAATAAATAGCAGGTTCAGTAGTTGAGGAGTGGAATTTAGTAGGTTTGTTTTTAGTGTAAATTAGATAACATATGTGGAGGTCACAGCATTTTGGAAATTGAGTGTCCCCAAGTGAGCTTTGTTTATAAACTTTTGAAATGTCGGAAGTGGACAGGTTTGTTAAATCTTGTCTGCCAGCACCCTTTTCTTCCTTTGTTCCTTTTGCTCTCTGTGTTATTGCCTGCGGCAGCCAGTCCTTCATACTAGATAGAGTTCAGATAAAGCAAACGTTTGGCAAAAACATACTGTTTGACCTCCTCCCCCTCTGCTTATGAAGGGGTAGCATGATTCTGTGTTTTAAAGCAGTGATGTTTCAGCTGTGAAATGCACTCGCTGTAAGCTCTAGGCTGAGTGCATGGAAAGTGTTACGCTTCTCATTTTATGTGATCTCCTAATTGGTATGTAGCAAAAATTTTCTAAAACTGTTTTGTGGCTTGTTTTGTAATAAAACCATGTGAAATACTGAAATATGGTCATGTGTTTTCCTAATACTGACCTTCTGACCATGGGTGGGTGAGCTTTCCTATCAGTCTGCCCCCATTGTCGGTTTTTAGGGATTTCAGGAGGTAGTTTCCTGCTTCGGGTAGGGCTAGAGACCTTCCCCTCATTGCCTGGGGGAGAACCTGGCTCCGGGGCGCGGACGGGGGTGGGTGGTAGGGGATGTACGGGTGTGTATATGGAGAGGTATGCCAGGCTCTGCCCCTTAAAGTTTGGGGGCCGGCGGAGGCGGCGCCGTGGCCGGGAGAAAGTGTCTCTCATTTAGGAGCGTTTGCAGGTCCAGAGTGAAGTCACTGAAGAGTGGACGCGAAGAAGGAGCAGGATGATTAGACCTCAGCTGCGGCGCGCGGGGCTGGGACGATGCCTCCTGCCGGGGCTACTGCTGCTCCTGGTGCCCGTCCTCTGGGCCGGGGCTGAGAGGCTACATACCCAGCTGGCCTGCCCTCCGGTCAGCCAGCCCACGCGCTGCCCCGCGCTGCCCACCTGCGCGCTGGGGACCACGCCGGTGCTCGACCTGTGCCGCTGTTGCCCCGTCTGCCCCGCGGCCGAGCGTGAAGTCTGCGGCGGGGCGCAGGGCCAACCGTGCGCCCCGGGGCTGCAGTGCCTCGAGCCGCTGCTCCCCGGGTTCCCAGCCCGACGCTAGGAGGGGCCGTGTGCGGCAGCGACAGGCGCACCTACACCACCATGTGCGCGCTGCGGGCCGAAAACCGCGCCGCGCGCCGCCTGGGCTAGGTCCCGGCGGTGCCTGTGCAGTGGGGGAACTGCGGGGATACAGGTGAGCCGCGGGAGGCGCGCGCCCTCGGGACACTTTCTAACTCTGGAGGAGCGTAAAGGAACAAGACCTCACTGAGACCACACAGTTCGCGCCGGGTCCTCCTGCGTCATTTGCCTCCTGGATTCGACACCTCTGTGTTCCTGATTTCCTTTCCTCCTTAACAGGGGTTCTTTACCGGCTGCTACGTGGTTTCTCCCTCCCCATGCACATTTTGAACACTGTCTTGCCTTTAACATTTTTCCAACTAGGATAGCAGGTCTGGTTCCCTCGAGGCGTACTCTTGAGCCAGTATTTCTTCACAGGGACCAGAAGCGCAGGCCCGCTCAGGAGGAATTACAACTTCATCGCGGTGGTGGTGGAGAAGGTGGCGCCATCGGTGGTTCACGTGCAGCTGTGGGGCAGGTAAAGGAGGAGGAGGAAGACCTCCACTGTCCCAGCTAATGGTTTCTGCGTGCCTACCTGCTCCAGACCCTTCGCAAGCGTCGTTTAATCCTAAAAAAACAGTGAGGAAACTGAGACGTAAAGAGGTGGAATAACCTGTTCAAGGTCATTTAACCAAAGAGCAGAGGCACAAGGATGCTGACTTCCAAATCCGAGCTCCCCCTGCCCACTTAGGTGGCTGATGCTTTTTCCCCCTCCTGCCACAGACAAAATTTAAGGTCAGATGTAAGAGCTAGTAGGCATTTTCTTTTCTTTTTTTGAGACAAGGTCTTGCTCTGTCACCAAGGCTGAAATGCAGTGACAGATCACGGCTCACTGCAGCTCCATCTACCGGGCTCAAGTAATCCTCCCACCCCAGCCTCTGGAGTAACTGGGACTATAGGCAGGTGCCACCATACCCAGCTAATATTTGTATTTTTTTGTAGAGACAAGGTCTTGTTATATTGCTCAGGCTGGTCTCGAACTCCTGGGCCCAAACGATCTGCCACCTTAGCCTCCCAAGGTGCTGGGATTACGGGTGTGAGTCACCACATCCAGCTTAGTAGACATTTTGGTTGTGATCTTGCTCAGCCCCCACTTTGGATACAAGGAAATCCAGACCCAGAGAGCAGGGTTAATTTGTCCTATGTTACCATGTTACGAGGCCAGTTGGTGGTGGAAACTAAGTCAGAATCAGAGCCCTTTGATTCTCTCCTGCCTGGGTCCTTGATACTGTGGTATGAGGCTGACTTTTGCCTCTAGTATTAGGATTGGGTTCAGCCTTTTCGCAGCAGAGAACCCATGGGCTGCTACACTAACCAGCTCTGAAGAAGCAGTGTCCCTGGAAAAGGAGAGCTGGACCCGGCTCTCAACCATGCTCACAAGAGATGGCTGGGGCCCTGTACGTGCCAAGTCCATTGATACATGGAGAAAATTTACACATAGCCAGGGAAAAGTGAAATGTCTGAGAAAACTGTGATGGAAGACTGGGAGCGGTGGCTCACGCCTGTAATCCCAGCACTTTGGGAGGCCGAGGCGGGTGGATCACCTGAGGTCAGGCGTTTGAGAGCAGCCTGGCCAACATGGCGAAACCCCATCTCTACTAAAAATACAAAAATTAGCCAGGCCTGGTGGTGCATGCCTGTTATCCCAGCTACTTGGGAGGCTGAGGCAGGAGAATTGCTTGAACCTGGGAGGTGGTTGCAGTGAGCTGAGATTGTGCCACTGCACTCTAGCCTGGGCAACAGAGCGAGATTCTGTCTCAAAAAAGAAAAAAGAAAAGAAAAGAAAAGAAAACTGTGATGGAGGTATGTTTAATAAGAGTGAGGTTCCCGTGACTCTCAGATTATATGGCTGTATCCCCTAACTTTCTTGCCCTCTGTTTACACTATTGTCTTGCGGAGACAGGTGACTTCACGGCAGCATGCTTGTTCCTGTGTACAGTGGCTCTGGGTTCATAGTGTCTGAGGACGGGCTCATTATTACCAATGCCCATGTTGTCAGGAACCAGCAGTGGATTGAGGTGGTGCTCCAGAATGGGGCGCGTTATGAAGCTGTTGTCAAGGATATTGATCTTAAATTGGATCTTACGGTGATTAAGATTGAACCGAATGTGAGTATTTCAGGGCTGAGTCAGAGTCTACATATTTGGGGATTTTTATCTATTAGCTGATATTTTCTGCCCCACTACACTCTCACACCACATCTTTTCTGTCGAATTTATGCTTTTCTCTGGTTTCTTTCTGTTCTTTACTCCCTCTTTTGTTTATTTGCTTCAACACCTTTCTGTATATCCCTAACCGTTTCTTTCTTTTCTTTCTTTTTTTTTTTTTTTGAAACAGTCTCCGTCGCCCAGGCTAGAGTACAGTGGCTCAATCTCAGCTCACTGCAACCTCTGCCTCCTGGGTTCAAGTGATTCTCCTGCCTCAGCTTCCTGAGTACCTGGGATTACAGGTGCCTGCCACCACGCCTGGCTAATTTTTGTACTTTTAGTAGAGACTGGTTTTTACCATGTTGGCCAGGCTGGTCTCAAACTCCCGACCTCAAGTGATCCACCCGCCTCGGCCTCCCAAAGTGCTGGGATTACAGGTGTGAGCCACTGCGCTTGGCCTCTGTTTCTATTAACTATCAAGCAGTCTTTTTTTTTTTTTTTTTTCCTCCTTCAACTCCTTCTTCAACAATTGCTGCTTCAGGGAAAATTATTTCTCTGCTTGTCTTAGGATATCAGAAATTACTGCAATGGACTCAAAGTTGCTAAGGAATACTTTGAAGTCCTTACTACACATAGTACTGGTAGTCTGCATATCAGATATATTGACATGGTGTCTGAGAGCTTTTTAGAAGTTCAGAGTCTCAGCCTTTACCCAGATAGATGTGCTGACTCAGAATCTGCATTAACATAACATCACTAGGTGATTTGCACGCACATTACAGTGTGAGAAGTGTCGCCCTGGGTGATCTCCTTTCTGTTTGTGGCTTATTCACTTTGACTGTTAAGCTTTGAGCTGGAATGGTGCTGTGTAAATTGCTAATGTCAGTTTATGTTCATCAGTGACTTCACTGACTGTTTACTAATAGTAATTTCTACAAAGTAATTGTTTTAGATCTTAGAAATGATCCTAGTCATCTTAACAATCAAGAGCTTCACGGTAGTTGGACTTTGAGGAAGAAGTAGAAGACAGTCATAGAAGCTGTGTGAGTGGGTGCTTCTCAGGTGGTAAGGGCCAAGGTGATAGAGACAGCGTCATATATGTGTTAGACACACACTTTGGCAATTCTGATCTTGATTTGTTCTTTACCCTTTCTGTCCTCCTCATCCCTCTTTGGGCACGTGCAGGCTGAACTTCCTGTATGGATGCTGGGAAGATCATCTGACCTTCGGGCTGGAGAGTTTGTGGTGGCTTTGGGCGGCCCATTTTCTCTGCAGAACACAGCTACTGCAGGAATTGTCAGCACCAAACAGCGAGGGGGCAAAGAACTGAGGATGAAGGATTCAGATATGGACTACGTCCAGATTGATGCCACAGTTAATGTAAGTCACTTAGGACAGAGGTGCCCAACCCGTGGGCTGTGGACCAGTACAGGTCCATGGCCTGTTAGGAACTGGGCCGCACAGCAGGCGGTGAGCCACAGGAGAGTGACAATGACTGCCCGAGTTCCACCTCCTGTCAGATCAGCGGCGGCATTAGATTCTCACAGGAGTGCAAACCCTATTGTGAACTGCACATGCAAGGGATCTAGGTTGCATGTTCCTTATAGAATCTGACTCATGCCTGATGATCTGAGGTGGAGCAGTTTCATCCCAAACCACCCCTCCGTCTGTGGAAAAATTGTCTTCCACAAAGCCGGTCCCTGTGCCAAAAAGTGGGGATTGCTGACTTAGGAGGCCTATCCTCAGATCACACAATATTGGCAGTTCAGTGAGAAGAATATGTCAGAGTGAGCTTTGGGGATGTCCAGGTTTGGTTAAATCGCTGTGGGAGGAATGGAATGCCACTTTGTTAGAGTCTGTCCTGTTCGCTGTGATTGCTGGCATCCATGCTATTGGGTGGTCTGTTGTAGAGGTCACCCCTCCTGTAAGAAGGTGGTGGTCCCTTGGCCGGGCACAATGGCACACGCCTGTAATCCCAGCCCTTTGGAAGGCTGAGGCAGGCGGATCATGAGGTCAGGAGTTCGAGACCAGTCTGGCCAACATGGTGAAACCCTGTCTCTACTAAAAATACAAAAATTAGCTGGGCATGGTGGCGGGTGCCTATAATCCCAGCTACTCAGCAGGCTGAGGCAGGAGAATCACTTGAACCGGGAGGCAGAGGTTGCAGTGAGTCAAGATTGCACCATTGCATTCCAGCCTGGGCAACAGAGTAAGACTCTGTCCCAAGAAAAAAAAAAAAGTGAAGGTGGTGGTCCCACTGCTATAGTTCTTTACCTACACTGACTTTGGTTTTGGTGATGATAGGGGCACAATTTTGCCGGCCTGGGGGGAATAGGAGCTTGGTGGGCTGCTTTTGGTAAACTGTTTTGGGAGCTATGTATAAAGGACAAGGGGGAATGTATTCATTAGCTTCACGGATGTCTTTTTCAAATTCTACTTTTAGTATGGGAATTCTGGTGGTCCTCTGGTGAACTTGGTAAGTGATCACTTTCCTTGTTGCTTCATGTTTCTTCTTAACTTTAAAAGACTTTATTAATTCCAGGCCAGGGGTGGTGACTCATGTCTGTAATCCCAGCACATTTGGGATGACTGCTTGGGGCCAGGAGTTTGAGGCTAGCCTGGGCAACACAGCAAGACACCATATCTACAAAAACAAAAAAGGACTTTACATATTCCATGATGCAGACTTGGGTGCCGCTCTTGTGTAGAGAGCTGTGGAATGGTGCTTTTCTGTTCTTGGACCTTAAGTCAATAGTTAGAAAAAATTCAAGATTGTTATCCTAGTGTGTGATCTCATCCCACTGAGAACACTAGGGTTCTCGCTCTGGCTTCCTTTGAAATTTCTCTCTTCCCCATGCTTTCTGTTTTCACTGGCTAGTTACCAAAAGCCCTGGATTTTATTTATTTATTTATTTAATAGAGACAGTGTCTCACTATGTTGCCCAGGCTGGTCTCAAACCCCTGAGTTCAAGTGATCCTCCTGCCTCGGCCTCCCAAAGTGTTAGGATTACAGGCATGAGCCACCACGCTGTGCCAAAAGCCCTGGATATTAAACCCAGGTTTATGCCAAATGACCAGCTTTGCTATGAAATGTAGATCCTTGAAGACCCCTTGATGCTTCATATGAAGAACTATCTCTCATTTAAAAATGCTAATTACATAATGTCATCTGTCCAGGTTTTTAGTCTTGACCTCTTGACCTGCTTATAGATGAGAGAAAAGCTACAACCAGCACTCCTGACTTCAAGTGAGCTGCCTGCCTTAGCCTGTCAAATACATTGCTGTGTCATGTATTCTTAAATTGTATTCCGTGTCTCTAGTGGAAATGCCAGGGTTTCTAGTTGCTCAAATACATGTGAAAACCTAAGAGAGTGCAATGCTGTTTGACATATAGCATGTGATCATCCTTTCTGAGTCCATTTGCACTGATTGCTTTTGGTTCCTGTTTAAATATTACATTTGCTTTTAGAATGAATTTTATGCAAAATGATTTTTTTTTTTTTTTTTTTTTACTCATAGCATTGCATGTCATTTTTGTTTGTTTTGTTCCTGCCTTCTCCATTAGACAATGAGTTTACTAGAGCAGGGATGAAATGCAGAATTTCAGGCCGTATCCCAGACCTACTGAATTACAATCTATAGTTTAACACAATCAGAAATCTCTTTTCTGGCTGGGTATGGTGGCTCACTCCTGTAATCCCAGCACTTTGGGAGTCTGAGGCGGGTGGATCACCTGAGGTCAGGAGTTCAAAACCAGCCTGGCCAACATGGTGAAACCCCATCTCTACCTAACATACAAAAAACAAAAAAATTAGCTGTGCATGGTGGCATGCGCCTGTAATCCCAGCTACTTGGGAGGCTGAGGCAGGAGAATCGCTTGAACCCGGGTGGCAGAGGTTGCAATGAGCCAAGATTGCACCAATGCACTCCAGCCTGGGCAACACAGTGAGACTCCGTCTCAAAAAGAAAAAAAAAAATCTCTTTTTTATCCTTTCCCATTACCTAAAAGGCTAAAGGAAGATGAGGTACATAAAGAGGAAAATATTTTCTACCTCATACCTTTAGCTTAGCAGAACTTTGTTCCCTAAGGTCAATTTTGCTAATTCTTCTGAATAGTTTCAATGCAGTGTTACTGACAATCCCACAGCTTTTTACCTTTTCCATGTTTATTTTTAGTTTTAAATAATAAAAAGGCAAATGCTCCTTGTCCTTCTACCTTTGTCAAAATACAAACTGTGGCTCACTTTTAAAGTCAATGTAACTTACTAAAGGAAAAAATGAGCTTAAGATTTTTTTTTTTTTTTTTTGAGACGGAGTCTTGCTTTGTCGCCCAGGCTGCAGTGCAGTGGCGCGATCTCGGCTCACTGCAAGCTCCGCCTCCCGGGTTCACGCCATTTTCCTGCCTCAGCCTCCCGAGTAGCTATAGGCGCCCGCCATCAGGCCCGGCTAATTTTTTATATTTTTAGTAGAGATGGGGTTTCACCGTGTTAGCCAGGATGGTCTTGATCTCCTGACCTCGTGATCCGCCCGCCTCGGCCTCCCAAAGTGCTGGGATTACAGGCGTGAGCCACTGTGCCCGGCCATGAGCTCAAGATTTTAAAAAGTCCTCAGCATCCTTGATCCTTTGGCCATGAAAAGAAGGTAACTTCTGCGCATGTGCAGTTACCCTTTGCTGTCCCATCACACTATTTGCCCTATAAAGGCACATCCGTTGCTCTCTTTTGAAGTACAAAGTTCGTCTCGGCCCTGTTTTCTGACCCTAAGTAACTAGCTTCACTCCTTCCTCTGCTTGTTCTGGTCTTGCACTCATCAGTTTGCAAAACTTCATGACTGAATGATGTCCCCTCCCTTGCCAGGATGGTGATGTGATTCATTGAGGGTGACTGATGGAATCTCCTTTGCAATTCCTTCAGATTGAGTTAGGCAGTTCTTGGTAGAATACCATGAGTGCCAGTTGAAAGGTAAAGCAAGTTGGGATTTTTTTTTTTTTTTGGTTTCGTCTTGTGCTTTTCAGGAACACTCAATCTTTTGTGGTGACACCAATTTTTTTGTTTTTGTTTTTGAGACACAATTTTGCTCATCATCCAGGTTGGAGTGCAGCGGCGCCATCTTGGTTTACTGCAACCTCTGCCTCCTGGGTTCAAGCGATTCTCCTGCCTCAGCCTTCCGAGTAGCTGGGACTACAGGCACCCACTGCCATGCTCAGCTAATTTTTGTATTTTCAGTAGAGACGGGGTTTCACTATGTTGGCCAGGCTGGTCTTGAACTCCTGACCTCCAGTGATTCGCTTGCCTCGGGCTCCCAAAGTGCTGGGATTACCGGTGTGAACCACCACGCCTGGCCCGGAGACAGCCATTTGAATCCTGTAGACTACTGGGTCACTCATTTGTACTCAGCTCCTATAATGGTGATTTGAGCAGCAATACTGGGGGACTAGGCACAAACCAAGCATGAGTTGTACCCAGAAGTATTTGGATTGAGCTAATGTGGAAATGAAACCCAGGGGCTGGAGGCGGGAGGTGGGTGGGAGGAGTGTAAGTGCTAATGACAAAGGTTCTCTGAAGCCTGTGTTTCATCCAGGTAACCTGAAAGGACAGCTATGATGGCAAAGAGATCCTGGGACATGGGTGTCTTTTAAGCTGCGCTAACAGGAAAGAGGTTTTGTTGTAACACATCATAACTTTCCTTTCCAGGAAAGGCATTTTCAAATAAGAAATATCTGGGTCTGCAAATGCTGTCCCTCACTGTGCCGTAAGCATGTGTTTGAATATGTCTGGGTTGTTTTTCAGAGGCAAAAATCATAGCTGCATAGTCTTAACAGAAAAGCTGAGCCACTTGGACCATAGCCAGGTACTCTTGTGACCCTAGGCCCTATCTGTCTCAGGGTATGTATCTGCCTCTGCCTGCATCAGCACTAACTATACATAGTTTATTTCATTGTGGGTGTATTTTATAATGTCCAGTGGTTCTAGGCTTTGGGATAGAGGCTCAGCCCGAACCAAGAGGAGAGTGACTGTGATTAGCTTGATGGAATCTTCCTTGGCCCTTGTGAGCCTTGAGCAGAACAGAGTACCTACTAAGAGTTTCAGGCTTTTACCAGGGCTCAGGAGACTAATTCATTGTTTCCTAATCTTCTCACTTCTCTTAGCCTTAGTGAAGAATTGAAAATGCATTATCCAGATTTCCCCGATGTGAGTTCTGGGGTTTATGTTTGTAAAGTGGTTGAAGGAACAGCTGCTCAAAGGTAAGAGAAGTGAAGGCCTTTGTCATCTACCTTTGCTTTTTCTAGATGTGTGCCATGGTAAAACGCATGGGGGATCCAGACTTGATCTGTCCAATACAGTGGCCACTACCTACATGTAGTAGGTACTGAACACTTGAAATGTGGCCCGTGTGACTGAGGAACTGAATTTTGAATTAAAGTAAGTTTAATTTAAATGAAAAAACCCAGGCCAGGCGCAGTGGCTCACGCCTGTAATCCCAGCACTTTGGGAGGCCAGGGTGGGTGGATCACCTGAGGTCAGGAGTTTGAGACCAGCATGGCCAACATAGTGATACCCCGTCTCTACTAAAAATACAAAAATTTGTGGGTGCGCCTATAATTGCAGTTACTTGGGAGGCTGAGGCAGGAGAATTGCTTGAACACAGGAGGCAGAGGTTGCAGTGAGCTGAGATCACGCCACTGTACTCCAGTCTGGGCGACAGAGCAAGACTCCGCCTCAAAAAAAGAAAAGATATTATCATTGTATAGTAGTATATTGGGGGTGTGTGTTATTTCAAGTGGATTTCAAAGACATAGGAAACAGAATGTAAAATAACTATTTTAAAAATATCACATTAAATGATAATATTTGGATATATTGTATTAAATAAGATATATTATTAAATTAAATTCATCTGTTTAAAAATTTTTAAAAACAGGGCTACAAGAAAATTTAAAATTACATATGTGGCTTGCATTATTGTCTATAGGACAGTGCTGATTTAGACTTGGGTACTTATAAAGGCTTTTTTTTGTATTTTGGGAGGGGGTGGTTCTCTATAGTCTAAGAAGAGCTCATGTTATGAGTTAATAGCATAAGTTTAAATTAATTTGGCTAGGAATTCCCAAATCTACCCTTTCAATATTAGTAGTTATTAACTATTAAGTGATTAACACCTATTAGGTATTAGTAACTATTAATTATTCATTAATAGTTTTTTTTTTTCTTTTGAGATGGAGTCTCACTCTTGTTGCCCAGGCTGCAGTGCAGTGGTGCAATCTCGGCTCACTGCAACCTCCACCTCTCAGGTTCAAGTGATTCTCCTGCCTCGGCCTCCCGAGTAGCTGGGATTACAGGCACCTGCCACCATGCTTGGTTAATTGTTGTATTTTTAGTAGAGACAGGGTTTCACCATGTTGGCCAGGCTGGTCTCGAACTCCTACCTCAAGTGATCCACCCACCTCGGCTTCCCAAAGTACTGGGATTACAGGCATGAGCCACCACACCCGGCCATATTTTAGGTATTTTAAAACAAATTTTTCGGCTGGGCATGTTGGCTCACCCCTGTAATCCTAGCACTTTGGGAGGCTGTGGTGGGAGGATTGCTTGAGCCTGAGAGTTTGAGACCAGCCTGGGGAACATGGTGAAACCCTGTCTCTACAAAAAATAAAAATTAGGCCAGGTGCCATGACTCACGCCTGTAATCCCAGCACTTTGGGAGGCCAAGGTGGGCAGATCACTTGAGGTCAGGATTTTGAGACCAACTTGGCAAACTTGATGAAACACCATCCCTACTTAAAAAATATAAAAATTAGCTGGGTGTGGTGTCGCATGCCTGTAATCCCAGCTACTTGGGAGGCTGAGGTCGGAGAATCACTTGAACCTGGGCAGCAGAGGTTGCAGTGAGCTGGGATCACGCCCCTGTACTCCAGCCTGGGCAACAAAGCGAGACTCCATTTAAAAAACAAAAACAAAAATTACCCAGGCGTGGTGGTTTGCACCTGTGGTCCCAGTTACTTGGGGAGGTCGAGATGGGAGGATCACATGAGTCTGGGCTGTAATGAGCTGTGCTCATGCCACTACACTCCAGCCTGGGCAACAAAGTGAGACCCTGTCTCAAACAAACAAGCAAGCAAAAAAAAACTACACCAAAACCTCACAAAACCTACATTTTTCTTTGAACTCTGAATGACAATATCAGAGGCCAGCACTAAGACCTGTGTAATAAAGCAAAGGCCAGAACAGCTTCCAAAAGAAGGTTCTCCAGCTGATTTCACTGTTGTTTCAAAACATTTAATACTAAGTACTGAGAGAGGTGGCTTGTCCTACAAATATCATTCTCCTGGGCTTCTCTGTTGTACTTTTTTTTTTTTTTTTTTTTTGAGACGGAGTCTTGCTCTGTCACCAGGCTGGAGTGCAGTGGCGCGATCTCGGCTCACTGCAACCTCTGCCTCCTGGGTTCAAGTGATTCTCCTGCCTTAGCCTCCCGAATCGCTGGCACTACAGGCATGCGCCACCACACCCAGCTAATTTTTGCATTTTTAGTAGAGACGGGTTTTCACCATGTTGGCCAGGATGGTCTCCATCTCTTGACCTCGTGATCCGCCTGCCTTGGCCTCCCAAAGTGCTGGGATTACAGGTGTGAGCCACTGCGCCCGGTCTGTACTTCTTTATTATCCCTTTCTCATTGTTTTTATTTTTCAAGAGCTCAGTAATCTGTTTAGATTATGGCACCACTTTCACTGGGGCTTTCCCCCTAGTGAAATCAGAGGGCACTGTTCAGCACAGCAGTTATAGGTCTCATGTTACTAAATATGGCTTGTCCCTGGTTTTTCTGGACTTTTCTCGTTCCTGCTCTGCTCCACTCTTCCCCCACTTCCTTATTTTTAAGTTCTGGTTCAAGACCAAAGCTATTTCTTTCGACTAAGTCCTTGCTACTCAGAATGTGGTCTGTAGACCAGCGTCATTAGCTCAGCTGGGGCTTGTTGGAAAGGCAGAATCACAGGTCCCACCTCTGGTCCACTGAATCGGAATCTGCATGTTTAACAAGATCCCCAGGTGATTCATATGTATGTTAAAATGTGAAAATTAGTGCTGGAAGTTGCTGATAAACAGAAATTAGGACTGGGCATGGTGGCTCATGCCATGATGCAGGAGGACCATTTGAAACCAGGAGTTTGAGACCAGCCTGAGCAACATAGTTTCTAAAAATAAATAAATAAAATAAACAAAATCATCTGGGAGTGGTGGCAGGTGCCTGTAGGGAGGCTGAGGCAGGAGGATCACGTGAGCCCAGAAGTTTGATGCTGCAGTGAGCCATGATTGCACCACTGTATTCCAGCCTGGTTAAGAGAGTGAGAACCTGTCTCAAACAAATCTATTCTTTCTGGCTTTCACTGACTTATACCTAATAATAATGATAATTACACCATTATCTGGCACTTACAAAAGTTTTACTATATCTCAGGCACTATTTGAAGTGTTTTATTTTTATTATTATTATTTTTTTTTGAGACTGAGTTTCGCTCTTGTTGCCCCAGCTGGAGTGCAATGGTGTGATCTCGGCTCACTGCAACCTCCGCCTCCTGGGTTCAAGTGATTCTTCTGCCTCAGTCTCCCAAATAGCTGGGATTACACACCTAGCTAATTATTGTACTTTTAATAGAGACGAGGTTTCACCATGTTGGGCAGGCTGGTCTCGAACTCCTGACCTCAGGTGATCCACACGCCTGGGCCTCTCAAAGTGCTGGGATTACAGGTGTGAGCCACTGCTCCTAAGTCATCCTCCTAAACTCCTAAGTCATCTTCCTAAACTGTCTTTGTTCTAAGGTTATTTCTTGATTTTAGTTTTATACTTAAGCGTCTCTTCACATCCTCTTGCCTTAAGCTTCTTCTTTTTAAACTCCACATATCTTGATGATCAAACCACATTATCATGCTTCCTTGAGCTTCCGATTTCTATCAAGTGGTGTCTCCTGGAGTCATTTGCTGTTCCTTTTTCAGCTTATTTTCACCAAATCATTGGCATGGCTATTTCTGTATTGTAGTGTTTTATATTTGGAGCTGGTTTTTGCTTCTAGAATATATAGTCTACGTGAAGCAATTATGTTGAAGGCAATAAAGTCACAACTTTGGAGAAAAGGAGCCTAGAGCCAGGGCTGGAAATATTTAGACTCAGAAGGTTGGCGGGTTTTTGATTTAGTGGAAGCAGAATTCCTATAATGCAGCTCAGCATCCTTCCCAGCTCCATAAGCTGGGGAGGGGTAGGGAAGATGGGCAAGTGAGTGGGCTGCCACAATCAAACTGAGCCGTTTAAGTGTCTGGGAGAAAACATATCGCTTGGGCTTTTCACTTTGGCTGCTGAGGCTGGGAGTATGTTTGAAGTTCACAGAGGTCAGGGATTGATAGAAATTAAAAGCTAAACTCCCCCTTCCAAACCAATTCCCCAAAATGGGAGGAGTAAACTTCTCACATGATTCTGATAGGAAATTAATTTTATAAAGGTAAATAAGACAGTTGTCCTCTAGGTGACTTTTTTGCAGCATATTTTAGAATAGCTTTACGATTTGGAAGGATTGAGGCTATTTCTGGTTTGTATGCTTAATGCCAGCAAAATAGTGCCGTTAAGACAGAGATATTAAATTATAGATGGGGATAAGTAAAATTCTTCTTATAGTTTCATGATCCGTTTTTTCTCCCTCTCTCAGCTCTGGATTGAGAGACCATGATGTAATTGTCAACATAAATGGGAAACCTATTACTACTGCAACTGATGTTGTTAAAGCTCTTGACAGTGATTCCCTTTCCATGGCTGTTCTTCGGGGAAAAGATAATTTGCTGCTGACAGTCATACCTGAAATAATCGATTAAATATCTTGTTTTAAAGTGGGATTATCTAAAAAAAACCAGTTATATCACCTGGTTTGTATTGGAGATGTGCCAAACATGGCAAGAAGTTTTTGGATCTTTTTCTTACAAAGAAAAATGGATGGTTATCAACCCAAATGCCCATCAATGACAGACTGGATAAAGCAAATGTGGTACATATACACCATGGAATACTATGCAGCCATAAAAAGCAACAGTCCTCTGCAGGGACATGGATGGAGCTGGAAACCATTATCCTCAGCAAACTAACGCAGGAACAGAAAACCAAATACTGCATGTTCTTACTTATAAGTGGGAGCTGAACAATGAGAACACATGAACATAGGGAGGGGAACAACAACACATACTGGGGCCTGGCAGTGGGTAGGGTAGAGGAGGGAGAGCATTAGCAAAAATAGCTAATGCATGCTGCGCTTAACACCCAGGTGATGGGTTGATAGGTGCAGCAAACCATCATGGCACACATTTACCTATGAAACAAACCTGCACATCCTGCACATGTATGAAACAAACCTGCACATCCTGCACATGTATTTTTAATTTAAAAATAAAAATAAAAATAAAAATGGTAATGTTATGAGACTACAATTAAAAAATAAAAAAAAATGGAGTTTGAAACACATACACACATTCAGGGATCATTAGGTTGGGGTACTATACTGTTGCTAAGATGCCTATGTCAAGTGGAAGAAGAACATGGTGCCAGGAAATCTGGGGGAACTGATGACATTTTATTAAAGGTAAGAAACAACTAAAAGACAGGCAGTTTCTAATTTAACCTTGAGAGAAGGATACTGTAGTATTTTAAACCTTCTCTACAGCCATAAACTAGACATAACACACACATATACAAATGGATCTGTCTACCAAAATTTAAGAAACAACCTGAATAAAGTGCAAAGGCAATCAATTGTTAAATAATACTCCTTTAGTCCATCAGGTTTTCAGGTTGTATCACATTTGGTCAGGTTTGTGGGTAGATGGATGATGGGTGTCATTTAGAAGTCAAATGAAAACCGCTAATTTTGGATTGTCACATAGGAATATTGATGATTCTCAAATTACCACTCTAGCAGCGAGAACAACTTTTGTCTCCAGCAGCTTTACTGACTATAAGAAGGGCATCTTCAGTAGTTTCTAGTCTTTTAGCCCTTTAACCAAGCTCTTACCCCTGGCAACATAAATGACTTCAAGCCTTGGAGCTGCAAAAGTTTTTTTTTTTTTTGGTCAGAGTCTCACTCTGTTGCCTGGGCTGAAGTGCAGTGGCAGGACCTCTGCTCACTGCAACCTCTGCCTCCTTGGTTCAAGCGATTCTCTTACCTCAGCCTCCCAAGTAGCTGGGATTACAGGTGCACGCCACCACGCCTGGCTAATTTTTGCATTTTTACTAGAGATGGGGAGGCAGGGGGTGATGTTTCTCACCATGTTGGCCAGGCTGGTCTCGAACTCCTGACCTTAAAGGATTTGCCTGCCTCGGCCTCCCAAAGTGCAGGGATTACAGGCTTGAACCACTGCACTGGGCCTAAAGTTTCTTATTTTTTTAAAGAAAACAACTTTTGGTAGGGTTATGAATACACTTAGGAGGTTAAAAAAAGTGTGAAATGAGGCAGGACTTGGTTAGGTGAAAAGTAGCATCTTATTTTGGGTAATATTATAATGTTTTATGTTTTTTAGACTTCCCTTAGAAATTTTTAAAAAAAATATATATATGGCATCCTTGAACTCCCTTAAACTCTTTTATTTGTATAAATTTATAGGGTACCAGTACAATTTTGTTTCATGCATAAATTGTGTAGATGAACCCCTTTAAGTTCTATGTAAATTCTGTGTATGTAGATTTTTCTGGGGAGAGGGTCTGGTTTCTTCATGACCCATAAAAATTTAATAAATACTGTCTTAGGGTATAAAGATTATGAATTAAGTTTACCAATTGTTATGTTATAAGCAAGGTTAAGGTCAGTCTGGTACAGAACTTTCAAGACAGAATAGGATCATCTGTTTTAAATTTTTTACAGAAAATTGCCACCTTTAATAATGTAAAAACAGTGATTAATCAGGAATGATAAAGCAAGAAATTCTTAGGAAAGCTACAAAATGATAGAATGTATCCAGGGAAGTTATTTTAACTGTGATATTTGGTCTTAAATTCAATTATTATGAGGTAAATTGAGTGAGTTCTACCTTGTTTCTAGAATTTGTAAGTTATTCTGAGTAACAGCCTCTTCCATTGACTTGGCCACATTGCCCACCTTTGATTTTATATTTAATAGTTCTTTCAGCTTAGACTGCAAAGGATGAGAACTGAGTTTTTAAAACCACTTACAATCTGGAACATTTCCTTTTATTCCTGGTGATTTGGGAATGCAGAAGTGTGGCTGTTATCTCTTTCTGACTGCTGCAGCCCACAGGGAGAGCTAATCACGAAGAATAGTTTTACAGAAACTTGTATGAAATCTTAATTTTATTAGCATGGGCTGGTAAATGCTGATTTTTAGATTGGATAATTCTGCCAGGAGGAATAGCTCAACTCACACATCTGATGCCGCTGGCTTTCAAAACATAAGCGGAATGAAAAAATTATTGCACTGCATATACTGCCTCTGGAACATAATGGAGACACAAGAGGGCTTAATAGGATGGCTCATTTCAAATGACTAGGTTTCTGCAAAACAAATATAATTTTGAGTTTACTCCCCCTACTGAAAATACTCATACAGTACTCCAAGTTGGCAAAATTTATTCTGCATTTAAATTCAGAAAGTCAGAATTTCAGTGTGTATTACAATCCACGGCCATTTCTACTTCTGCTGAAGATTTTCATTGTTCAGCTTCAGATCTCCTTGCACGAAGACTCAGGATCACAAGAGGAACGTGGATACAAATATTCATTTTGCTCAACTTGTAGGTCCACTTGCTCCAAAGGACTGAAGATATATATAGCAATGTACAGAAAGGAAGACTATGGAAACCCATCCACAGCTTGTAAACTCGCCACTATCCTTTATGTTTTGTGCACAAGAAAAGGAACAAATTTGATTCCCACAGCACTTTTTGCTTGTCATTCCGTCTGCAAGGTAAAATCTGGGTTGAAATTCCAAAGTCCAAAGAAGCCTTCTTAACCAAACAAATGCCCTCCAAAAGAGGGAAAATAACGTCAGGTCTGATATCAAAGAGGAGTTCTGAGCCTGTAGAGATGAATTCAGAAGACAGAGCTTTCACCTGCCTCCCTGGGCCATGACGGCAGCTCTTTTTAGTAAACAGTGCACCAGTTGCTGCCATCACTTGGCATCAGCCCTCCAGTAATTAGCAAAATAAGGTCAACAAACCACCAAATCCCAAGTCCTCCAAGTGTCAACAGCTTCCCTACTGCAGTGCCAGTGTGTCCCAAACAGAATCGATCCACACCAAAACATCCCAGGAAGAAGGAGTAGAGTAAAGTGGTTATGAAGTAGTGTCCAGTATACCTAGGTGAAAGGAATGAAAAGGACGATGTTTTACTGCACGAAAATTTAAACCCTTAAGGATTAGTGAATTTAACATAAGTGATGAGACAGTGCAGTGGACCCTCTGTGGCCTTTTACCCTCCATTTTATTTTCTTTTATGATATGGTCAGTGAGGTGAGAGGATCAGGAAAAACCAAAGTTTATTATACTCATAGGTCACAGAGACAGGAGGCACATCATGTTATACAGGGCTACCTGGCAAAGATACCAGGGTGGTTGGAAGATAGAAGTGAGGGGAAGGTTTTTGGCCACTATCTTCATTGGGGTTTCTGCAGGAAAGGCAAGACAGGGCAGGGCAAATAGTTTAGAACCGGCTAGTTTGAATAACCTCAGCAGGCTCTAAGGTATAGGAGTGGTCCCTGGTTACCTGGCACTTGGACCTGAGAAGACTAAGGCAGAGGAATATTATTTCCTGGGGTGTACAAGCCAGAAACAGAAGATAAGTCTCTAGACTAGTTTGCATATCAAAGGCATGCTGCTGGTTGGGCCCTTTGCTATCTCTAAGAAATGACTAGCTTCAGGAAGGGCAGTCTCTTCACAGCCAGAAAGGTTTTTAAGATGTCAAACATCATAATGTACAATAATTTAAAAAACTTTTTGACCATGGTGGTGGCTGATGCCTATAATCCCAGCACTTTGGGAGGCCAAGATGGGAGGACCACTTGAGCCCAGGCGCTCCAGGCCAACCTAGGCAACATAGCGAGACGCTGTTTCTACCAAAAAAAAAAAAAAAAAAAAATGCCAGGTGTGGTGGAGCACACCTGTAGTCCTAGTTACTTGGGAGGCTGAGGTAGGAGGATCGCTTGAGCCCAGGAGGTCGAGGCTGCAGTGAGCCCTGTTTGTCTGTTTGTCCCACTATACTCCAGCCTGGGCAACGGAACAAGATCCCATCTCCAAAAAAAAAATACGCATTTTTTATAATACACCCTCTTCATCTTTACTTTACTCTCCTCTAAGAATCTCTAGTTGGTAGAGGGTCTCAACAGAATACTTGCTAAGATATGGAGCATCTCTAAGAACAAATACCGACTTTTGCAGAGTTGGATTGGACAAGAAGTCATCAAGCACATTTGCACAACAGGCACCATGGTTGGAGTAGGAGTCTGGGCTCCCATCCTCCTCTGTAGAGGCTCTTTTCCTGAGACTCAGCTGGCTTCCTGCGTGTAGTTCTCTAAGGAAGCACTGTCCTTAAATGAACACTTGATCTCCATATGCTCTTTCCTGTTGTTTCGTGGCAGCGAAAAGCGAGGACTTCTTCATAAGGCTCTGCCCTTATCCACTGTGCTGACACAGCTGCAGTTACTCTAATATTACTAATCATAGTCATAGACTCTTTCCATTAGCAAACTGTACAAGGCAATTCTATGCCTTCAAGCAGAATTTACAGAAATGACCTTGATCCTTTACCTTTATGATAAACTGATTTTCAGTGTGGAGCCTACACTTTTTATAATAAAACCTTTATTCCTGAAATACTAAGGCTATTTGCACAAGATTTATATCTATCGTAGGAATTTTGGGGCTAGATCATCTGGCCCAAAATTCTGTAGATAAGGGATAAACTGAGTGCCCAAAGGCACTTAGCAAGTTAGAGAAAGAGACAGTTAGAACTTCACCTTCCGGGCTTAAGTCCAGAGTCCTCTCTACTATAAACATACTGCTTCTGTCAATAAATTATGCACAATGGTAGCCATAGACCCTCTTTGGTGCTTAAAAAAAGTCATATCAAAAAATAACAATGAGCTGAGCACAGTGGCATGTGCCTGTTGTCCCAGATACTCGGGAGGCTGAGACAGGAGGATTGCTTCAGCTCAGGAGGTCCAGGCTGTGATAAGCCGTGATTGCACCACTGCACTCCAGCCTGGGTAACAGAGTGAGACCCTGTCTCTTAAAACAAAAAATAAATAAATAAAAAGACAAGGAAAATGGCTCTACCTCCAACCAAGTACCAACTACTCCAATCAAAGTAACACTTACTTTATACAAGGTTTATTTTCTCGTAGAAAGGTCCTAGGACTGGCACACTCAATTCCATCTAAGGCATGGCACTGGACTGAAGTGTGTTCCACATCGCTGTAGGCCTGACCGCCGAACTGTGGAATAACAACCAAGACCAAAACCAACTCACCAGAGCAAGTGACACAAACATCTATCTTTATATTCACTAATAAAAGAATAAATGCTGCCTCAGGACTGCAATTATTCCAACAAGGTTGAGGTACAGCTGTGTTCAAGGGCAAGGAATTTAGTGACACACTTCTGAGTCCATCTTAAATGTACACTGTCTTAAATAAACTCCTGCTTTCTTCTTCATGACTGGCTTCTTCAAGAATATAGTAAAAAAAACCCCCAAACACACTCAATGTCATTAAAGGCCATTTAGAAGAGATGAACACAATGCTTTACTTATCTTTACTTATAAGCATATGTATATGCTTATACATATTTATATATGCATATATATAAGCATATACATATTTACAGGAAAAAGAGCATATAACTGAGCATTTGGGAGTGGGTATTTAAAAAGTCACTGCCTATTAGAGGTCTCTTTTGTATCTATTAAAAATGAATAGAATTAGGAAAGAACTCAGGATATTATTTGACTCAGGACTTTATTTAGGTCATAAATGTGTATTACCTGATATCTATGGGACATCTGTAAGTTTAAATTCCAGCCAAAAATTTCAGAACTGGGCCTCTTACCATTGCTTAACTGAATTCTAGCCAAGAAATCACAGATATTCATTTTTTACTGGTACCTTATATCAGTGCTTATTACTATTTTCATTGGTGAGTTCCTCAAATGGAAGGGACTGGGAAATAAGAATGCTTACAGGATAAACTCAATTTTTAAATAAGATGGGCAAAAGTGATCTCTATACAATATTAACTCAAACTTTAATCAATAATTATCAACAGAGTAAAATTTCATTGTCTTAAAAAATATTTATCTATACATAACTTCAGTAAGAGTTGCCCTTTTAGTCTTATTACTGTCAGGTTTATTCCTCTGTGTCTGATTTAGTACAAAAAATGCCTTCCCATCATTCTCTTAACACCTGACCAAATCTTGACTTGCATTATGTGCCATAATAGGATGCTGAGTCCATGGTGCGGAGGAGACACATGAACTTCACTGGTTATTTTTAGAGACTGATTAGGAACTGTACACTCAGCTTTACGGATATTACTAATAAAACTTAATAGCTTTTTTCCATTCCAAGAAGCCACTGTTAACCAACGGCTTCTGCTGGCATGCTTTAATGTCCTATAAAGACATATACTGATAGACTCTATCTATCTCCTAAGGACATGGTGGAACCTGTTTGCCTGGAGAAAAGAAATGTCATTGGCAAGAGAAGCTCTGCCCCAAATGCATGTGTAACAGAGATACTGCCCAATCCATCACCAGTGTTGCAAAGTGCACAGACTTTCTTTTGCTCTTTCAGGAAAGGTTCATGCCTTGAAGGAGAGTCAGGGGTGACATTTTAGTTTCAAAATCTGTCAGTGGTCAAAGGAACCAAAGACAGGTTGGTCTTTGCACCTGGGTGGTTTTGGCACAAAGATTGCTCCTTCATAAGGAAACCAAATATCTTGTTCAGTCACTGACCCTGGCCATACTGGAAATTTCCAGTAACGGTCTTTCTGAGGAAATTCTTCACAAAACTTTGTACCTCTTATACTTTTATGTAATAGCATTCAGACATTCCTATTTCGTTATTGAAGGGTTTGCTCTTACAACAAAACAAAAACTCACCTTGAGACAACCATAACCAAGTTCCTGGGATGCAGTTGCATTTCCAACATGATCCACTGGGTCTTCACATTCTATAAATTCATCAGGTCTGTAATTCACCAGTAAGATCATGATCATCATCATACGGTCTTTGCAAATCGCTGTTTGCATGCACGTAATCAGAACAGGCAAAAGACATTTCTTCATCAAGTTTTCTGGGGTTCAGTTTCACCCTGCTGACCTCTTTCCAAGCCAATTAAACTGAAGCACAGCAGGTCAAATGGACAGCCACCCAAATGAACCTTTTGTTGGAGAAGGGAGGTGTTTCTGGTCCTCTTTCTATAAGGATTCTACTTCTGCCATGGTTTCATCTCTTCAGTAGGCAAACAACAAGATTCTGGGGGCAAAATTTAAGCCAAAGTATTCTCAGTCCTCTTTGCATTTCCCAAATGCCTTTTCTTGTTTGATCAAAAAGAGATGTTAAAAAATGGCGTGATTCTGCAACGGTAAGAATATTGATTGCTTTCTTAAAAAATGCCTTGTAGGCAGAGACAAGTCAGTTACTCCATTTATCCCTTACTCAGTACTGGCACCGAATCGACCGACTAATACTCTCCTTGGGCTAAAGGGCGCAGGGCAAAGAAAGCACAACCTTACGCCCTTCTTCCAGAGGCTATATGATGTTACTCCTACCCAGTTTTCCTCTTTGCGGATTCCAAAAGCTCTGTCACTGACACACAAGGGTTTTCTCTGCACGGGCTGTGAGAAACCTAGTTCATGATATTTGCCTCCGGAATGACCACTGGGTCCTCAGAGGGGCAGGGTCTGAAAAAATGCAGCGTCCCCCCAACGCTGCCTTCCCTTAACACCCATATATTCCTGGCACACCCTCCACGTCCACCCGCCTCGACCACTGGTAGCTTACAGGTAAGAGCAGAGGATGACCGGAGAGTGGGGGTCGCCATATTCCCAGCTCGCAGCACCCCCGGGGCCCTCCGGCTGGGCGGCGCCAGCGGATGTGAGCTCAGGCTCAGCGGTCGCATTTTGCGAGTGGCTCCGAGACACACAATGCAGCAGAAGTAAATTCCCCAGCAGCAAAGCCGCCTGGCCGCACAGAAGTAAGTAACTAACCGGGCAACCACCTAGCACCATCTTCCCGGGCACATGAGCGGAGACCCGGCCTCAACGACAACCCCAGGCCAGCAGCACAGACCCAAGGACTGCGTGGTCAGGCCTTTCCGCGTAGCCCCGCCCGCGTAGCCCCGCCAAACAGCCAATGGACGCGCAGCTCAACGCTCCACCTACCTCCGCCAACCAACCAGAAAAGGCCGAGCAGACGGGCGGGGCTGCACCGCCCTCCGCTTCTGCTTCTCGATTCCTCTTCTGGGTCTCATGCTCCTCCTTCTTTTGCGCCGAATGCGTCCTCCAATCGGATCCTTCGACCCCCTAGGTGGGCGTGCCCGGCAGCCGGCAGGGCGGGGCGGATATGACTGGCGGGCCGACTAGTGCGGGTTGCCACCGCCGGTTTAGAAATCCTATTCTCGCGCCGGGGACTGGATTTTTCCCTACGTCAGCGCAGCTAGGCGATGTCGGGAGCGAGCTCGGACCGAGGGCTCAGTTGCGTCAGTGCCGCGCGCGTGCTCGTCCCCGGGAGCGCGCGCTTCCCGGCCAGACTTGGGGCCCCGGCAGGGTTGGAAAATGATGGAAGAGGCAGAGGTGGAGGCGACCGAGTGCTGAGAGGAACCTGCGGAATCGGCCGAGATGGGGTCTGGCGCGGGCTTGCCCTCGGGGACCCTTCGCGTCCGGTGGTTGTTGTTGCTTGGCCTGGTGGGCCCAGTCCTCGGTGCGGCGCGGCCAGGTGGGTGTCCGCCCCCCGGGTCGGTTGGGACGGCTGCTTCCTAGGGACGGGGCGCTCGGAGTGAACCTGTGGTGCCTGGGAGTGGAGGGGCCCGGCCTGGGGATTGGACCCGGGGTCGGGGGGCGCGGCCGCTCCAGGTGTGTGCGGACCGGGGTAGCACCCGAGGCGCGGGGTTTGGCGCCCCAAGCCCTTCTTGGCCCGGGTCCGCTGCCCGGCACCGCTTCCTCCGTGTCCTGTTCGATGGAGCGAAGAACGCCCAGCGTCCCCCCATCCCCCGCCTCCTCGCGCGAAGCCGGGTCCCCCAGACGCCCCGAAACCCGCGCTGGGGCGGGCGCTGACCTCGGCGGGCCGGAGCCCTGCAGGCTGGGCGCGCCCGCAGGCGTTCAGTCCTCCAAACGCCTGCAGGGAGGGAGCTGGCTCTCGCTCGTGGAGTTAATGTCGCTTGGAAAGAGACTGAGAGATGAAACTTTTGCTGCAGGTTATAATTTGAAATTTTGACGTTCATGGTATCCTTGGGTCAACACAGCTAAATTTAATGGTGGAATAAAGGTGGGTGGGAGGACGCTCATTTCTCTTGGGTCATTTTTGTAGTAAGAATATTTTGTAAACGATGTGCTACCTTTCTATAGCCAAACCATTCTTAAAAAATCTGTGTTTTTACTGGGTTCGTACTGTGTTAAATCCGGACAGATAATCCCTGCTCTCTTGAACTCACAGGATTATTGTAGGAATTAAATCATTTGTGTGAAATCGTTTTTGAATTGCGAAACTGCCCTTGACTATGTAAGATACTTGTATTGGAGATGCCCAAACATAGTGGAAGCAAATTGTCAGCACGCTGGTGTCTTTCTGGAAACAAGTAGTTTATTTTGGATTTTGTATGAGATAATTGTTTGCATGGCTGTATTTTCTCTATCAGCGACAGAGGATGATGGAGAATGGGAGTTTTTACTAAATCATTGGTTGAAAGTTATTCAAAGGTGATGATAGAAGATTTCAACGCAGGACTGTTGACCTTCGGGAAACTAATTACTTGTTTTTCTTATCTTTGGCTACTTCATTTGAAATTAAGTAAATTTGCCCCGGTGTGGAAATGTTGAAACTCTGAAAATGTTTTGAATGGGAAGTTGCCAAATTTCTTCTGGTTAAAACTACTTTTCCGGTGGTATTCTAGATGGTTAACATTCACCGATGTTTAAGGTGAAGACGATTATACATCCGGAGTTTTATTAATCTGTGATTTTTTTTGTGTTTGTAAATGTAAATAAGACTGTATTTTTAAATGTTAATATAAATGTCAGTCATTACCGACCTGCATTAGATGAATGGAATATCCTGATGGTCTTTAACTGTGGTTTTGGCCGGCTCCTCACTTCCGCATGTGTATGCCTCTTCAAAGTTTAGCCACCGTTTATGGAACTCCTATAAACACCACTCTGTTGCTTGTAGAGGGGCAGAAGGTGACCAAATATGCTAAGCGCATCTGAGAGATGTTGGGGAAGATTTTTAGAGAAAATAATATTTGAACTGGGCTACATCGGTGATTTTTCAAGTAGAATAGTAGGAATACATTCTAAGCAGAGGAAAATTTTTGCAAGAGTATGGTGGGGCGGGGGGCATATGAAAGAACATGACTTTTTAGGAAATAATAAAAATGTCAATATGTCTTCATGCAGACTATAAAAGGGAGGGATGGAAGATCAAACTAAGGTAGGTTGTTAGCAGTTGGGAAGAGTCTTCTATGCTGAACTCTAAGGGGTTTGGACTTCACCCCGTAGGAAGTTCTTTGGGCAGTGGAGGTTTTAAGTAGGGGTGCGACCTAATCTCATTTTCTGTTAAGAAAACGGGCAACACGGTGGAGGATAGAATCTAGGAGGGAGAGACTAGAGGCTGGGACACCGGTTAAGAGGCTTTTGTAATAGTGTGCAGTGAGTCAACTCTTGTTTGTCTCGGGGAACGTTCATACAAAATCAGCTGACCACATTTTTGCAGTATAAGGTGTTTAAAACGTGCACTGAAACATTTTCCAGGATTGAAAGAGGAATTTGAGGTACCAGGCACACGTCAGTTACATTAGGAGTTAAGTAGGTTTTATAGGATTTTTACTACCATCTATATATAACATTGTCTCAATGAGGAAATGCAGTCTAATTTCCAAACAGCTAACTTTCAGTAAACTTTTTTTTTTTGTTTGTTTTTAAACTGACAAAGGTAACTGTGTCATTGTAAAAAATAACAAGGGGAATCAGGTATGAAACCTCTTCTGATTTTCTAAGGTAGTAATTATGAGGAACAGATTTAGAATTTTTTTTTAAACAAAGACTGGCATTCTAAAGAAAATGACTTTGAAAGCTTACTCATGGTGAGTCACTGTAAAATGATTTGTGTAGTAAGAACTTAGGTCCATACTAATCTCGTTTTCAGATGCCAACAAAATATTTAAATTTGATATGTTTGTGTTTGTGCTGATAGGAGAATGTAGCCTTTTACATTTAAGGATGATTTGGTTTTCAACCTTTAAGTAAAAAAGAAAGCATATATAATTAAAATATGTACAAACCTAGTTCCTGGTTTCCAAGACAGTTTTCAAAAAGCACTTGTAGCTTTAACTTACCAAATTTATATTTGCTCTTTGTAAAAAATCCAGGTTTATAATAGAATTTATTATGGAATCCCCCGGAAGATGCAAGCTCTAAGTAACTGGAAGCTTTTTCTTGGGAATATCCGCAAGCTCAAACATATGACATAGCCTCATATTTCTTTTTCCTTTTTGATATGTAACATATACTGGAGGCTTGGAGTCATGCCATCCTTTTGAGTCAGCGCTATGGAACTGCCTCGTAAATGAATGCAGTCCTTTTGGTATCTCAGTAGCTAATCCCTCACAGTCTTTTTTTTTTTTTTTTTTTTTTTTTTTTATGAGGTGGAGTCTCGCTGTGTCGCTCAGGCTGGAGTGCAGTGGTGCGATCTCGGCCCACTGCAATCTTCACCTCCCGAGTTCAAGCAATTCTCCTGCCTCAGCCTTATGCCTGACTAGTTTTTTGTATTTTTAGTAGAGATAGAGTTTCACGGTGTTAGCCAGGATGGTCTCGACCTCCTGACCTTGTGATCCGCCCACCTCAGCCTCCCAAAGCGCTGGGACTAGAGGCATGAGCCACCGCACCCCGGCCTCTCTCACAGTCTTTGAATGGGTCTAATGTGAACCCAACTAAAGTTGGGTAGCACAATGTTGTTTGTATATTGAGAGATTATTGTAGTTTATTTTCTATTTCATGTTGTTATTTTAATCAGATTATTTTCCCTAAGTGGTCATATGTGGGACGCTGCTTGAGTCACATCTTTTTTTTTTTTCTTTCTGAGAGACAGGGTCTTGCTCTGTTGCCCAGGCTGGAGTGCAGTGGAACAGTCATAGATCACTGTAACCTCGAATTCCTGGGCTGAAGCAATCCTCCTGCCTAAGCCTCCTGAGTAGCTGGGACTGCAGGGGTGCGTCACCATGCTTGGCTAATTAAAAACTTTTTGTGTGTGGAGAGGCAGTCTTGCTCTGTTGCCTAGGCTAGTCTCGAACTCCTGGGCTCAAGCGTTCCTCCTGCATCAGCCTCCCAAAGTGCTGGGATTACAGGTGTGAACCACCATGCCTGGCCTTAAATCACATCTTTTAAGAGTGAGCTAGGGAACCTTAGAAATTAACTTGGTCCGTTTTAAAATATGCGATTCTGTTTGTATTTATTTATGTTTATGGTATTGTAAGTATTGGGTTACTAAACCTTATTGGAAGAAAATAAAATGATATCACCCCCAAACATGTTATATTGTAGGGCAGAACTCAAAGGGAATGAGACATTCCCTTTGATGAATTGTTCTTTTAATGAGATTTTTCATGATTTAAGTCATTTTAGGATGATTTTAACGTCTTCCCTCTAGTAGTGTAGAATCTTCATATGAGTAGACCCCAGGAGAGCCTGATTCTGATCAGTCTTATTGAAAGGCTGAGAATCCTGTTGTGAAGATATCTTGGGCCTGACCTCCCATCCCAGCCGCTTAAGAGAAGTGATTAAGCAGTCTGTAAATAGCAATACAATGAAATATGATTTTGCTATCAAAATGACAAATGTGTAGGCTATGTAGATTTGTAGAAAAGTTGATACAAAAGATGTTAATCATAAAAAGTAAGGTTCACTTTAAGTCATATGTGATAATTACAACTATCAGAACTATGTTTGTTTAGCTATAACCATCAGAAGAGGTTATTTATTCAACACATATTTTATTGAGTACATACTGTACCAGTGCAGGAAATACATGATGAATAAGATACCGTCCTTGGTCTCAAAGAACTTAAATTCTTTGCTGGAGGAAGGAACTTAAATTGTCTAGGGCATTAAATCTTAGAAATGGGTGGTGTTTTTCCCAAAGGGACGCTTAAACAAACAACAGAAGCCATTTCTTTTTAAATGTAAAGATGGGTAAATATTTAAGGAAAGTGTAACACTAAAAAAAGTAAGAGTGTAGACATAGCAGTAGAAATTATAATTAAGTATATTTGAAGGTAGTTTTTTTTTTTTTGAGATGGAGTCTCGCACTGTCGCCCAGACTGGAGTGCAATGGCTCGATCTCAGCTCACTGCAACCTCTGCCTCCCGGGGTCAAGCGATCCTTCTGCCTCAGCCTCCTGAGTAGCTGGGATTACAGGCGCGTGCGCCACCACACCTGGCTAATTTTTGTATTTTTAGTAGAGACAGGGTTTCACCATGTTGGCAAGGCTGGTCTTGAACTCCTGACCTTGTGATCCACCCGCCTTGGCCTCCCAAAGTGCTGGGATTACAGGCATGAGCCACCACGCCCAGCCCAAAGGTAGTTATTAATATATGGTATGTATTTATCTGGAATTGACCTGGTGAATACTAGAATGATTAAAAAAAAAAAAAGGCAAAAACTGCAATTACTTTTGCACCAACCTATTATATGGCTCGAAATAATAGTGCTTTGTAGATCTAATTGAAACAATTTCTGTACAAGAAATACTTTGGAAACAGAGTTATCTTATTTATCCTGAATGTGGAGGCCAGGTTTATTTTTATTTTCTACAGTGGAAGTACTTAAAAGTGGCAGTTTGTTTATGTAGTAGGCAGGAAAAAAATGAGAGAAGCCCATGGTTTGGAGTTCAGATTTGTTTGCTTTGCAATTAGGTAGAATTCTTTTTTTTTTTTTTTTTTTTTTGGGACAGAGTCTCACTCTGTTGCCCAGACTGGGGTGCAGTGGCACAATCTGGGGTCACTGCAACCTCCACCTCCCAGGTTCAAGCGATTCTTCTGCCTCAGCCTCCCAAGTAGCTGGGACTACAGGCACGCACCACCATGCCTGGCTAATTTTTGTATTTTTTTTTTAGTAAAGACGGGGTTTCACCATATTGGCCAGTCTGGTCTGGAACTCCTGACCTCATGATCCGCCCGCCTCGGCCTCCCAAATTGCTGGGATTATAGGCTTGAGCCACCGTGCCCGGCCACAATTAGGTAGAATTCTTTTAACTTACTTCCCTGTACTACAATTACTGTTATGAAAAGCGTGCTCAGACTTCCTCTAAAACACACTATAGTGTATAGAAAGATCTATGGAGTTAGAGAAAGAATGAAGTGCAACTAACACCTTTTCCTTTCTTTAAGATTAGACATGTTAAGTTTCATGTTTCAGTGGTTCATGTTTTCTCTTCAGGCCATTTTCTTTTTTTCTTTTTTTTTAGACAGAGTCTCCCTCCGTTGCCCAGGCTGGAGTGCAGTGGTGCAGTCTCAGCTCACTGCAACCTCCCCCTCCTGGGCTAAAGTGGTTCTCAGCTCACTGCAACCTCCCTGTCCTGGGCTCAGGTGGTCTCGTGCCTCAGCCTTCCAAGTAGCTGGGACAACAGGAGAGTGCCACCAGGCCTGGCTAATTTTGCATATTTTGTAGAGGCAGGGTTTCACCATGTTGGCCAGGCTGGTCTCAAACTCTTGATAAAATAAATGATTAATTGTGGCATTTTGGTTTTCAAAATGAGAATTGTGTTTAAAATGCAAAAGAAGGAAAGAAAGTTATATGTAATCTTCCTATATTTAGCTTTTATTTTATTTCGTTGGCAGTCTGGGTAAAAAAATTCATAGAAGACAGAAGACTTGGTTTCTAGTCTTGGCCTGAAACTTTTAGCTGTCACAACTGGGGGATGCTATTGGCATCTAGTGGGTGGAGGCCAGGGATGCTGCAAAACATTCCACGGTACACAGGACAGCCCCCTTACAGGTTGAAGGTTTATACAAATAATGTTAAAGCTCTTTTTTTATATTAAAGTGGAAAAATGTTATTTTGGTTCCCATGAGAAACTGCTACTATTTGAAATTAAAAAAAAAAAAAACAACTAAAGGGAATTTGGGGAAAATCTATGCAGGATATGAACAGGAAAAAAGAAAAAAACCTGACCTAGAGATAAGAAAGGAATTTTGGGAAAAAAACACGGGAAGGAGGATTTTCATACAATTAGTATATATTATTTTGATGGCATTCCCCCAGTATGTGCATTTGTTATGATGTTTTGGAACTTTTTATGGCATGGCTTTAATTCAGAAAGTGGTTGCTTGGATTTTAGAAGCAAGATGTCAATATCAGAATAACAGCTCTTACACACAGAAATTATTTCAGGGTGCTATAATTTTGAAAGCCTTTTAAAAATAAATGATTAGTTATGGCATTTTGCTTTTCAGATGAGAATTGTGTTTAAAATGGAAAAGAAGGAAAGAAAGTTACGTATAATCTTCCTATATTTAGCTTTTATTTTACTTCATTGGCAGTCTCGGTAAAAGATTCATAGAAGACAGAAGACTTGGTTTCTAGTTTTGGCCTGAAACTATAAGTAAAGTAAACTAACTTTGCCTGTAAAGTAACTGAACCTGTTTCAAAATGAAAGCTCTTTAAATACCTGCCTGCCCATAAGAACTACAGATGCTTTATTTTTGGAGGCATTTCTTTTTCTCTGTTATGTTTGCTTCTGAGTTGTAATGAAAAAACTTCAGTTTGGTTCTATATTGTTTAGCTTCTAGTGTAACAGTTGTCTGTGTCTATCAGCATATGTATTCTTTCTTTTTTTTTTTTTTTTTTGGCAGGGTCTCTCTCTGTTGATCAGGCTGGAGTGCAGTTGCATGATCATGGCTCACTGCAGCCTTGATCTCCCAGGCTCAGGTGATCCTTCCACTTTAGCCTCCTGAGTAGCTGGGACCACAGGCATGTGCCACCATGCCCCACTAATTTTTAAATTTTTTTGAAGAGACAGGGTCTTGCTCTGTTGCTCGGGCTGGTCTTGAGCTCCTGGGCTCAAGTGATCCTCCTGCCTTGGCCTCCCAAAGTGCTGGGATTACAGGGTTGAGCCACCATGCCTGGCCAGCATATATAATCTTGTCTGTAATGATTTACTTAAAGAGAAATTTTTTTTTTTAAAGTGAAAGCATGTTTATTAAGAAAGTAAAGGAATAAAAGAATGGCTACTCCACAAGCAGAACAGTGGCATGGGCTGCTCAGCTGAGTATACTGATAGTTGCTTCTTGATTATATGCCAAACAAGGGGTGGATTATTCATGAGTTTTCTGGGAAAGGGGCAAGGATTTTTAGACCATATAAGGTAACTTCTGGGCATTGCCATGGCATTTGTAAACTGTCATGGTGCTGGTAGGAGTGTCTTTTAGCATGCTAATGTATTATAATTAGCATATAATGAGCAGTAAGGACGACCAGAGGTCACTTTCCTCGCAGTCTTGGTTTTGGTGGGTTTTAGCTGGCTTCTATACTGCAAACTGTTTTATCAGCAGTCTCTATGACTTGTATCTTGTACTGACCTCCTATCTCATTCTGTGACTAAGAATGCCTAACCTTCTGGGATTGCAGCCCAGTAGGTCTCAGCCTTATTTTACCCAGCCTCTATTCAAGTTGGAGTCAGTCTGGTTTGAGTGCCGCTGACATATTTTCCCTCATCCTTTTACATGGAAACCTTAATCCTAAGCATTGTAGAGGGACAAAGATCTATCTTCTGTGGCTTCTTCAGGCTGAATAGGGGCAATCATATTCCTGCCTAACTATAGGATATCTTGTATCCAGGGTAGAGAGGAGCTCAGTCACACAACGTCAGTATGCTGAGGGTCATTCACAACTCTTGAGTTCTGTTGAGTTCACCACACAAAAGGTGATATCTAGAAGATTAATAAGATTAATAAGAAGTGTTCAATTTAAGAAAACATTCAGTAAGCTTATCCGGCATTCCTACACAAAGATTATAATAGCAATATATTTCATGACAGTAAAGCAAATAAGTAAAATTATTCCAAGTAAACTAAATAGAAATATGTTCCATGAACTGGGCAATTGTTGGAACCAAGCTGATATGGGGTCATTAACTGATTCCAATATATGCCCAGAATTAGAATACTGATCCAGATGTTAACATTAGCCATCCCTCTTGTTTCTTCTGAGCTGCAGTTAGAGATCACTGATTGGTTCACTGAAATAAGCAGAGTCAGTCCAATTTGCAGGGAAAAACTCAAAAACAACTGATGAGACTAGACTTTAATGTCAGGTGTACCATAGTTCTTGAAACATAGTTTTTCTCTTTCCTGTCCCCCATTTTCATTAAAAACAAATCGTGATAGGACTGATAGGATATGATGGGTAGCAAAATAAGCTTTAGTCTTATTATACTTGGCCTGATTGTTTGAAATAAGTGCAGTAAGAATAATTATTTGCCACATAGGCACTTTTTAATTGGCTTTGATGGAACTTTGTTCCATAAGGAATCTCACCTGAGATGTTTTTTAAAGCAGAGCTCAGCCATGGGTTTGCACAGTTAAATACAGGTATGAGTTGGGTAAATTCCTCTCCTCTTGAGGTCCCAAGATATCTTGACACACCTGGGACTGTAGATAGTGACATTCTTTATTTACAACAGATCAGGAACCTCGTACAGGGACTGTGTAGACAAGGTACGTGGCCAGTTTTCTCAAGGGGCTTTTATCGGTTCTATAAATCAAGTTTGATTCCTTAAAGGAAAGCACAACATTCCAGTCAAAACTTGGTAAAATAACCAGTTTCTCCAGTTGTGACCTGTGCAAAAGAAAACAGATTCTTACAGAAATATAAGGGATTGATGGGTAAAGAGTTTAAAAGCTGTTTATACATGCATTACATTGGATATGTTATAATTTATGGTTTCTTGTTTGCAGCTGTTTGTATCTTTTTAATCCCAAACCAGACAAAGTTATAAACATTTTATATACAATGTTATCTTGGAAAAAATTAGATGTAAATAATTCATCTTAATCTATATTTGAGAAATCTGAGGGGTATTAGGAAACTCATGAGTGAATGAACTATAGATTGGATCAAAGGAGGAGAGTATGAGAGTAGGGAGACCAGGTAAAAAGGTGTCATAGTCATCTAGAGGTGAGGTTAGTAAGGGTTAAGCCATTGGTAATAATGCTGGAAGAAAAAGAGGTTGTGTTGGACTTATCGAGAGACTATGTATTGGACTCCCAAATGGTGTGTCTTCCTAAGAGATTAGTGTTGGCAATTTTGATTATACTCAATTTCGATTCAAGTGATGACTTTAGAACCCAAGCCCTGCTTAAGACATCATGATTCCATGCTGATAGACTGAACAGAATTGGAAATGGGAGTAAGTCTACATAACTTTCAGAGCTCTTAACTGTTAAGAAATTTTGCATAAAATTTGTGTTTTTGTGATGGATTAATGGCTATAATTTGAGAGCGTGGCTACATTGTTGAGTATATATTTGTTAGTTAACCCATCAGATATTAAAAGTACCTTTTCCCTCTTACAGTCCTTGTCCATTTAATAAGTGTCTTAGTCTGTGTTGCTATAAAGGAGTACCTGAGACTGGGTAATTTATAAAGAAAAGAGGTTTATTTGATTCACTGCAGGCTGTACAGGAAGCATGGCACAGGCATCTGCTTCTGGTGAGGGCTTTAGGCTGCTTCCATTCGTGGCAGAAGGGGAAGGGGAGCTGGCGGGTACAGAGGTCACAAGGCGAGAGAGGAAACAAGAGAGATGGGGGAGAGAGGCTCTTTTTAACAACCAGCTCTTGAGGGAACTAATAGAACAAGAACTCTTTCTCCTACCCTGGCCCCTCAGGGATGGCATTACTCTGTTCATGAGGGATCCACTTCCATGACCCCAACACCTGTTACTACACCCCACCTCCCAACACTAGCACACTGGGGGTTAAATTTCAGTGTGAGATTTGGAGAAGTCAGACATACAAACTATAGCAGTAAGTATTTAGTAGTATCATCTGAGAGGATGTTATTCATGCTGGGTGAGGGGGAGGAATGGGAGATGAGTGAAGGGTGCTAGACTCTAGGATGCCTTTCCCCCATTTCCCCACCAAACCATTTCTTTTCTTTCTTCTTGTGTTTATACCTTAAGATTTCTTTTGAGAAAAAGGGGTTAGGGTTTATAGCTAAAAATGTTTGAAATGATTGCTATGTATATTTATAATGTTTGGATAAAGACTGATATTCTTCTTTAAGAAAATACATTTTCCTCCCTCATACTTACCTAATGCATTGCTATTTTCATGTATTAATACAACTTTATATAAAAGTACTTTTATTATATGCATATTGTAATATGGGAATGTCAGGTGATTTTTCTGTGATTTGAACATTTTGATTTTTCATTATATTGTGTTCCCACGTAGTTTTTCAGTTTCACTTATTATATTTGTTTTTGCCTTTTCTGTAGGCTTTCAACAGACCTCACATCTTTCTTCTTATGAAATTATAACTCCTTGGAGATTAACTAGAGAAAGAAGAGAAGCCCCTAGGCCCTATTCAAAACAAGTAAGTTATAATTGTTGAGAAATAATATGTGGTTAATTTTTTTCTTTTCTGTTTTAGCACAAAGGTGTTATTTGTAGCAGTGATCAGTTCAGTGAGTTATTACTTGGCTGTTACTTAGCGTAGCACCATATGGTACTGATGTCCACTGGATGTTATGCTAGTAAAAGCAACATATTGAGCCTTAATATCCTTTTTTTTATGAGATGGAGTCTTGCTCTGTCACCCAGGCTGGAGCATGCAGTGGTGTGATCTCGGCTCACTGCAACCTCCGCCTTCTGGGTTCAAGTGATTCTCCTGCCTCAGCCTTCTGAGTAGCTGGGACTACAGGCATGTGCCACCATATCTGGCTAATTTTTTGGTATTTTTTAGTAGAGACAGGGTTTCACCACATTGGCCACGCTGATCTCAAAGTCCTGACCTCAGGTCATTCACCTGCCTTGGCCTTGCAAAGTGCTGGGATTACAGGTGTGAGCCACCATGCCCAGCCAGTATCTTTTCTTTTTTAAAGACAATATGATCAACTCGAAACATAACAGAATAGAATAGTTAAACAGAATTCTATCACTAGGGTAGGCTGCTGATTATATACATTTTAACTGACAGGCAATGGTCACAGTGATTTTATTATAATAAGAATTATAATTCTTATTATAATTATATAACCTCACTCAGTTTGTGATAGCTAGAACACTTTATACTATATCTTCACTGACGGTGGAGAGTGATAATGTGTTAAATGCATATATTTTATATTAGGGAATATTTACTAAAATACAAGTTTTATTTTCATATTGGAAGAAACCTACTGTGCTGTAAATGGGGTAACCAGTGCACAAAAATTATTTTTTCTACTATTCTTTTGTAAAGTTTGTTCAGAAGTAATCTATTTGGACTTTTATAAGTCCTTCAACTTTATAGAAGTATAATTAAATTTTATTATAATTTAACAATGGCAGGTAATAACGCATAGAATTTAGCTCATTATGAATTGTATTAATATCTGAATTGCTGATACACTCAGAAATGTAAGGCAGCGTGCCTGTTTTTTAGGGAGTGGGCATTGTAAAAAGAACACTGGAGTTGAGGACCAGGAACTTTTAGTTTTGGTCCTCCCTGTGGGTACCACCACCTACTAGTTGGGTTGGTCACTCAACTCCATTTACATCTCTCCAACTGAGGAGTAAATGACTCTAGGATCTCCTGTGTAGATGAATTTATACATTTTACTTGTTTTTGGTTTGAACTGGACAGCCTACCATTTGATTATGTTTTGTCTTAGGATAGAGTTAATCAGTTAATCCCTGTTTGGGTGCGATCTTGGCTCACTGCAGTCTCCGCCTCCTGGGTTCAAGTGATTCTCATGCCTCTGCCTCCTGAGTAGCTGGGACTACAGGCATGTGCCACCATACCCAGCTAATTTTGTATCTTTAGTAGAGATGGGGTTTTGCCATGTTGGCCAGGCTGGTCTCGAACTCCTGGCTTCAAGTGATCCAACTGCCTCAGCCTCCCAGAGTGCTGGGATTACAGGCATGAGCCACCTGTTTTCCTCCTTTTCTTCAGCCTAGGGACTGTGTTTTCTACTTTTTTGTGTCTCTGATAGTATCTTCATTTAGTACTTCCCTCATTAATACTTGGGATCATCATAGATAACTGTCATTTTTATGCTTTGGTTAATATTTGGAGAAGTGATATGGTCAGTGCATATTGAACTGGATTTTGCTCATTCAACAGTGAATAATTAACTCATTAAAAAGTATTTATTGAGTTACTATTGTATGCTAGGCACCATTTAGGTATTGGGAATATGGCAGTGAACAAAACAGACAAAAATTTATGCCCTTGCATGAATGCAGTCTTGTATTCTATCGAGCTTGCATTCTAGTGAGGGGGGAGAGAGAGAGAGAGAGAGAGAGAGAGAGACAGAGAGAGAGACAAAAACAAAAACAACAACAACAACAACAACAAAAAACCCCCCCAAACCAAAAATGTATATTACTTCAGATGGTGATAAGTGCTATGGAGAAAATTAAAGCAAGAAGGGGGATAGGAAGGCTGGAAATGGTGAGTTGCTGGGGAGAGGATTGCATTTTTCAGTAGGATGGCCAGGGAAAGCCTTACGAGAAGGTAGCCCTTTAGTAAAGACTAGAAGGAGGGGGGTGAACAATCCAGGCAGATACTTGGGGGAGGAGTAAACTATCACAAAACGATCTTCAGTCTCTCAGATTTCTTTTTAGTAGAAATAGCAGTGATGTTTTTATATCATGTGATTGTCTAAGAGCAGAATGAGTAGAAAGGCACATGACAAAGCTGTGGCAATAGAAAGAGCTTGGTGGTTTTGATGGTCCGCTGGAGATTGAGGTAGATGATGAAGGGTTCTTGGATTCCCATGCAGGATGTAGAGGTAGATGACGGGATCCATAGGTTGGTCTAGCGCTTAGAAGTCAGAGGCAGATGTGCCGTGGTGAAGGGGATGATGCTGTTTCTTGACAAAAGGTTAACTGAGTCTGGAAACGGAAGGGAATATTAAGTAGACACTTCTGATAATGTTAGTTGTCGAGTCCCTCCATGACTTTCTTTTTTATTAAAGAGTTAAGGCGAAGTCACATCTCTTAGTTCCAGAGATCACGTTAAGCGCTTGTGGCTAATGACATGGTGAGTTGCTGGGGAAGTTGTTTCAGAGTTGCCTGAGGTAGAGAAGATGATCCCATGAATTGGAGGATGTGTATATATAAGTTACTTTAATTCCTTGACTCTAAGATACCATCAATTGTGAGACACATCATATTGTTTTATGTACCACTAATAAAGACACAGAAGTGGCCCAGCAGGGTGGCTTATGCCTGTAATCCCAGCATTTTGGGAGGCTGGGTGGATCACCTCAGGTCAGGAGTTCAAGACCAGCCTTACCAATGTGGTGAAACCCCGTCTCTACTAAAAATGCAAAAATTAGCCGGGTGTGGTGGTGGACGCCTGTAATCCCAGTTACTCGGGAGGCTGAGACAGGAGAATTGCCTGAACCCAAGAGGCAGAGGTTGCAGTGAGCCTAGGTTGTGCCACTGCATTCCAGACTGGGTGACAGAGTGAGACTCCGTCTCACAAAAAAAAAAAAAAAAAAAAAGACAGAGGTGCTGCTAGTTAGACTAGACTGCTTTGCCTTTGTATGATGCATCCTCGTTTCAGGGACGTTAATGTGAGGGAAAAAAGCATGTTTTAGAATTGATGAAATGAGGTAAGCCCTGTAATTCATACCATAAAAGGAGTTGAATTTCTTTTTAACTTTATATAACTAGAACTAGGGATAATTTCTTGAAACCAAGAGTTTCATTTCATTTAGACAAAAGCAGTAACTATCTTGTACTGTAGGTAATACATCGATGGACTTGAGAAGATAATCCCTGCAGTTATAGCTGAATTAGAAATGAATTTAAGAAGAGTTAGATAGACATGAGGTTATTTTCCATGATCAGTTATGAAAGGAAGGAAGGGATGATCAGAGTATATTTTTTATTATTTAAGAATAGACACAAAGTTCTTCTATTAAATAGTTCAGCCAGTACTAAATTATTTTAATTCAGGATGGAATTTCCTGCATCTTATAAATGAGATGTTGTTGAAAAGTAATTTTTAAGATGATGTTTTATTCTTCTTTTCTCCTTCTGTGCATTTAGGTATCTTATGTTATTCAGGCTGAAGGAAAAGAGCATATTATTCACTTGGAAAGGAACAAGTAAGACATTTAATTTATTTTGGCTTTTCAGTAATATTTTTCCAATAGTATACTGGTTTTCTTTCTAGTTTGATATGGTTTAGTGGATCCTGAACCCTGAGATTAAACAGATTTAGCTCTTCATATTGGTGCTGCACAGTGGCAGCTGTGACTTCTAAACAGGAAAGAAGGCAGAGACCGGAGCCAGGTACCTCCAGTTTATTCTTTTCAAATGCATCACTAAGGGAGCAAAGGCTACACATATGTGGGGGAGTTGGGGAGAAGGGGAGCCTGCAGTGACTGAATAGGGTCCAATTACTGGAAAGACTAAGGTTCCACAGGCTACTTCTATGCTTACTCACATAGACTTTAATAAAGGTAAAGGATATAATGCATCAGGACAAAGAAAGTGCAGGCAGTCATCAAGGCACGACCCCCAGAGTCCTTTCTCGGTTGCACAGATGTGCTTTGCCTCCAGATTATGAACCGCTGAGATATGTGTGAGGCATCATATTTTCTGGGGAGCCCAGGCACAAGTTTACTGAAGGTATCTTTCCTACCTTGCTGATCATGTAGCTAAAGTCAGGCTGTGTACCTAACTAAATTGGATAAAAACCTTCCATTTATTCATCTCTAGTCAATATAGACAGGCTGTCAACCATTGTGGAAGACAGTGTGGCGATTCCTCAAGGATCTAGAACTAGAAATACCATTTGACCCAGCCATCCCATTACTGGGTATATACCCAACGGATTATAAATCATGCTGCTATAAAGACACATGCACATGTATGTTTATTGCGGCACTATTCACAATAGCAAAGACTTGGAACCAACCCAAATGTCCAACAATGATAGACTGGATTAAGAAAATGTGGCACATACGCACCATGGAATACTATGCAGCCATAAAAAAGGATGAGTTCATGTCCTTTGTAGGAACATGGATGAAGCTGGAAACCATCATTCTCAGCAAACTATTGCAAGGACAAAAAACCAAACACCACATGTTCTCACTCATAGGTGGAAATTGAACAATGAGAACACTTGGACACAGGAAGGGGAACATCGCACACCAGGACCTGTCGTGGGGTTGGGGGAGTGGGGAGGGATAGCGTTAGGAGATATACCTAATGTAAATGACAAGTTAATGGGTGCAGCACACCAACTTGGCACATGTATACATATGTAACAAACCTGCACGTTGTGCACATGTACCCTAGAATTTAAAGAATAATAAAAATATATATATATAAACAGGCTGGTCCTGGGTGCCTCCAGGGGAGTTTTGAACTTGAAATGGCATATTTATGAATCACTAGTTAGCACATTGCATCTCTGACTTGTCCATAAGGCCTGGAAATAAGCCTACAGCTGCTCCAGTCCTGCTGCAAGAGAACCTGATCCTCATAAACATGCTTGATGCCACTGAACCTCCTTAACATGGAGTGAAGCTTTGAAAATCAGGAATAATTGTTTCTTTCAACAATTGAGACAGAAATTTGCCTCCATATACTTAGGAGGTTAATTCTTCTTATTTATATAGAACTTTAAGAAAAGAGTGTAAAAAGCCATTTATTTTTCTAATGTAAATATGATATACTGTCAATAACCCAGTTTTTACTTTTCCTGTGAGCCATATCTGAAAAATAATGTTGAAAGACAACATTATTTATGTTGTCTTAAGTTTTTTGCAACTAGCATTTTAAGACCATTAAAAAATGTGTACCTTAATATCAAATATTATTATGAATAAGTAATGTACACTATTTCAGAGTTGTCTGTTTATGAGCTTTTTTTTTTTTTTTCCTTTTTTTTTTTTTAAGGGACAAGGTCTTACTCTGTTATCCAGGGTGGAGTGCAGAGGCATGATCATAACTCATTGCAGCCTTGAACTCCTGGGCTTAAGCAATCCTCCCACCTTAGCTTCCTGAGTAGCTGGGACTATATATGTGTGCCACTATGCCCAGCTAATTTTTTATTTTTTGTAGTGACAGGGTCTCACCATGTTGCTTAGGCTGGTCTCAAACTCCTGGCCTCAAGTGATCCTCCTACCTCAGCCTTCCAAAATGTTGGGGTTACAGGTGTGAGCCACTGCACCCAGCTGTTTATGAGCTTTTAATTTTACAGTAGCACATTTTAAAATAATAATTTATCTGGTGAAAGTTCTTATTTACTCCTGCTTGTCTCCTCTAGGAATAATGCCTTATGAATCGTGTCCTTAGTTGTAGATAGATAACATATATTTAAATGGTGTTTTATTTCTCTTCCAGAGACCTTTTGCCTGAAGATTTTGTAGTTTATACTTACAACAAGGAAGGGACTTTAATCACTGACCATCCCAATATACAGGTAATGTATTTTTCTCTTGATCCCATAGCAAATTTTAAAATAATTATAATTTAAAAATGAGTTCTATATAGGCACTCAGGACTGTTACATTGCACAGCCCCACAGGGTACCTTTAACATTATAACATATGGGTTATCTTGGGGAAAGTGGGTGCATTTCTATAGACTAAGCTGTACCTTACAGCTCTCCAGGTACTCAGTAGTTAAGGTTTTTTTTTTTAAAGACTAGGAAAATAAATCTTCTATTTAATGGTAATCCTTACTGATGAAGGAGAAAATTTGATATGTTTTGAAAATAGGAGTTTCTGATTTTTTTGTTGAAAGTTAATATCTCTAAAAGTGCACTTATTAAAACATTTAATTTGTCAGTAATAGTAAAGAAAAACACTCATTTGATGTTATGTGTTCTAATGTTCTAAATTTTTTCTGAAAATAATTCTTTCCTAAAAGAGGTGTGGTCCTCTCTGCATCAGAGAACAGAGTACTCCTGGGGACAGAGCTGGCCAGAATACCCAAAATAATTGGCAGATGTCAAATTTGGCTTTCTGTGTTTATTACTAGAGCATAAACATTTCTAGTTTTGTTTGAGTGTTTTACAGTCCTTTTTGGCAGTTACGTATTATACATTTTTTTCTTTTGCAGTGGTTTTCATGAGAAATCTTTATTCCCATTACATGTGTATGTTTTATTTTTCTTCTGAACTTTGTAATACTTTGCTAGGTTGAATTGTTTCTGTTGGTTGCGCACTTTTGCAGCATTCTTCAAATAAATAGGAGGCAAAAAAATCTTTATTTTAGATTAATTATTAGTACTTACAAAAACCAAGGAAATGCTGACTTAGGCCTATCCTCTTCTGGTCCACTATCTGATTTCTTTATCTTAGTGTGTTGTTGGTCCATTGTTTAATAGAAAATTAGTAGAGGAGTTTGAATTTACCTTACAACATAAACCAGATAGAAAATAACCCATCCATCCAGTCATGCATCCCATGATTACGAAGGCAGAAGGCCAAACACCACATAATTTGTGTCACTTGACAAAAGCAGTAATGTTAAAAGGCATTTTTTTCCTTATAGAGGTTTCTTGGCATACTTTCTTCAGACATACACTGTTTGGGCTTGAGTTTTGACTCATTATTTGCTGATGAAGCTACTTTAATCTGTTTGTGCCTTGGTATCTTCGCTTTAAAATGTAACAATAGTTACCACTTTATGGATATATTGGGAAACTTAACTGAGTTAATACTTACAAGATGCTTAGAACAGTCTTACAATTTTTAACTCAACGAATATTTTTATTTGTTGCTATTTTTGACAGTGTATGTTCTTAAAACTGCTAAAAATCGATTTAATTATATAGAAACTTATGTAAGTATTATCTTATATAATATTTAAGTATCACAAGTATGATAGAGTTATGCTTTTCTGGGTGTTTGAAAAATGTTAACTAAGACAGATGGAGTCTCACTTATTTCTTGGTTATTTAATATTGTTCAGGTAGATGAAAGTGTGATTGTAGGTTTGAAATACAAATTAAAACTTTGATACTCTGATTTTTTTAACATGGCCAGACCATCATGTATTATAATGACATATACTTTTGTCCATAAAATGAAAGTAAGTTTCACTGAAAAATTTACATACTTCCCCCTGGGGATTCTATTGCTTAAGATTAAAGTTTATAAAGTATCATCAGTGTCTTCCACAGGGTCATTTTACACAAACACAGTTTTAGTGAGATGTCAACTGGGTGCTGTTGGTTGTTGGATTGACTGTGATTTAAAATGTTAAAGATGACATAATGCATCTTATTCTGCTTCTAGGCTGAAAGGTCACTGAGGCAGAGCTGTTTGTACCTTGTATCCCCTGGAATTCTGCCTAAACATTTGTGTACTCATAGGGTGGTAGGAGATAGTCCGCAGATGGTCTAAAGAATGCCATGTGATACTGTGAGATGCCAATAATATAAATAAAACTTTGTTATTATTAAACTTGACTGGCCTCAGGTAATTTTGTTAGCTCTGCAATTTCTGTGATGATTTTCAGCAGTGTAGCAATATTTGAAGATAATACAGTATTTTTCATTTAGAATCATTGTCATTATCGGGGCTATGTGGAGGGAGTTCATAATTCATCCATTGCTCTTAGCGACTGTTTTGGACTCAGGTAAGCAATTTCCTTTATCTTCTTTTTTTTTCCCCTATGTCTTACCCTCTTTCCTATTTCTGTCTCCAAATTAAATCATTTTGGGCACTTAGCAAAATTGGAATTTACTTTGATGTTACTGAACATTTTTACATCTGTGTTTCAGATATCCTTGGCATGTTTATTTAAGAAAGTATTATAGTTGATGAGTTTTAATATGTAAAGAGGAAATTTTTTTTGAGACCACTAAATCATTTTTGCTATTTAAAATAAAATATACTTTAAATTTCTGTAGCACTTTATATTTATAAAATTTTCACTTGTATTATTTAAGACTTGTATTTAAGTCTCATTATGACTGTGAATAAGAGCTCATTATCTCTGTATTTAGGTGAGCAAACTGAAGTTCAGATAAATTATATTACAATTCAAATTAAGTTATTATAGTATTAACATTACATTCCTTGAGGTCATGGCAACATGGCACTGTGCTGGTTGGTTGACTGCATGATTGCTTGAACTAAAACATATTAGTTCTATATAAGATGAATATGATTATCTTCACTTAGGTGCTAACACTTATTTAGTAGTTACTGTGTGCCAGGCAATATGTTCTGTGTGTTTTATGCTTATTAAGTAATTTTGTTTTCAGAACAATCCTGTGCAGAGTGCAAACCAAGGCAGAGGTTAAATACCTCGCAGAGAGTCCTGCAGCTAGTAGAAGACATTTGGAATTCAAACTCTTGTCCTCTGGTCCGGATGCCACATTGTTAGCCACTATTTTGTAGTGCCTTCCATTTCCCGTAGATCACTCAGGGAGGTTAAGTGACTTACAGGCAGTGACGCTGATAAGTAGCTATTTGAGCTTTCAATTTAGGTCCGTCCCAGCCCTATCTGTCTGATTCTAAAGCCTCTGTTTTTTTCTCTATATAATGCTATGCCTACTTACACATTTAAGAAGTGGGACTTGAACTTAGGTTTTCTGATTCCTTGTGTATTTTCTTTTTTTTTAAATTTGTATATGTGTAATGCAACATTCAGAGGATTGCTGCATTTAGAGAATGCGAGTTATGGGATTGAACCCCTGCAGAACAGCTCTCATTTTGAGCACATCATTTATCGAATGGATGATGTCCACAAAGAGCCTCTGAAATGTGGGGTTTCCAACAAGGATATAGAGAAAGAAACTGCAAAGGATGAAGAGGAAGAGCCTCCCAGCATGACTCAGCTACTTCGAGTAAGGAAATAACATAATTCTTCATGGCTCAGACTACCATTTTAGAAAAATCATGTATTTATTCATGAAATCAATACTATGAGTAGTGTTTTTTTTTCTTTTCTTAATTTTGCCAGATATATGCCAGACATTGTGATAGGTACTAGGGGATGAAAAGATAAGCAATATACAGGTCCTGCTACCAAGTTGAGTACAGTTTAGATTCTGTGGGTTTTGGAGACTAGGACTTAAATCTGCAACAGTGTTCACTGTGGCCTTGACCTCTTGAGCTCAAGCAGTCCTCCTGCCTTAGCATCCCAGTAGCTACTGCTACAGGTCTGTGCCACCCACCGTGCCTGGCTAATTTAAAAAAACTTTTTGTAGAGATGAGGTCTCATTACATTACCCAGGCTGGTCTTGAACCCCTGGCATCAAGCAGTCCTCCCGCCTCAGCTTCCCAAAGTGCTGGGATTACAGGCATAAGCCACTGCGCCCAGTGCAATAGAGTTTTTATTTAGGTACCTCTTAGACAACTCAAATGGTGATTCTTGAACCCTAGATTGGAAAAAGAGAGAGATACGGCTTTAGGAACTTAATGACTTCAGATGTGTTTCAGGGACACTCTGCTAATGACTTTAAGTGATGATAAACTATGTTTGAGTTCCTCTTTGGAGACTGCTATAGCACTTCATGATTTACTCTTGACATGGGTGTCTCTTAGATTGAAATGGTTCTAGGACTAGATCAACTTCAGCTGCAGGGATTGTACCTTTCTACATATGAGATTATGTTGCTGCCTTGAAAGAGGCATATTTTTAATTAACTTATACTAGTTTATGGCATTATTTTTATTGCCTCTGCTGCTATCCACTCTTTTGACTTGGACTATTCTTTTTAACTTTAAACATTGGAAAACATTAAAATTTTTGCTTATTCTACTTCACATGAATTTCTGTAAAATGACAAAACTAGTCATTTTTTAAAATGGCAACCTTATTCTAACTTCTGCTCTGGGATATTAGTGGATATGTTTTCTTTATCTCTCAGCATAGTAATGGGGTTTTTCATTAAAATATGTGTGTGTTTGCGTGTGTGTGTGTGTGTGTGTGTGTGTGTGTGTGTAGTTTTGATTTTAGAAAATTGGTAATTCTGCTTTGTAAACTTAAACCCATTTTATCTGTAACTAGCATTTTTCTCATATTAGTGCAGATAGCAGATAACACTTCAAAAACACTTTTTTCCCCTCAGACATAGTTTATCATCATTTAAAGTCATTAGCAGAACTGGACAAAGTTTTCATCACTAAGAAGCAGATAACACTTCAAAAAACATATTTTTCACTTTCTTGATGTAGGATATGTTAAGTAAAATAATTTTATGATGTTCTTAGCAGACATGAAATAAGTGATGAGAGATTAGGATGTGATCATAGCCTTATAACTTCCTTTTGCCTTTATGATGTTTGTGTTTTTGACAGAGAAGAAGAGCTGTCTTGCCACAGACCCGGTATGTGGAGCTGTTCATTGTCGTAGACAAGGAAAGGGTAAGATTGGTGACAATTTTTCTTCTTTTCCATGAAAAGGATATGAGAAGTGAGCATTTAATGAAGGAAATATAAACTACAATTTGTTTGTATTGATTTTACTTAAATAATGATTTCAAAACTAAAATGGTTTTTTTCCCTTAAACTTTATACCACCAGAATACCAACAGAAGCTAAATGTAGCAAATGTGACTGCCTTTAACTTTATCTTTTATTAATGATTTTCTTTTCTTGTTCTTGCTGATGACTTGCTTATGCTGAATTTTTTGAGTGAATCTGTACTGCCTATCAGGCTCTTGAGAACTTTTCAGATTACTTTAATGGGCTGCGGCTCTAAAGTTTTGGCTTTGTTGGCTAATAAAATTGCTTTGCTTTCTAGAATTTGAGATAACCTATACTGCACTTTAAGAGAAAACCTCCAGGTCCTTTTAAGGAAAACCTCCAGGTCCTGGCATGCTTTAGAAGGGAATAGTATTAATTTCCGTGTACAGGATCACATGAGGGCATTTTCCTTATTTATACTTAAGAAACTGAACTAAGTGCTTTGCTTTAACTAAGAGAAGTAATGTGTCCCTATTTTGGCATTTACAGGATTATCAGTTTTAGAGATAATGGCTGTATAATTTATTTTCATGTTGCTTTTTTTGTTGATATATAATACTTCACATATTTAGGGGGTACAGGTGAGTATTTGTTAGAACAGCTGTGTAATTTAAAATAGAGAGTATTTTTAGTGTTTGTTTGACTTTTACTTCCAACTTTGTTGTCAGTGTGAAAAAGTTATTTGTGGAAACTTACTATGATTGGCAGTTCCTTTCTTGTAAGCTGTAGAGACAGTTTTGAGGTTTTTTTGGTTTTAAAAAAATTCCTTGTTGTATGTAGGTTGGAAAATAACAAGCCACCCCAAATAACTAATTTGGAGAAAGTATTAAGAGATAGACTTGGATTTGTACATTATAGGTTTATTGCCCTCAAGTGGCAGAAGGAAAAGCACATGGAATATGAACAAGTGTGAATTCTGCCCCAAACAGTGGGCAAAAAGCTTCTGTAGAAGAATGTTTTGGACAAGTCACAAAAGTCAAGATTCAAAATGTTTTCCTTGGCTGGGCGCAGTGGCTCACGCCTGTAATCCCAGCACTTTGGGAGGCCGAGGCAGGTGGATCACGAGATCAGGAGATCGATACCATCCTGGCTAACACGGTGAAACCCCATCTCTCCTAAAAATACAAAAAATTAGCCGGGCGTGGTGGCGGGTGCCTGTGGTCCCAGAACCCGGGAGGCGGAGCTTGCAGTGAGCTGAGATGGCGCCACTGCACTGCAGCCTGGGTGACAGAGGGAGACTCCATCTCAAAAAAACAAAACAAAACAAAACAAAACACACACAAAATGTTTTTCTTCATTGCTGTCTCCAGATGTATTTGTTATATACAGATAGAAAATGGTTAAAAAAAGTTTAATTTCAATCAAGCCCTGTGAAATATATTAAATTAATTTTTTTTCTTGTTTAGGAGAATCATGATTAGATCCCTAACTGATAAAATCTGATATATTCTGATATTAATGCTTTTAGCATAGAGCAAAATCATAAATCCTTTTAAAATTTTTCTTCTGCTAAATTGGTTATATAAAATAATGTTAAAAATAGACATTTCAGTTTCGCCAGGTGTCAAGGAAAATTAGTCATATTTATTTGGCTTAAGATGGTTAAACTTTTATATATTTTCATCTACATATGATTTTTTAACAAGTGATTATTGGTTAATCTCTCATGTTTAATTCAGCCTAGCATTTAGAAATGGTTTATTGGTGCTGATCTGTAACCAATCTGGCTGTTTCTGTACCTCAGTTCTATTTTCTGTATGTCACTTCTTTTTTCTGTCCATAAATCTTTTTCCACTACGTGACTGCACAGAGTCTCTCTGAACCTGTTCTGGTTTGGAAGCCACACAATTCTTGAATCAGTCATTCTTTGCTCAACTAAGTTCTGTTAAATTAAAAAAAAAAAAAAAGGTTTATTGGTTACATCATTAGCCTAAGAGGTGAAAGGGTCAGGAAGTTCTTTAGATTGTCTTTTATTCTTTTATATATGCATTTTGATTGCTTAAAACTCTACCTTTGTGAAATGCTTGAAAATATTTTTGCATTAAAATAAATAAAAGGAACATTAAGAAGATAATTCGTTTTAAAGTTCTACTAATTTGGATAAAATGAAGTCTTCAGTGCTCTTTCATTATTATTCACTTTACCCTTTTTTACCTGTTTTTCTTTTATTCCTGTCACTACAATGTAACCTTTAAATTTCTTAATTTGAAATGTTGATAAATGTCTAAATGCCTCAATTTCTTGTTCAGAGGAAATATTTGGATTCTTCATGGTAACAGACACATTTTTATTTTTATTTTTATTTTTATTTTTTTTGAGATGGAGTTTCTCTCTTTCGCCCAGGCTGGAGTGAAATGGCGGGATCTTGGCTCACTGCAACTTCCGCCCCCACGGGTTCAAGCGATTCTCCTGCCTCATCCTCCTGAGTAGCTGGGATTATAGGCACCCACCACCACGCCTGGCTAATTTTTGTATTTTTAGTAGAGAGAAGGTTTCGCCATGTTGGCTAGGCTGGTCTCGAACTCCTGACCTCAGGCGATCTACCCGCTTGGGCCTCCCAAAATGCTAGAATTACAGGCATGAGGTACTGCACCCGGCCTTACATTTCTATTCTTAAACTACTTTGGTGATAATGATTCTCCTTCTTTGCTTTTCCAGTATGACATGATGGGAAGAAATCAGACTGCTGTGAGAGAAGAGATGATTCTCCTGGCAAACTACTTGGATAGTGTAAGTTGTATTTTCTATCAACCAGGATGATTCTGTCCTATTCTTTCAGTCCCAGAACAGAACTTAAAAATGTCTCATTTTGTGTTCTGATTTTCATAGGGCCTCAATGACTCAGTCTTTCAGAGGTCTGCTTTCTGGTTTGTTTTCTAACTCTTTTTAATGTTTAAAGGAAAGTACCAGTGTAGAAAGACTGAGAAGAGCAAGAGATTTCATATTAGCATCTACTTTATCTTCAGAGTTGCTAGGCTTAGGTGCTTTGGCATTTATGGAAAGATCTTTGAATTTTTGTCGAATGCATCTTATTTTGAATAAGGCTGCCTTCTACCCTGAAAACATGATATGACAATATTTGTGTGTGTGTGTGTGAGAGAGAGAGAGAGTGTTTGGTGTGAGATTGTGTGTGTGTGTGTGTGTGTGTGTTTGTGTGAGAGAGAGAGAGAGAGTTTGGTTTGAGATTTTGGAGTTCATCTGGTGGGAGTTACTAAAGAATTAGATATATGTTCTTATAAGATAATTTTATCTACAAAGCTGATATGAACATTAAACGTGAGGATGACGATGATGATAGCATTCACTTGAGTACTTACAGTGTGCTAGACACTGAGCTAAGTGCTTTACATTTATTAACCCATTTACTCCTCACAGTACCCCTATGAAATTATGAGTTCCACAGTCCTTTATCTGAAACCTCTGATGTACCTGTGATTAAAATTTTAGATAAGTTTAGAAAAACAGTGTGATTAACTCTGTATTATATAACACCTTCGACAGGATCTTGGGGTAGCACCTTGTAATCAGACTCATTGATATTTCTGCAGTGAAATATAGGAATATTTACATTAAATGGGTTAAATGTGGACTGTGAATGGGCTTGCATTATATCAGGGCAAATTTTGGAACCAGTTTTACCAAAAACTTAATTTCCAGAGTTTGTCAGATTTTAGAATAGAAGATAATAAGGATTTTGAATCTCTGTTACTATTATTTTATGGGTAAGGAAACTGAGACTTACTGAGAGGTTAAAGTCTCATTGTATTTTTTTTTATGAGATGAGTCTTGCTCTGTTGCCCAGGCTGGAGTCCAGTGGTGCAATCTCGGCTCACTGCAGACTCTGCCTCCCAGGTTCAAGTGATTCTCCTGCCTCAGCCTCCCAAGTAGCTGGGATTATAGGTGTGCACCACCACGCCCAGCTAATTTTTGTATTTTAGTAGAGACGGGATTTCACCATATTGGCCAGGTTGGTCTCCACCTCCTGATCTTGGGTGATCCACCCGCCTCGGCCTCCCAAAGTGTTAAGATTACAGGCGTGAGCCACTGCGCCCCACCCAAAGTCTCATTGTATTAAAGGAAAGATTGTTTTTTTTAGGCAGGGGAGTTTCAATTTAAGTAGCCGTGTTAACTTCATGTGGTTAAAAGATTTTTCTCACATTCTTTACTATATTTTATATACTTTTATTTCTTTCTTCCCAGATGTATATTATGTTAAATATTCGAATTGTGCTAGTTGGACTGGAGATTTGGACCAATGGAAACCTGATCAACATAGTTGGGGGTGCTGGTGATGTGCTGGGGAACTTCGTGCAGTGGCGGGAAAAATTTCTTATCACACGTCGGAGACATGACAGTGCACAGCTAGTTCTGTAAGTATTTTTTTTTTAAGTACTATTAATGAAATGATCAAAATAATAATTTTTGCTTATTTTCTTGTATTAGAATTATATTCTCTTGAGGTTTTGGGGTATTCATTTAAATGAGGAAAACTTAGCTTGATGTGGCATTATCGTGAGACCTCTTCTGTCTTGGATTCCTGTCACCTTTCTCCCATATCCTCCTTTTTTCTTGGGTTTACTTCCTCATTTGGGTATAGTGTGTTTTCTACTAGTTTTTTTGTGAATGGATATATGGAAAGAAAACATTTTGACCTCTTGTATGTCTGAAAATATGGTTTCCCAGTTTCGGAACAGAATTTAAAAATTATCTCAATTTGAGTTCTGATTACTCTAGGGCCTAAGTAACTCAGTATTTCCTAGGCATGCTTTGAGTTTCTTTTGCCTTTTTTTTTTTTTTTTGAGACAGTCTCACTCTGTTGCCCAGACCAGAGTGCAGTGGCACGATCTTGGCTCACTGCAGCCTCTGCCTCCCAGGTCGAAGCAATTCTCCTGCCTCAGCCTCCTGACTAGCTGGGATTACAGGCACCTGCCCCAACACCTGGCTAATTTTTGTAGTGTAGCAGAGACGGGGTCTCACCATGTTGACCAGGCTGGTCTCGAACTCCTGACCTCAAGTGATCCACCCATTTTGGCCTCCCACAGTGCTGGGATCATAGGCGTGATGCTGGGTATAAAATTCTATCCATGAAATCCTTTTTCTTCATGATTTTGAAGGTGTTGCTCTTTTGTCTTTTTTGTCCCAGCATTACTATTGGGAAGTCTGAAATGTTCTGATTCCTGACCTTTTGTATGTGGACTGTTTTTCCCCGTCACTGGAAACTTATAGGATCTTCTCTTGGTTCCCAGGCTTCTGAATTTTCCCGATGATGTGTTTTGGTGTGGGTCTTAATTTTTAGTAAAATCATACGCTCACACATCCTTGTACCAGTGAGAATGCCATCTAGTTCACAAAATACCATAAGGAGCAGGTGTCAAGCATACTCACTATGCCTTGCCCAACCACACCCACCAAACTATCTTAACCCCCTCTGTTTGTGTGGTCTCCATCTGTCCTGTTGGAGACATTTCCCAGATGCTTGATGATTTTTCGTTGTTTGTTTACAGTTGAGAATGGGGTCCCAAAAACCTTTTTGGAAGCCTTGAGTCCATGAGTCCATTTTGGGGCCTATGAGTTCGCTATAGGGTGGTTTGGCTGGAATGTTTCCTTGTCAATCTCCTTATGTCAGTACCTCTGGTCATCTTCTCCTGGCTGGTCAGATGGCCCACAGAAGGATTTATCCATTCATTTAAAATATATTTATTGGGTGTATACCCCAGGCACTGGGACATAGCAGTGAACAAAACTGGCAAAAATTCCTGCTCTCATGGAGTCCATGTTCTGGTGGAGGAGATTGGCTATACATGAGATAAATAAGTACATGTAGTATGTTAACCAATGATAAGTGGTAAGGAGAAAAATAGGGAGGGTAGATATGAAAGCATTGGAGGTTGTGATTAAAATTTTAGGTAAAAGTTTAGAAAAACAGTGTTATTCACTGTTGAATTTTGAGGTGACATGGTCTAGCCAGGGAGATGCCTTCTGAGTAAAGACCTGAAGGAGGTGAGGGAATGAGTCTGGGTTATATTAATATTAGGGAAGAGAGGTCCAGGCAGAGGGAACAGGTGCTGAGGTACAGGTGTGGGGAGTGATTGGGGAGGCACACAGGGCCCATCCTGAATTCTTTTTTTTTTTTAATTTTGGAGACAGAGTCTCATTCTATCACCCAGGCTGGAGTGCAGCGGTGCAGTCTTGGCTCACTGTGGTGTCCGCCTCCTGGGTTCAAATGATTCTTCTGCCTCAGCCTCCCGAGTTGCTGGGATTACAGGTGTGCGCCACCATGGCTGGCTAATTTTCGTATTTGTTTTTTTAGTAGAGATGGGGTTTCATGATGTTGGCCAGGCTGGTCTGAAACTCCTGACCTCAGGTGATCTGCCCACCTCGGCCTCCCAAAGTACTGGGATTACAGGCATGAGCCACCACGTCTGGCCCATCCTTACTTTCATGTTCACCCTGCTCACTGCCCTGCAGCTGCCCATATAAACATATTCATTTCATTCGTTATCTGTCTCTCCTCACTAAAATGTGTATTTTAATATATAATTAAATATAATAAATATATAAATAAACCTAATGTATTTTAGGAGACGTTTCATCTAGAAAGTAAAAAGAAACAAACTTGTCTCAGTATCCAGAAAGTGTCTTCATTTGTCTGAAAAAATTAATAAGAAGGAGATAAGGCATAATTATATTCTGATTTCAGAATTTTTTTTTTTGCCATTTTTCTGCCATGTTTTGTAGGTTCTCCCAATCCAGTGAGGTTATTCATAAAATAAAAGCAATGTGTTCCTTTTTTCCCCAAGAACATTTTTTAACTTTTACATTTTCATTTAGAAAGAAAGGTTTTGGTGGAACTGCAGGAATGGCATTTGTGGGAACAGTGTGTTCAAGGAGCCACGCAGGCGGGATTAATGTGGTACGTTGTTCTTGATGTTTAACTTTGGATGTTTGCACTGGGACAATAGCAAGCATTTATTGACTGTATACTTCCTCCCCTGGTCCTTAAAACAATATTTTGGGTGTTATGAGGAACACAGTAGAAGTCGCAGATGGGTTCTTTCCCTAGAGACTGGGTCAAGTTTTTAAATATGTGCTATGTGTTTGTTAGCTCTTTTCTTTTTTATTTATTTTATTTTACTTTAAGTTCTGGGACACATGTGCAGAACGTCCAGGTTTGTTACATAGGTATACATGTGCCATGGTGGTTTGGTGCACCTATCAACCCGTCATCTAGGTTTTAAGCCCCGCATGCGTTAGGTATTTGTCTTAATGCTCTCCCTCCCCTTGCTCCCCACCTCCCGACAGGCCCCGGTGTGTGATGTTCCCCTCCCTGTGTCCATGTGTTCTCATTGTTCAACTCCCACTTATGAGTGTAGCTCTTTACTTTTTATGGGTGAGGAAACGTGTACTCCATTTTAGAGAATTAAATTAGAACCATCAACTTGTTTTCCTATAAACTACCATGAGTAATCTGTTGGTGCTAAAGTGGTTGATCTCTTGCTTGAAGGATCCATGTCCATCATCAGTGTGTAATTCATGTTACTTTCTTACTAGACTGAAATGTATAAAGACTGTTGTTGGATGCTTGATTTATCATGTAGGCTGTCAACAGTGTAGTGAATAAATTTCCTTTTGTGAAAAAATAATCTGAGTAGCAAAACATTTTCTTTGCGTTCAGAAACCTAATGACTACCTTCCTGTTCTGAACAGTTTGGACAAATCACTGTGGAGACATTTGCTTCCATTGTTGCTCATGAATTGGGTCATAATCTTGGAATGAATCACGATGATGGGAGAGATTGTTCCTGTGGAGCAAAGAGCTGCATCATGAATTCAGGAGCATCGTGAGTACCTGGGTTCTTTCTTCTTCTCCTTTGTTTCATATTGTAGATCCATGTTTCTTACACTGTAAGGGATATTCATGTCTACATTGGGAAAACAGGAAATGTTATTTCCGGTTTGCTGAAATTAATTACATGACATACCAATGAGAAGTCTTTTTTTTTTTTTCCAGCCTTTTAGATTTAGGGGGTACATGTGGAGTTTGTTACCTGATGTATTGCTGAAGTCTATTTTTTAATTAAATAATTCCAGAGAGCTTTAAGAAGGCAACACTTATGTAGGCACAAGTATGTAACTACACTCTTCTGTAAACCAATTATAGACTGAAAGTATAAGAACATGGCAAAGTTTATATCTGAATTAGAAATTAGGAGGGAGTTTCTGCTAGGTTCAATGTGGATTGGATTACATTGAAGGACTGTATAAGAAATTTCTTCACAAACCTCTTTTTGAGAAAGTGCTGCATTGTCACTGTAGGTAGAAGAGATCCTGATATATTTCTATTGAAAAACCCTGTTTTATAGAGATAAAGGTGGGAGGCAAGACAGAGAAGAGGAGAGAGAATGGTTAACATTTATTAAGCTCTTTTTATATACAGGCACTATTGTAGCCATTTAAAAGGTATCCACTCACTACTCATCAGTGAAATGAGGTACACATACTTTATCTCCATTTGCAGATGAGGAAACTGAGGTCACACATCCAAATTGCTGACTGGGATTCAAAGTCAGGAAGTCAAAGCCTGTGATCTGATCTTAGAACTCTTTGCTGTCGCAGAGCTAAAAAATAATTATAATAGAAGATCCCATGGTGGTTGGGCATCAGAAATATAGATTTCTAATGCAGATTCATTGTAATGCCAACGACGTTCCTTCCTAATTTAGAAGGCAGGAGTCCTAAGCAGAGAGCTGAACATAACTGTAGTTCTTACGTGTGTAGATGCTGAGCCTGAGTGAAAATTAGATATGAGAGATGGTATCTTTAACAAATACAGGACGGACATGGTGGCTCATGCCTATAATCTCAGCACTTAGGGAGGATTGCTTGAGACCAGGAGTTCAAGACCAACCTGGGCAACACGGTGAGACCCTGTCTCTAGAAAAATAAAAATAAAAAAAATAAAAAATAAAATATTAACTGGGTGTGTTGGTGCGTGCCTGTAGTCCCAGCTACTCAGGAGGTTGAGGCAGGAGGATCACTTGAGCCCAGGAGTTCAAGGCTGCAATGAGGTATGATTGTGCCACTGCACTCCAGCCTGGGCAACAGAGCAAGACCCTGTTTCAAAACAAACAAAGAAACACAGATGAAGATTTCACATGGGGAATATCCGTGGCCCCAAGCGTTCATGCCCCTTCCCACTTCCCTCAGGCTCCTGAAGCAGTGACAGAGTAATAAAAACTCCTGTCAACCAGGCTTTCAGCTGAAGATCTGAGTGGACAAGACAATTTCAATCACATGCTAGTATAAAGGGAAGCACTCAAGCAGAATTTACAGTTTTTGAACAAATACTAGGCTCAAAAATAGACATGGAAGAGTTAAAATAGTACTTACAAAAAGCCATGCTTCATAAAAAAAAAAATTAGGTACGTAAGGAATGTCATATGTTTGTAAAAGATTTCCTGTAGGAGAGGGAAATAAATTTAGGATTTGCTTTGGCCAGCAGTGAAGTTGAGAAAGATGTGAGTTCAGGGAAACAAGAAATGAGTAATGAACAATGAGATAAGTCATAGATTAAAATAAAAAAGAAGCATTCAGAGGTAAGGAGGGAATGTTATGAAACAGTGCCATAGTGGAATTTAATATGTTATAGGAAGCAATGAAGAGTGGACCCACACTTTATTCACCAACTTGTCAAACATTTATTGAGCACTGACCACCTGCCAGACTTTGTTCTCGGCACTTGGAATACCTCAGTGAGTTAGATTGACTCACCCTTCAAGGAGTTTACATCTGGGGGGAAGACAATCTATAAACATAAGAAAATCAATAATATAGAGTGTTAGAAGGCGGTAAGTGCTATGGGAAATAAAATAGAGCAGAATGTGGAGGATTGGGAGGACCGAGGGTGGTGAAACAACAGAACAGGCCTCAGTATGACAAAACTGGATGTTAATAACAGAAACCTGAGTGAGTTGGTATTTAAAACCACTCCCCTAAAGTCAACCCTGTGTCAAGCAGACTTACAGTATAATTAAAATATTTTGAGGAGAATGGTATTTTTGAATATTATATTTAAAACAGTGCATATTGACGTTTAAATATGAAGATAACATGATCTCAAATTTAAGATATCCATCATTTTCCCAAGGGAAGAGCCAAAAAAGTGTTGTTGTTGTTGTTTTTTTGGTTGACTTGCATGTGTATAAACTTGCTAGGGATACAGTAGGTAGAAAGGGAGTGAACTGTTCATTACTGGATCTTGGAGAGTCTCTGTAGCTACAGGGGAGACTGACCCCATATGAGTTGAGGTAGAAGGACACTGATAACACGAGGACACTGATAACATGAGGTAGAGGGACACTCATAACAATGATAATAGAGAGGGTTCCAGGGGAATTATTCAGCCTTATTCTCCCAGTGACTTCTTATCTCTTGAATAGAAGTGGACAAAGTGAGTACCTATGTCTTGTCCAGCTTAGTGGGAAAGCTTTTGATTTTTCACTGTGGAGTATGATGTTGTCTGTGGGCTTTTCATATATGGCGTTTATTATATTGAAGTGATTTCCCTCTTCCTAGTTTTTTGAGATTTTTTGTTGTGAAAGAATGTTGAATTTTATCAAATGCCTTTTTGGCGCCTATTGAGATGATTATGTGACTTTGATCCTTGATTCTGTTAATGTGGTGTTAATACATTTTTCTGTGTTGAACCGTCCTTATGTCCCAGGTACCGATCTCATTTGATCAGAGGGCCTGATGTTTCTGGTGTGTTGGCGAGTTCTGTTTGCTAGGACTTTTACATTTATGTTGCTAGGGATATTGACTTACAGTTTTCTTTTCTGGTTGTCCCTTGTCTGACTTTGATATTAGGGTGATGCTGGGCTCATACAATGAGTTTGGAAGTGTTCCTTCCTCTTCAGTATTTTGAGAAGACTTTTTTTTTTTAAGCAGTTTTAGGTTCACAGAATAATCAAGAGGAAAGTAGAAAGACTTCTCCCATATACTTTCTGTCCCCACACTTGCATAGTCTCTCCATTTCAATATCCCTCAACAGAGTAGTATTATTGTTAAAACTGACAAACCTATATTGACACATGATGATTTCTCAAAGTCCATACTTTATGGTTCACTCTTGGTGTTGTGCATTCTATGGGTATGGACAAGTGTATGATGACAAGTATCCCTCATTATGGTATCATGCAGAATATTTCCATTGCCTTAAAAAATCCTCTGTGCTCCACCTAGTCATCTCTCTCCACCCCTCCAACCCTTGGCAACCACTAGTCTTTTTACTGTCTCCATAGTTTTGTGTTTTCCCGAATATCATATATTTAGAATCATGCAGTATGTTGCCTTTTCACATTGGCTTCTTTCACTTAGCAATATGTGTTTAAGGTTCCTCATCTTTTCATGTCTTGATAGCTCATTTATTTGTAGTGCTGAATAATAATAACCCATTGTTTGGATGTACCACTGTTTAACCATTCACCTACTGAAGGACATATTGGTTGCTTCTAAGCTTTGGCAATTATGAAAAAAGCTGCCATAAGTGTCCGTGTGCAGGGTTTTGTGTGATCATGTTTTCAGCTCCTTTGGGTAAATACCAAGGGATGTGATTGCTGGATCCTATGTAAAGACAGTATGTTTAGTTTTGTAAGAAACTGCCAAATTGTCTTCCAAAGTAGCTATACCATTTTGTATTCCCACCAACAGTGAATGAGAATTGCTGTTGCTCTACATCTTTGTCAGAATTTGGTGTTGTCAGTATTCTGGATTTTGGCCATTCCTATAGGCATGTAGTGGTATCTCATTGTTTCAATTTACATTTCCCTGATGACATAGGATGTAGATGATCTTTTCTTGTGTTTATTTGCCTTCTTTATGTCTTCTTTGTGGCATCTGTGAAGGTCTTTGGCCCATTGTTTAATCAGATTGTTTTTCTTATTTTTTAGTTTTAAGAGTTGCTTGCGTACTTTGGATAAGAGTCTTTTATTAAATATGTCTTTTGCAAATATTTTCTACTAGTCTGTAGCTTATCTTCTCATTCTTTTAATATTGTCTTTCACAGAGCATACATTTAATATTTTAATTCTTTCATGGACGATGCCTTTTGTGTTGTATCTAAAAAATAATTGCCATATCCAAGGTGATCTAGGTTTTCTCCTATGTTATCTCCCAGGAGTTTTAGAGTTTTGAATTTTACACTTAGATCTTTGATCCACATGGAGTTAATTGTGGAGGATGTAAGATCTGTGTCTAGATTTATTTATTTATTTTTTGCATATGAATATCTAATTGTACCAGCACCATTTGTTGAAAAGATTATCTTTTATTGTATTGCCTTTGCTCCTTTGTCAGAGATCAGTTAGCTGTATTTATGTAAGACTCTTTTTGGGCTCTCTTGTTCTCTTTATCTATTTGTCATCTTTTGCCAATAACACAGTCTTGAAGCTTGTGCATGCGTCACATAGTTCTCGTGCCATAGTTTTCAGCTCCATCAGGCCATTTAAGGTCCTCTCTACCCTGTTTATTCTGGTTAGCCATTTGTCTAATCTTTTTTCAAAGTTTTTAGCTTCCTTGCTACGGGTTCAAATATCCTCCTTTAGCTTGGAGAAGTTTGTTATTACCAACCTTCTAAAGCCTATTTCTGTCAGCCTGTCAAAGTCATTCTCTGTCCAGCTTTGTTCCGTTGCTGGCGAGGAGCTGTGATCCTTTGGAGGAGAAAGGGTGCCCTGAATTTTAGAATTTTCAGCTTTTCTGCTCTGGTTTCTCCCCATCTTTGTGGTGTTATCTACCTTTGGTCTTTGATGCTGGTGACCTACAGATGGGGTTTTGGTGTGGATGTCCTTTTTGTTGATGTTGATGCTATTCCTTTCTGTTTGTTGGTTTTCCTTCTGACAGTCAGGTCCCTCGGCTGCAGATCTGTTGGAGTTTGCTGGAGGTCCACTCCAGACCCTGTTTGCCTGGGTATCACCAGTGGAGGCTGCAGAACAGCAAATATTGCAGAACAGCAAATATTGCTGCCTGATCCTTCCTCTGGAAGCCTCATCCCAGAGGGGCACCCGCCTGTGTGAGGTGTCATTTGGCCCCTACTGGGAAGTGTCTCCCAGTTAGGCTACATGGGTGTCAGGGACCCACTTGAGGAGGCAGTCTGTCTGTTCTCAGAGCTCAAACACCGTGCTGGGAGAACCACTGCTGTCTTCAGAGCTGTCAGACAGGGACGTTTAAATCTGTAGAAGATTCTGTTGCCTTTTGTTCAGCTATGCCCTGCCCCCAGAGGTGGGATCTACAGAGGCAGCAGGCCTTGCAGAGCTGTGGTGGGCTCCACCCAGTTGAGCCTCCGTGGCTGCTTTGTTTACCTACTCAAGCCTCAGCAATGGCAGACGCCCCTCCCCCTGCCAGGCTGCTGCCTCACAGGTCGATCTGACTGCTGCGCTAGTAGTGAGCAAGGCTCTGTGGGCTTAGGACCCGCCGAGCCAGGCGTGGGATATAATCTCCTGGTGTGCTGTTTGCTAAGACCATTGGAAGAGCACAGTATTTGGGTGGGATTGTCCCAATTTTCCGGGTGCAGTCTGTCATGGCTTCCCTTGGCTAGGAAAGGGAAATCCCCTGACCTCTTGTGCTTCCTGGGTGAGGCGATGCCCTGCCCTGCTTTGTCTCACCCTCTGTGGGCTACACCCACTGTCCAACCAGTCCCAATGAGATGAACCAGGTACCTCAGTTGGAAATGTAGAAATCACCATATTCTGCGTCTGTCACACTGGGAGCTGCAGACCGGAGCTGTTCCTATTCAGCCATCTTGGAATGGCCACACAGTCTTGATTACTGTAGCTTTAGAATAAGTCTTGAAGTCAGGTAGCACCAGTCCTCCAACTTTGTTCTTCTTCTTTACTATTATATTGGCTATTCTGGGTCTTTTGCCACCCCATGTAAACTTTAAAATCAGTTTTATCTATATCCACAAACTAATTTGCTGGGATTTTGATTAGGATTGCATTGAATGTATAGATCAAGTTGGGGAACTGACATCTTAATATTGAGTCTGCCTGTATATGAGCATGAAATATCTCTCCATTTATTTAGTTCTTTGATTCTTTCATCAGATAGTGTTATAGTTTCCCCATAGAGATCTCATACATATTTTGTTAGATTTATACCTAACTCTCATTTTTGGGGGTCCTAATGTACATGATGTTATGTTTTTAATTTCAAATTCTACTTGTTCATTGCTGGCATATAGGAAAGCAATTGACTTTTGTTTATTAACCCTGTATCCTATAACCTTATTGTAATTGCTTTTTAGTTCCAGGAGTCTTTTTCCATTCTTTTCGATTTTCTACATAGATGATCATATTATCTCTGTACAAAGACAGTTTTTCTTTCTTTCCAGTCAGTATACCTTTTACTTCCTTTTCTTTTCTCACTGCAGTAGCTAGGACTACCAATAATCTGATACTGCTTTACCTTCCTCACATTTTTTTTTTTAGTGTTGACAGTGTGTTTATTTTTATTTTTAATAGTTATGCTTCCAAAACATATATTTAAATTTTATTTTTAATCCAAATTGAAAATATATGTCTTATATCACTTAATATATTTACTGTAATTACTGATCCATTTAATCAAATCTAAATGCCATTGATTATAAGATACACCACTTTTTCCATACCACTGAGAAAGAAATATGGTGTCAATGAAATTAATACTTCAATTGTAATCTGAAATGAATCTCAATTTCAAAGTTATTTAAATATGAAAAGAATGTGTTTTAGAATCAATTAAATACAGCATTTGGGTTTAAATCTACCATCTTATATCTCCTTTATTTGTCTTTTATGGTTTTTTCTTAAAAGTCTTTGGTCTTAAATATTTAAGTTGATGGATGTTCCCATTACCCTGATTTGGTCTTTACACATTGTATGAATGGATCAAGTGATCACATGTATCCTGAGAATATATACATCTATTGTGTATCAGTTAAAAATGGGACGACAACAACAACAAAATCTTCTGTATTATTTCTTTTGGGTTGATAGAGTGTTTTTATATTTATTTTCACTTTGTAGAAATGGGGTCTTGTTATGTTGCCCAGGCTGGTTTTGAACTCCTAGGCCTAAGCAATCCTCCCACCTTAGCCTCCTGATGTGCTGGGAATACAGGTGTGAGCCACTGTGCACTGCCAGATAGAGTGTTTTTAGTAGATACTGTTTTCCTTCTAGACATATTTCTAGAATGGAAGTTATAGTCTTTTTTTTTTTAAAGTTACCCTGGAAATTATTACACATGTTCTTATTTATCATGTCTACGATTAAATCTTACCCTTCCCCACACAGTTCAAAGACTATATCGTGCTTTAACTCCATTCATCACTTTCTTGACTCATATAGCTGTGTGCCAGGAAGATATTAGTGATTGTTTATCATTATTCATTTAGATTTTGACCACTGCCCTTGCTCTTTGGTCCTCTTGCATCTCTGACCTTCCATTTGGTATCCATTTTTCAGTCTGATCAAAGAACCAGTTTTGACTTTCCTTTAATGTGTGTTTAGTAGTAGTGTATCTCTTAGTTTTTGTTTTTGTTTTTCTCCTGAGGGTGTCTTTATTTCTCTTTTTTGAGGATATTTTTGTTGAATATAGAGTCGTAGATCATCAGTTATTTTTCATCATATTGGGATTTTTCCATTGTCTTTTGCTTTCCATGTTGTTGTTGAGATGTCAGGTGTGAGACCATTATTCCGTTGAAATGAATCTGTCTATTTACCTATGACTGTTTTAACAATTTTGTCTTTAAACTTTTTTTTTGAAGTTTCATTATCATGTTCCTTTTGTAGAAAGAAAAAAATATATAACATGCATACATACGTATGTTATGTATATATAACACATTTACACATATATGTCTTCATATCCTGCTTAGAAATTTTTTAGTGTTTTAAAGTTTGTGGCTTGATATTTTTCATCAGTCGGAATATTCTCAGTCATGTCTTTACATATTGCTTCTTTACATATTGCCTGTGTACACAGGGTGTCTGCACATTTGCTGTCTCTCTTACGCCTCTGTGATTCTAGTGAACTGTGTGTTAGACCTCACTATGTCTCCTTTGTCTCTTAGTTTTTAAATATATGTTTCCTATCTTTTTGTGTTTTTTTTCTTCTGTGTAATTTCTTCTGATATCTTTCAGCTCACTGATTCTGTCTTCATAGGTGTTTTGTCTGTTGTTAAACTTATCCATTGAATTATTAATTTTGCTTATTTCATTTGTCAAATTTCTGTCTGGTTCTTTTTCAAATCTGATATATTAGTTTTGTAGATTTTAGTTTCCTGCCCAAATTTTCATGCTTGTCACTTTTGTCTCTGATCATAGTAAGCATAAATGTCTTATGGCTATCATTTGATAATCCTAGAACTAGTATTAGGAGTCTTTATTGGACTTTATCTGCTCGTTTTTTTCTTTCTTGTAGTGTACTGTGGCTTCATGTGGTATTTTATATTGTGTAGCCGTTATATTTAAAATTTTTTTTAAGAATAATTTCTAGGCCGGGTGTGGTGGCTCATGCCTGTAATCCTAGCACTTTGGGAGGCTGAGGCAGGCGGATCACGAGATCAGGAGATCGAGACCATCTTGGCTAACACGTGAAACCCCGTCTTTACTAAAAATACAAAACATTAGCCGGGCATGGTGGCGGGCGCCTGTAGTCCCAGCTACTGAGGAGGCTGAGGCAGGCGAATGGCATGAACCCAGGAGGCGGAGCTTGCAGTGAGCTGAGATCGTGCCACTGCATTCCAGCCTGGGTGACAGAGCGAGACTCCGTCTCAAAACAAAACAAAACAAAACAAAGAATAATTTCTGAACTAGGATGAGGTTATCCTAGGTAATACATATTTTTTTCTCTTATTTTTCCTCAGATTCCTTTTTACTACCAAGGTGATATTAAACTTTCTTTTTTTGAGGGCAGATTTCCTACCCTCTATTTCATAGGCTGTTTAATAAATATTAATTTTGTATCATTTTGTTTGGCTTTTTTTTTTAGATGCTAGTGATGTAGATGTTTCATTTTTTTCCCCTCAGATAACTCAGTCATTGGGAGCCAGTTCCATTTAATAAAATGGATAATCTACCCTTGTAATAAGATTTTTTTGTTATTGTTTATGATATTTTGGGGGCACAGTGGTATTCTCATGCATTTCTCTTAGATTCTGGAAAGTGTGAGTTGCTCTTCCTGGGAGGTGCCTTTCTAGAGACATGGCTTTCTTAACTCTGCCCCTCAATGTCAGCAGGCTTCCATAATCAGGTGTTTTTTTCTTAATCTAATTCAGTACCAGCACTTAGAATCTTCTCTTAAGACTTCCTAATCCTAGGCTGTGGGAATCAGCATAGTAATGGTGGAAATTGTGGAAATTGTGTTCTGGGAATTTTCAGAGTACTCAAAGAAATAATGTTTTGAATGATAGTTGAAATTTTTTTTTTGTCATTTCCATGTAAAACATTTTCATTGTTGTTGATTTCCTTTTGAAGCCATTTTAGGAAAATCACCTAGATGTGAGAAAAGAGAGGAGGAGAGGCTATAAATCATTAATATTGTAGAGTCTAGAGGTGATAGAGAGTAGAAATACTTGAGTTGCTCTTCAAGCCCCGTATCAGGAGAAAGATCATTCTTTTTGTTGCCGTAGGTGCCAGCCAGTGATGGCTAGTGAAAGGGCATTTTCACTGTGGCCTCCAAAGCATTTTAAAGTCTCACTGAAGGCCAACACAGGGGATGTTGTTACTATCTCCATCTGTTAAAAAGCACCACAAGTGTCTATGATTTTGTTATGCTTTTTAGTTCTATAGTCAATTCATGTGGGTGAAATTTTTTTTTTTTGGTAGATTGCTGAAGGATCAAGCATTTGAAACATTGTTTATAAGAAAATATTCTTCAACTACCAAATAATGAGCATATTTAAAAAATAACTTGTTTAGAGGTGGTAGACTTTATGTAGGTTGAAATTAGGGACTAAAATATAGGACTATACATATGCCTGTGCAAGTTCTATGGCAATTGTCTAATTAAATATATATAATTTATAAATATATATTTATGTAGTATATATATTTAAATATATATTTAAGTGTGTGTGTGTTTTGTTTTTTTTTTTTGGAGACAGGGTCTCGCCCTGTTGCCCAGGCTGGAGAGCAGTGGCTTGATCATAGCTCACTGCAGCCTTAAACTCCTCCCACCCCAGCCTCCTGAGTAGCTGGGACTACAGGTGTGCACCACCATGCCCAGCTTATTTTTTGTAGAGACAGGGTCTCACTATGTTGCCCAGGTGGCCTTGAATTCTTGGGCTCAAGTGATCCTCTTGCCTTAGCTTCCCAAAGCATTGGGATTACATTATTAAATATATTCCTACAGAAAACATTATTGCATGTATACCATGTAGCAGGCGCTGTGCTTACCACATAAAGATCAACAGTACAAAATAAAAAACAATTACAAGCCTCTGTTTAAACTGCAGTCTTCTTTGTTTTATCAAATAATTATTATATACTGCTTTGACATTTTTATTTGATGTCTAATAGGCTCAAACTCCTGTGATCCCTCCTAAAGTTGTCCTAAAATCTGATCTACCCATAGTCTTCCCCATGTGAATTAATGGTAACTCCTTCCTTCTAGTATCCCAGGACAACAACCTGGGAGTCATTCTTGATTTCTCTTTTTTCTCACTCTTCATCTTAATGGCTGTTCCTTTAAAACAAAAACAATCCAGCCACTTCTTACAGCTCCCACTGTTTCATTTTGGTCCACCATCATCTGTTTGGTGGATTTCTCTAAGAGCCTTCTTTGCAGTCTTCCTCCTTAATAGAACAAGTATGGTGATCCTATTAAAACATTAGTCAAATCATGTTACTCCTGCTCAACACTTTCCATGGTCTTCCCCTTCCAACTTCCCCATTCCACTTAGAGTAGAAAGCCACATTCCTACAATGGCCTATTCCTGTCTTTGCTGACTGTATCTCTCATGACTCATTTCCTCACTGACTCAGTCTGCCAGGAAAGCTTCTACCTCAGATTTTTTGCATTTGCTATTCCTTCTTTCTATAGTGTTTTCCTCCCAGATACACAGTTTTGATTGAACTCTCACGTTTGAGGTGCCTGTCCTGACTGCCCTTTTAAAATCACAAAGCATCACTTCCTCTGCAGAGCTCATCACACCCACACCCCGTCGCCTTTTTTCCCCATAGCACTTATTACCTTATAATATGCTATCTAATTTATTATATAAGTAAATCACTGAATCATAATCGTAACCTTTACAGGGGCAGGGATTTTTGTCTGCTATGTTCACAGTTTCATCCCTGGCACCAAGAAGAATGCCTTGTACATAATAGATATTCAGTAAATATTTGTTGAATGAGTGGTTGATTGATATTGCACAAAAGGACTCCTCCCCACAATATTCTTAGTAGCAAGAAAAAGAATAAGGAAGACAAGTCTTTCTGTTATTGACAAAAGCCTTGTGCTAAATCTTTTCTTTCCGTGAGTCAGAATTTTGCCTTTGCCTATTCTTTTGTCTCAAACCATTGATAGTTTATGTTCTTTTTTCTTTCTCTGCCAGTCTTTTAAAATCCTTCCACATCCCACATCTATAGACTTTTTTTTTTTTTTTTTTCGTCAAACAGCAGTTAACAGTACCAAAATGTTCTAGGCAGACTGCATTCCAATCCAAGAGGCAGGAGTCAGTACTATCAACTTTTCTAGAGACCAGTTAGCAAAGAAGAGTTTAACATGACTACTCAGGGCAAAAAATATGTTTCTTAGAGTTCCTTGGATGTACAAAAGACCCAGCTATAGATAGTTCCTTGGATGTACAAAAGACCCAGCTATAGATAGGGCTGCTTCTTCATTAACTAGAATGCAACGTAGCTTTCACTCCTGCTGCTACTTTTGGTACCATTGCTCAAACTGATGAAAAGAGATTCAGGGTACCAAATTCCCTTGAAAAAATACAAATATATATAAGATATAAATTTTATTGTATTTAAGATGTACAACATGTTTTGATGTAAATATGGATGGTGAAATGGTTAGTCAAGCAGATTAACACATCCATCATTCCACATTGTTGCCCATTTTGTGTGTGTGTGGCAAAGAGCACCTAAAATCTCCTCTTTTAGCAAAAATCTTGAATGTAATACAATATTATTATCTATAGTCCTCATGCTGTACCTGTCTGAGATCTCTAGACTTGTTTGTCTTACATATCTGGTACTTTGTATCAGACCTACATGTCCCATTTCCTCCACCTCCACCATAATCAGTGTTTTATTTTCTGTCTCTGGATTTTCAACTTTTTTTAGATTCCAAAATAAGTGAGATCATGCAGCATTTGTCTTTTTCTGTCTGGCTTGCTTCACGCAGCATAACATCCTCCAGTTTCCTCCATGTTGTGGTAAATGTCAGGATCTCCTTTTATAAGGATGAATAATTATCAGTCTTATATGTGCCACAGTTTTGTCCACTCAACTGTTGACGCTTTGTTTGTTTCCATATCTTGGCTAATGCTGCACTGAAAATGGGATAATACAGACGTCTTTATGAGGTGGTGTTTTCATTTTCTTTGGGTATATACCCAAAAGTGAGATTGCTGGGTCATATGATAGTTCTGTTTTTAATTTCTTTAGGGAACTCCTATTGTTTTCCAGAGTGGCTGCACCAATCTGCATTCCCACCAACAGTGCTCAAGGATTCCTTTTTTTCTATACTCTAACTAGCACTTGTCATCTCTTTTATTTATTTATTTATTTATTTATTTGCGACAGAGTCTCTCTCTGTTGCCCAAGCTGGAGTGCAGTGGTGCAATCTCGGCTCACTACAACCTCTGCCTCCCAGGTTCAAGCAATTCTCCTCCCTCAGCCTCCCAAGTAGTTGAGATTACAGGTGTGCACCACCACACCTGGCTAATTTTTGTGTTTTAGTAGAGACAGGGTTTTACCATGTTGGCCAGGCTGGTCTGGAACTCCTGACCTCAAGTGAACCGCCTGCCTCAGCCTCCCAAAGTGCTGGGATTACAGCAGTGAGCCTCCACACCTGGCCGTTATCTCTTTTTGAGGGTGAGGTGGTATTTCATTGTGGTTTTGATTTGCAGTTCCTTGATGATTAATGATATTGAGCATCTTTTCATGCACCTGTTGGCCATTTTTATGTCATCTTTGGAGAAATGTCTATTTAAGTCTTTTGTTCATTTTAAAAATCGAGTTATTTGTTTTTCTACTATGGAGTTGTGTGAGTTTTAAAAAATATATTTTGGATATAAGATACATGGTTATAAGATACACCTTATAAGATACATGGTTTGCAGATATTTTCTCCCTATCTGCAGACTTTTCATTTTGTTGGTTGTTATCTTTGCTGTGCAGAGCTTTTTAGTTTGATAGCTATAGTAATCAAAACAGCATGGTAGTGGTATAAAAACAGACACGTAGACGGATGGAACAGAATAGAGAGCCTAGAAACAAATCCAAACATGTGTAGTCAATTAATTTTTGACAAGGGCACCAGGAGGATACAATGGGGAAAGGATAGTTCTCTTCAATAAATGGTTCTGGGGTAACTGGATTTCTACATGCAAAAGAATGAAATTGGACCCTTATCATACACCATACACAAAAATCAACTCAAAATGGATAAAATAGCTAAATGTAAGACTTGAAACTATAAAACTTTCTAAGAAGAAAACGTTGAGGAAAAGCTCCTTGACATTGGCCTTAACAATGATTTTTGGATATCACACCAAAAACTCAGTCTACAAAAGCAAAAATAAAATAGAATTTTAGTGTGACATGGATTCCTCAAAGATATAGGTGATGTATAGGTGTATTTTCCACTAGTTTTCAAAAGTAAAAATAGCCAGTGGGACTATCTGAAAGTATTTTATAGTTATTGAGTAAAGTAGTAGCTAAAAAAAAAATCCCAGATAGAACATATCAAAATTGCATTTGTATAAATCTCACATAGCTCAAGTTGGACATTTCTTAAAGGCCAACTAACTTTCAGAGTACTAACCTTGGTTCCCAGGAATTATCATAAAAGTTATTATGTGTAAAGCTCAAACTGAAAACTTGTCATATAGGAGTAGTTGAAATTCTACACTGTGCAGTCTGCCTCTTGATGGCTAGTGTGCATCTGAACTGGAGTTGCCCATTTGTATTATTTTTGCAGAGCTCCTAATAAGTGGTAATGGGCATGGGTGAACATAAAAATGTTATCCTTCAGAATAGAAAAAAGACTGGAGACAACATACAGCTACTTTCCAATGTTTGAAGAACCTTTACTGTGTTAGATAAATAAAACTTTATTCTTCATAGGACTAAATAATTTTTAAAGTCTCTTCTGATGCTGAGAATTATCATTTTGTATTTCAATGTAAGTGATATGTTTTAAAGATATTTTATTGGAAGTACAATATATTGTAAGAAAATAGTGAATTATTATATAGTAGCTGAAGTAATGTTCAATATTTATCACAAGTAGATATGAATTCTTATTTCTGTCCACTTTTATTAGCTTCTTTTCTGTCATTTAAAATATTCACTTTTTGTGGGTTAAAGTCATGACTTAACATTTTCAAAGTGAGTAATCACTGTGACATAAGATCTTTTTCTTAATGTTTATTATAGGGGTTCCAGAAACTTTAGCAGTTGCAGTGCAGAGGACTTTGAGAAGTTAACTTTAAATAAAGGAGGAAACTGCCTTCTTAATATTCCAAAGCCTGATGAAGCCTATAGTGCTCCCTCCTGTGGTAATAAGTTGGTGGATGCTGGGGAAGAGTGTGACTGTGGTACTCCAAAGGTCAGTTTAATTTTTGATTTTTGCCTTGTAAAATTGCCATGATATTTGCAAGAAATAAAATGGCTTGCTTTGGGCAACTCTGACATAGGAGCTAAAGTAAAATTTAGTGGCACAATGAGGATTGTTATTTTGTTTGTATGGCTGTGTTCCAGGGATTGGTCATCTCCTTCTTCTCAGAGTATGACTAATGGTGCCATCTGTTTTGAAGTCAGGGAACATGCCATGTTTATTCTCTATTTTTTTATGCTATTTTCTATGATTTATGGTTATTAGCTTATTTGCTTTAAAGAATGAAGTTCACCTGGCTCTTTATTTGTAAGCTTTCACCATTCTGGCACTGCCATTGCAGGAATATTTATTTAGCTGGACTCATTTTAAAAATGAATTGGAGCTGGCCCATCCTCCAGAGTCCTTCAGTATTCAAAGTTCTTGCTACTCAAAGTAGCACTCTAAAAGAAAAAAATTAAAGTAGTAAGTAAAAGCAATCTTGTACACCTTTATTTTCCCCATACATCTTTTACTTCCTTTTTTTTTATGTTTGATGTTTTTGTTTTTAGACTCTATTCTATACATTTATATACAGTATACAGTAGGTACATTTATAAATATTGGGCTTGTTTTAGGATTTATTTTTACTTTAATGTGGTAAGAATACTTAGCATGAAGTTGATCCTTCTAAGAGATTTTTAAGTGTCCAATACAGTATTGTTAACTCTGGGTAATATGTTGTACAGCACATCTCTAGAACTTTTTCATTGTGTGTAACTGAAACTTTATATCAGTTGATCAGCAGCTCCCCATTTTCCATTCCACGAGCCCCTGACCACCACTATTCTGTTCACTGCTTTTATGAACTTGACTATTTTAGATATCTAATATAAGTGGAATCAAATAGTATTATGTCCTTTGTGGCTGTCTTATTTCTCTTAGCATGGTATTGTATACTCAAGTTTCATCTACGTTCTTGCAATGACAAGATTTCCTTCTTTTTTTGGGAAATAGTATTCCATTGTATGTGTGTATATGTATGTATGTATGTACATTTTCTTTATCTACCACATTTTCTTTATCCATTCAACTGTTGACAGACATTTAGGTGGTTTCTACATCTTGGCTACTGTGGATAATGCTGCAGTGAACATAGGGAATGCTAATATCTCTTCAAGATCTTGATTTCATTTTAGATAAGTACCCAGAAGTGGGATTGCTAGATCACATGGTAGTTATATTTTTAATTTTTAAAAGAACCTTCATACTATTTTCCATAGTGGCCGCATGATTTTGCATTCTTCCCGAAAGTGCACAAGGGTTCCAGTTTCTCCACATTCTTGCTGACACTTGGTGTCTTTTGTTTTTTTCCGTGATAGCAATCCTAACAGGTATGAAATGATATTTCATTGTGGTTTTGATTTGCATTTCCATGATGATGAGTGACATTGAGCATCTTTTCATATACCTGTTGGCTATTTGTGTGTCTTCATGGAGCAATGTCTATTAAGTCTTAGGCCTGTTTTAATTTTTTTTTTGTTTATTTTAACATTTTTATATATTTAGGGGATGTACATGCAGATTTCTTGCATGTATATACTGCATATTGGTAAAGTGAGGGCTTTTCATGTACCCATCATTCAAATAGTGAACGTTGTACCCAATAGGTAATTTTTCAGCCCTCACACCCCTCCCATGCTCCCACCTTTTGGGGTCTCCAGTGTCTGTTATTCCACTCTGTACATCCATGAATACTGATTGCTTAGCTCCCACTTATAAGTGAGAACATGCAGTATTTGACTTTCTGCTTCTGAGTTATTTCAATTAGGATAATTAACCCATTTTAAATCAGGTTATTAGTTTTTCATTTTTTGCTGTTGAGCTGTAGCACTTCCTATATGTTTTGAAAGTTTACCCCTTATGGTTTGCAGATATTTCCCCCTATTCCATAACTTGGCTTTTCACTCTGTTGATTGCTTCCTATGCTGTGTAGAAGGTTTTTAGTTTGATATAGCCCCACTTGTCTATTTTTGGCTTCTGTTGCCTGTAATTTTGGCATCATATACATGAAATCATTGCCAAGACCAGTGTCATGAAGCTTTTCCTCTATGTTTTCTTCTAAGAGTTTTACTGTTAGTCCTTATGTGTAAGTCTTTAATCCATTTTAAGTTGATTTTTGTGTATGGCGTAAGATAAGGTTCCAATTTCATTCTTTTGCATGTTGATATCCAGTTTTCCAGGGCGGAAGGGACTACCTTTTCACCATTCTTTTTCTTGGCATCCTTGTTGAAGATCAGGTGATCTCATATGTGTGGGTTTTTATTTTTGCATTCTGTATTCTGTTCCATTGGTCTGTATGTCTAAATTTTATTTTATTTTAGATTCAGGGGGTACTTATGTATGTTACATGGGTATATTGTATCCTGGTGGGGATTGGGCTTCTGGTGTACCCATTACCCAAACAATGAACATTGTACCTTATAATTTGTCAGCCCTCACTCTCCTCCTACCCTCTCCCCTTTTGGAGTTACCCAGTGTCCATCACCTCCATCTTTTATGTCCATGTGCACCCATTGTTTAGCCCATGCTTATAAGTGAGAATATGCAGTGTTTGATTTTGTGTTTCTGAGTTAGTTCACTTAGGATAATGGCCTCCAGCTCCATCCATGTTGCTGCAAAGGACATGATTTCATTCTTTTTTATGACTACATATAGTATTCCATGGGGTGTGTGTATGTGTGTGTATACATACATATACATGTATATATATGTGTGCGTATACATATTTATGTGTGTATGTGTGCGTATACATACATGTATGTATATCTGCATATACATGCACATATGTGTGTATATGTGTGCGTATACATACACATGTGTGTATATGTGTGCGTATACATGCACATGTGTGTATATGTGTGCGTATACATACACATGTGTGTATATGTGTGCGTATACATACACGTGTGTATATGTGTGCGTATACATACATATATGTGTATATGTGTGCGTATACATACATATGTGTATGTGTGTGTATACATACCTATATGTGTATATATGTGTGCGTATACATACATGTGTATATATGTGTGCGTGTACATACCTATATGTGTATATATGTGCGTATACATACCTGTGTATATATGTGTGCATATACATACCTGTGTGTGTATATATGTGTGCGTATGCATACATATATGCGTGTATATATGTGTATATATGTGTATATGTGTGCGTATACATACATATATGTGTATATGTGTGCGTATACATATGCGTGTATATGTGTGTGCGTATACATGTGTGTACATACGTGTGTGTACATATGTGTGTATGTGTATACATACATATATGTGTATATATGTGTGTATACATACATATGTGTATATGTGTGTATACATACGTATATATGTGTAGATATGTGTGTGTATATATGTATGTGTGTGTGTGTATATACATATATATATATAAAAGATTTTTCTCATCCAGTCGACTGTTGATGGACACTTACATTAGTTTCATGACTTTGCTATTGTGAATAGTGCTGCAATGAGCATATGAGTACAGATATCTTTTTTACATAACGATTTATTTTCCTCTGGGTAGATACCCAGTAGTGGAATTGCTGGGTGAAATGGTGGTTCTAGTTTTAGTTCTTTGAAAAATCTTTATAATGTTTTTCATAGAGGTTGAACTAATTTACATTCCCACCAACAATGTATAAGCATTCCCTTTTTTCTGCATCTGCACCAATATCAGCCTTTTTTTTTTTTGACTTTTTAATGATAGCCATTCTGACTATTGTAAGATGATATCTCATTGTGGTTTTAATATGCATTCTCTGATGTTCAGTGATGTTGAGCATTTTTTCCTGTGTTTGGCAGCTGCTTGTATTTCTTCTTCTGAGGAATGGATTTTATTGAATCTGCAGATCACTTTGGGTAATATGGACAATTTACCAATTTTAATTATTCCAATCCGTGAACATAGGATGTCTTTCCATTTGTTCGTATCATCTTTTATTTCTTTTAGCAATGTTTTGTAAGTTTTTAGTGTGTGATCTTTTTCCTCACTTGTTAAGCTTATTCACAAATGTTTTGTTTTCAATGCTATTATAAATAGCTTTGTTTCCTTAATTTCCTTTTTGTAGTTCATTGTTAGTATGTGAAAATGACTTTATTTTTGTGTGTCAGTTTTGTTTCCTGCAACTTTACTAAATTTATTTATTAGTTATAACAGTTTTTTGATGGACTCTTTGGGATTTTCTATGTGTATGATCATGTCATCTTAAAAGAGGGATGGTTTTGCTTCATTTCCGATTTAGATGCCTTTTAGTTTTTCTTGCTAATTGTTCTGGCTAGGATTTCCAATACCAAGTTGAATAGAAGTGGCGAGATTGGGCATCCTTGCTTCATTTCTGATCTCAGAGGAAAAGCTTTTTGTTTTTCACAACTAGGTATGATTTTAGCTATGAGAATTTCATATATGGCCTAATTATGTTGAAGTTATTTTCCTTTATTTCTAGTTTGTTAAGAGCTTTTTGCATGAAAGGGTATTGAATTTTATCAAGTGCTTTTTCTGTATCTATTGAGATGATCATGCGATTTTTATCCTTCATTTTGTTAATGTGGTATATCTCATTAATTAATTAATTAAATTTTTTTTTTTTTTTTTGAGACAGGGTCTTACTGTTGCCCAGGCTGGAGTGCAGTGCTGTGAACACAGCTGACTGTAGCTTTGACCTAATGGGCTCAAGTGATCCTTGTGCCTCAGCCTTTTGAGTAGTCGGGACTACAGGCATATGCCACCATGCCTGACACATTTTTGTATGTTTTGTAGAGAAGGGGTTTTGCTACGTTGCCTAGACTGGTCTCGAACTCCTGGACTCAAACAATCTGCCTGCGTAAGACACCCAGAGTGCTGGGATTACAGGTGTGCACCACTGCACCTGATCTCATTAATTGATTTTTGTATATTGAGCTATCCCAATTTATACCCAAGGATAAATTCTACTAGGTCATGTTGTATTTTACTTTTAATGTGCTGCTGAATTTGGTTTGCTAGTATTTTGTTGAGGATTTTGCATCTGTATTTGTTTGGCACATTGGCCTGTAGTTTTCTGTATTTGGCATATTGGCCTTGGTGATACAGTCTGCATCAGGATAATGCTGGCCTCATAAAATGAGTGGAATTTTCTCCTCCTCCTCTATTTTTTGAGTGAGTTTTTAGAATGATTGGCATTAGTTCTTTAAATGTTTGGTAGATTTCACCAGTAAAGCCGTTGGTCCTGTGCTTTTCTTTGCTAGGAGGTTTTTGATTACTGATTCGTGTCCTTACTACTTATAGGTCTGTTCAGACTTATTTCTTCATGATTCAGTCTTGGTGGGATGTGTGTTTCTAGGAATTTATCCATTTCTTTTAGGTGATCCAGTTTGTTGATGTGTAAATGTTTATAGTAGTCTTTTATAATTCTCTTTATTTATGGCATCAGTTGAAATGTCTCCTTTCTCATTTCTGATTTTGAGTCTTCTCTTTCTTTTTCTTAGTGTAGCTAAGCTTGGTTAATATTGCTTATCTTTTGAAAAATACTAACTCTTGGTTTTGCTGATTTTTCAATTCTTTTTCTAGTCTCAATTTTGTTTATTTCTGATCTGAAGTTCATTATTTCCCTTATGATAATTTTGGGTTTAAATTTTCTGTTGCTTTTCAGGTTTCTTGGGTTGTAAAGTTAGGTTGTTTGAGTTTTTTTTTTCTTTCATATAGGTTATCACAATAAGCTTTCCTTGTATTTTTTTTTTTTTTTTGGACAGAGTCTCACTGTGTTGTCCAGGCTGGAGTGTAGTGGGGCAATCTTGGTTCATTGCAACCTCCACCTCCTGGTTTCTAGTGATTCTTGTGCCTCAGCCTCCTCAGTAGCTAGGATTACAGGCGCGCACCACCATGCCTGTCTAATTTTTGTATTTTTAGTAGAGATGGGGTTTTGCCATGTTGGCCAGGCTGGTCTTGATCTCCTGATCTCAGGTGATCTACCCGCCTTGGTCTCCCAAAGTGCTGGGATTACAGGCGTGAGCCACCACATCTGGCCTCCTTTTAGTATTATTTTTGTTTTATTTCATACATTTTTACATATTGTGTTTTTTGTTTGTCCAAAAGTATTTTTTAATTTCATGTTTGATTTCCTTTTTGACCCAATGATTGTTCCAAAGTGTGTTGTTTAATTTCCACATATTGGTGAATTTTCCATTTTCCTTTCTACTTTTATTGTCATCTTTTTCTATTCTAATTGCTAGTTTCATCCATTTTGGTCAGAAAATATATTTGGTATGATTTCAGTCTTCTTAAATTTCTAAAGACCTGTTTTGTGACCTAACACATGAGCCTGGAGAGAGTTCCATGTGTGCCTGAGAATAGTATGTATTCTGCCACTGTTGGGTAGAATATTCTGTATATGTCTATTGGTTTGATTTGGTCTGTAGTGTTGTTCAAGTCCTGTGTTTCCTTATTGATCTTCTATCTAGATGTTTTATCCATAATTAAAATGCACTCTTGAAGTTTCTTACTATTATTGTGTTGCTGTCTCTTTCTTTCTTCAGTTTTGTCAGTGCTTGCATTACATATTTAGGTGCTCTAATGCTGGGTGCATATATATTTATTATTGTTATATCTTCCTAGTGAATTGTTACTTTTATCACTATAAAATGTTTTTCTTTGTCTTTTGTGACAATTCTGACATAGTCTCTTTTCTTTGATACAAGTATAGCTACCCCTGCTCTCTGTGGTTACCATTTGCATGGAATATCTTTATCCATTCTTCACTTTCAGCCTATATATGTCCTTAGAACTATAGTGAGTCTCTTGTAGATAGCATATAGTTTAATTTTTTTTTTAATCCATTCAGTATGCTATGTGTTTTTGTTGGGGAGTTTAACATATTTACATTTAAAGTAATTCTTGATAGGGAAGGATTTACTATGATTGTTTTAAATGTTTTTTGTTTGTCTTGTAGCTCTTTTGTCTGCTGTTTCTTGCTGTTTTCCTTTGTAATTTTTTGATTTTGTGTGTGTTGATAATTCTTTTATCCCTATTCCTTTTTCTTTTGTGTAACTTCCTTCTATAGGTATTTGTTTATGGTTACCTTAGAGCGTGCATAAAATATCTTGTAGTAATAACAGTATTTTTAAGCTGGTAACAACCTCAATTACATACAAAAACTCTTTACTTTAAGTTCTCCCATTACGCAGTTTATGTTGTTGTTACAGTTTACAATCTATTAATATTGTGTATCTTTCAACATATTTTTTATAGTTTTTATTTTTTTTTTTGAGATGGAGTTTCGCTCTTGTTGTCCAGGCTGGAGTGCAATGCTGCGATGGCTCACTGCATCCTCCGCCTCCTGGGTTTAAGTGATTCTCCTGCCTCAGCCTCCCAAGTAGCTGGGACTACAGGTGCCTGCCACCATGCTCGGCTAATTTTTGTATTTTTAGTGGAGATGGGGTTTCACCATGTTGTCCAGGCTGGTCTCGAACTCCTGACCTAAAGTGATCCGCCTGCCTCGGCCTCCCAAAGTGCTGGGATTACAGGCGTGAGCCACTGCGCCTGGCCTATAGTTACATTTTATACTTTTTCTTCTAAATTTACACTAGAAGTGAAAGTGATTTACCCAGTGCCATTAACAGCAACACAGTATTTTGCATTTGTCTATATATTTATTCTTACTGATTAATTTTATACTTTCTTATGCTCCTGTGTTGCTGTCTAGCAGTCTTTCATTTCAAGGTAAAGAACTCCATTTCACATTTCTTAGAAGAAAGGTCTAGTCATGATGAACTCCCCTGCTTTTGTTTTTCTAGTAAAGCCTTAATGTCTTCTTCATTTTTAAAGGATAGTTTTACCAGATATAGGATTCTTTCTTGGCAGTTTTTTTCTTTCATTACTTTAATATGTCACCTCATTAACCTTCTGGCCTGCAAGATTTCTGCTGAAAAATCCACTAATGGCCTGATGGGGGTTCCCTTGTATGTGATGAGTTGCTTTCTTTCTTACTGCTTTCAAAATTCTCTTTGTCTTTTGATAATTTGATTGTAATGTTTCTTGGTGTTGATTTCTTTAGATTCTTCTTACTTAAGGTTCTTTGGGCTTCCTGCATCTGGATGTCCATTTCCTTCCCCAGGTTTGGGAAAATTTCAACCACTACCTCTTTGAAATAAGCTTTTTGGTACTTTTTCTTAGTCTGCTTCTTGTGGGATTGCCACAGTGTGTATATTAGTCTCTTGATGATGTCTCATAAGTCCCTTAAGCTTTCTTCACTTACATTTCTTTTTTTTTTTTTGCTCCTCTGACTTGATAAGGTAACCTGACTTTGAGTTTGTTGAATCTTTATTCTGTTTGCTCTGATCTGCTGTTGAACTCCTCTGTTGCATTTTTCCATTAAGTTGGTGTATTCTTCAGCCCCGAAATTAGTGAGAAGACCTTCACTAATTAACCTGGCCAGAGCTTTTTTGGGCCTCTCAAACTTTCATGTTTGTTATACTGCTTTTTCTATTGTTGTTAGCCCTCGGTGTCTACAATATGCTAGAGCCCATCAGTGTTCTGAGAGAGGAGAAAGAAGTGAATTTGTTGGGCAATCCCTAGAAAAGTTGGAACATGTGACATGTGGTCCAACTGTTTCTCTTTTCAGGGAAAAGCTTGGAAGTGTTTTTTTTTTTTTTTTTTTTTATTTTAAATCACTATGTTAAACTGGGTAGAGGAACTGTGGCAAGTGTCTGAGCGATAGTTGGAACAACCACCTTTATTCTTTGTAGCCTTCAGGGGTCTAGCACATACCAGCTCCATCTGTGCTCTGAGAGAAGAGAGAGAAAAGCCAATTCCTTGGGTAGCTCCTAGAAAAATTGTAGCATTGGGTGTGTGGTCCTCCTTTGGGAGAAGCTAGGAGCTGTGGCAAGTGCCCACATGCTAGTTTACTACCTTTGTTCTCTGAAACCCCCAGGGGTCTAATATATTCCAGGTCCTTTATGTTGTCAGGGGCAGATGAGATAGAAGGTAGTCCCTCAGGAAGCACTCTAAAAAACTGTAATATTGGATGTGTGGCCCAACTCTTTCTCTCCTCAGGGAGATGCTGAGAGCTGTTTCCTCCTGATCTTATATGACGCGTCATGGGTTGGGATTGTGGCGGGAAAGGATCTCCAGTTTTCCTACTGGTTTCAGTGTGGCTGGTTTTACAATTGCCTGGGATGTAGTAGCCTCTCAACTAGTTTCTGGATTTCTCACAAAGGGAATTGATTAGTGTGTTACTGTTTAATTGCTGACTTTTTATAGGAAATTTGTTAGCCTCCAATAAAAGTTAAAATGCACATGCTGTTAGATCTAGTAATTCTACCTTTATGTAACTATCTTAGAGAAATATTTGTGTATATACACATGGGGAGTGTACAGGGATGTTTATTGCAGCACTGCCTGTTGGAGGAAGGATAATCCAGAGCTTTCTATTCTCCCATTTTGGTGATGCCACTCTGGCTTTTATTTTTGTGCATAAATAAAATCAGACTTAATATTGTTTAAAATTGACTTAAAATCTCTTGTGTGCAGATTTTTTTCTATTACGATATCCTGGACATTTTTCTGTATCATTTTATTATGTAGACATAGCCCTTTAATTTGCTGAATAGTATTCCAATACAAGGATTTACTATGATTTATTTAACCATACTCTAATTAATTACTGTAATTAGTGTTTTCTATTGTAAACAGTGCTGCAATATACATCCTTGTACACACCTCATGTGTATATATACAAACATACACACACACCTCGTGTATATATACAGACATACACACGTCATGTATATATATACAGATATACACACGTCATGTGTATATATACAAATGTTTTTCTATGATAGTTATTGTACATAAAGGTAGAATTATTGGATCTAAAAGTATGTACATTTTAACTTATATCAGAAGCTAATGAATTTCCTATAAATAGTGTGGGTCAGTTTGCATTTCTGACAACAGTATATTATGCCATTGTGTACCCATAGTCTTACCAGCACAGGATAATATGTTTTCTTAATTTTGGCAAGCTGATGGGTAAAAAATAAGAAGATACTGTTTTAGTTTACAGTTTTTCATGTGATTGTAGATTATAGGCATCATTTTCTTCTATGAATTATTATTTTATGTATTCCTTATCAGTTGTTCTGTTGGTTCATTAAATCTTCTTTTAAATTGATTTTTAGGCCTCTTTCTATAAGATGGACATAACTCCTTTGTTATATATGTTCTAATATTTTTTATTTATAGCTTATTTAACTTTTCATAGGTTACATTTTATGTTGAAATTTAAAATTTAAAAGAAGGCAAACTTACTAATTTTTTTCCTGTAATGGTTTCAGAAATTTGTATCTTGACCTGATTTTTAGTATTCCTATATATAGATCATCATCATAGCCCCTCTACAAATTATTTTAGTTTTTTTTAAATTTAAAATTTTTATCTTAACTCTTTTAATTGAGGAGGGGGCATGTGGAGTAAGCTTGGAAATTAAACTTATCCACTAATGATCAGTTGTTGTGGAACCATTTAAAATGGTTTTTTAACGATAACCTAAGTTCCTATATACATTATCTATTTCCTGATTCCCTATTCTCTCATGAAGCCAGCTGTCCTGCAGTATTTTTGAACTGGCCAGCATTCACCTACAAATGTTTATGTGAACTTATGTTTTTAATTCTGTTGGGTAAATGTCCCTGAGTAGAATGACTTGGTTAGATGGTAGAGGTATTTAACTTTTCAAGAAACTCTCAAACTGTTTTCTAAAGTGATTGAACCATTTCTCATTTCCATCCTTAGTGTATGAGAGTTCTAATTGTTTCATATCCTGACCAATACTTCATGTGGTCAGTCTTTTTAATTTTAGCCATTCTATTGAGTGTGAGGTGGTGCCTCATTGAGGTTTTAATTTGCATTTCCTTAGTGACTAATGATGCATTGCGCATGTTTTCACGTGCTTATTTGCCATCAGGCTATCTTGTGGTGATACGACTGTTCAACTCTTTTCCCTCGTTTAAAAATTTTGATTACTTATTGTTGAGTTTTGAGAATACTTTGTGTATTCTGTATACAAGTTTTCTATCAGATTGTCAATATTTTTTCCAAGTTGTAGCTTGCCTTTAATTAACTTAGCAGTATATTTTGAAGAGCAGAACTTTTACATGTTGATGAAGTTTATTTTATAAACTTGTAATTTTATTGGTTGTTCTTTTGGTGTCCTATCTAAGGACTTCTTGCCTGCTCCACAGTTGCAAAGGTTTTCTCTTAGAAGTTTTATAGTTTTAGGTTTTACATTTAGTTCCATGATGCATTTTGACTTTTTTTGGGTATATTTCAAGATGTACATTAAAGTTCATTTATTTTAAAATGTTTATTATGAAATAATTATAATCTGAAAAGAAGTTGCAAAATAATATAGAGTCCTGTGTACTTTTCACCCAGTTTTCCTTAGTGGTGACATCTTATAAAGCTGTACCACAGAATACAAAACAGAACATTGACATTGCTATTTTAACAGAGAAGATGTCTCTGTGGGTGGGAGTTTGGGGGTAAAAAGGAGCCATGGTGGCCCAGAGTATAGTGAGAGAAGCCAAGCAAGGTAAAAAGAGTATTCAGCTAGGGTGAAGAGCCATCCAACAGAGAAGTTAGACCCTGAGCATGAAGATAAATTCCTTTATGGACACTAACTTCTCTGTGATCGTCAAACATACTGTTATGAACTGAATGTTTGTGCTTCCCCAAAACTCATGTGTTGGAGCCCAACCACCAGCATGGCCACATTTGGAGATGGGGCCTTTAAGGAAGTAATTAAGGTTAAATAAGGTCATAAGGGTGGGGCTCTGATCCATTAGGATCAGTGTCCTTGTAAGAAGAGACACCAAACATCTCACTTGTCTTCTCTCTGCACACATGCACTGAGGAAGGGCTATGTCAGCACACAGCAAGAAGGCAGCCCTCTGCAAGCCAGGAAGAGAGTCCTCACCAGAAACTGAGCTAGTAGGAACCTTGATCTTGGATTTCTAGCCTCAAGAACTGTGAGAAAATAAATTTCTGAAGTTTAAACCTGTGGTATTTTGTTATGGCATTCTGAGCAGACTAAGTGAGGCACATACTATATGATTTCTGTCCTTTGAAATATGTTGAGACTTATACTTGCAGCTGAAGAGACATTGTTAAATCCAGAAACAGTAAGCAACTGTTTCTGGAGGGTAACTGCTACAATCATGTTAGAATGAAGTAGATTTTAGGTGTAAGATGAGAATTTTATTAATAAATATTAATGTCAATTACTAATTTCTTTATTGACAGTCATTTTATGTTCATAGGAATGTGAATTGGACCCTTGCTGTGAAGGAAGTACCTGTAAGCTTAAATCATTTGCTGAGTGTGCATATGGTGACTGTTGTAAAGACTGTCGGGTAAGGAATTCCTCCCACTTTGGAATAGAAAAAAAAAAAAAAACCAAAGAAAAAGAAAACCTATGTAGATCAAAATTTGTTTTTTGAGATTTCTGAGTGAGCACTATTTTTATTTTATGGTCATGGGAAAAATTTTATGCCACTTGTGTATAATTTTAAAGCACACTCTTTTACGTTAAGTGGTCTGTTGATATTGTTTTCTAAGTAGAAACATTTTTTTTCTGATTTTTAGAGTAACATATGCTTGTTAGAAATAATTAAATAACATGAAACCATAGAAAGTAGAGAATGAAAGATCCTCTATTATTTTATACTCTTCAGGTAGCCATTGTTGATAATTTGTTAATATAATCATGTTTTTTCTATACAAATGTGAGTGTATGTGTGTATGTGTGTTTTTAAGTGAGTAAGCACAGATACATATATTTTTACTACTCTGCTTTTTTCAATATGACACCATGGACTTTTTTCCCATTCATGTAGTTCTATAATACATGGTTATTTAAGTAATATTACTTGTATAGTTGTACCATGATTTCTTTAGTCAACTAATGATGGACATTTTGATTACTTCCAGTTACTGCTTATAAGAGAAATCACTGGTGCAGAATATTCATACTAAGTTTTTGATATACATTTTATATATCTTTCACACATATGCCAGTCTATACTTCTACCAACAGTATTATCAAATACTTGTTTCCTTATGCCAATATTGGTTACTAGCAGGCACTATACTCCTAGTTAATTCAATAGGTGTAAAGGGTTCTTGTATTTTTATTTAGTTTGCATTTCTTTTGGTTACAAATGAGGTCATGTTTCTTTACTTTCCATGGTTAGGACTTACATGAATTACCTGTTGTTAGCCATTGTTCATTTTTCTGTTGGGTTATTTAATCTTTTGTTATTGTTAGAATGCTTTATAGATGTGAATGCTGTGGTTTCACATTTGATTAATTTGTGGACATTATCCTGATATTTCTGTTTAATTTGAATTTTATTTCACTAGTTCCTTCCAGGAGGTACTTTATGCCGAGGAAAAACCAGTGAATGTGATGTTCCAGAGTATTGCAATGGTTCTTCTCAGTTCTGTCAGCCAGATGTTTTTATTCAGAATGGATATCCTTGCCAGAATAACAAAGCCTATTGCTACAACGGCATGTGCCAGTACTATGATGCTCAGTGTCAAGTCATCTTTGGCTCAAGTAAGATATCATCATTTATAATTGATTGCTTCGATATTATTTATTTTTGATTTAGATATTTTAAAAAAGGTAATGAAACATTATTGATAAAGTTGAGGCTCTCTTGTTACTCATCATATTTCCTTTCTTCTTTGGAGGCAGTCATGATCATGAATTTAATATGCACAGATTCAGTTGATGTTTTCTTATTTTTACTGTCTATCTTTTTATATTTTGTGTATCGTGCACACACACAGATACATATATAGTATCTAGTTTTAATAATGTTGAATTGTGCACATGGATCTGCTATTTGCATTGTTCACTCAGAATTTTCTTGAAATTCATCTATATTGATATATTTATATCATAGTACGTTGAAGTATTCCATTAGATGAATGGATCATGATTTAGTTATTCTCTTACTGATAGATATTTGGGATTTTAAAAAAATTTATGTATTTTTTCTTTTTAAAGTTCTTATTTTTATCAAGGGCATACACATAAAGAGCCAAATTATCGTGTAATGCATAGTATGAACAAATAAGGACTGTTCCCACCCACTATTCCCATCACTTGAGGCAGTTTTACCTTTTTTGGCTAAGATTTTTGTTAACTTGTGCTAGGTTTTTAGATAATCTCTTGGCAATGCTACGTTTTGATTTTTTTGTTCTAGGTATTAGTTATTAATTTCTCACTATAGAAGATGAGTTAGTTTTCTTTCCTTCTTTCAACCCTTAACAACTCCCATCATACCTATGCTCGTTTTCCATTCTTCATCCTCCCAATAGTTAGGGCAGTGATGACTGTGTATTGCATAATGGCCACATTAATGCTCTTCACAACTAAATTGTATAGTAAGTTATAATTACTTTTCTGATTTCTCTAGAGTTACTAATTCTCTCTTTCTGTTTCTCTCTCTCTCTTTTGGTTTGGTTAATTTCCTATGTACTTCCCATTAATTGACCTGTATATTGTTAACCATTGGCCTGATTGTGCCTTGAGTTGATTAGTGGCATCAAGTATTCTATTTATTTCAATTTGTTCAAATAAGTCTGAACAGAAGGCCTCTGTTCCTCTTCAGTCTTGACTGGTTTCCCTCTGTATAGCTAGTTAGGGTTCTCTAGAGAAATGGAACCATTGTGTCACGCGTTTATGTATATAGTCGTATACCGCATAACAACATTTTGGTCAGTGAGAGACTGCATATACAACAGTGGTCTCATAAAATTATAATGCTGTATTTTTACTGTAACTTTTCTATGTTTAGATATGTTTAGATACGTTTAGATGCCATTGTGTTACCATTGCCTGCAGTATTTAGTACAGTGACATGGTGTACAGATTTGTAGCCTAGGAGCAATAGCCTGTACCACATAGCCTAGATGTGTAGTAAGCTATACCGCCTAGGTTTGTTTAAGTGCATTCTGTGATGTTTGCACAATGACAAAATCACCTAACAACTCATTTCTCAGATCATATCCCTGTTGTTAAGTGACACATTACTGTAGATATTACTGTATATATAATCTGGAGGATTTATTACATGAATCTAATATTTATATATGATATATAATTTGCATATATAATATATTAAATATATAATGTCTTATATATTTATTACATGAAAATCAAATATATTCTCTTGGAGGAATCTGATATATTAGATTCATGTAATAAATCCTGCATAATAGCATGAGCCCATATATGAATTGGCTTGTGTGATTGTGGAGGCTGCTAAGTGTCAGATCTGCAGGGAGAGTCAGCAATCTGGAGACCCTGTAGAGCTGATGGTATAGTTCCAGTTAGAAGCCTGGCAGGCTCATGATCATGGAAGAGCTAGTGTTTCAGTTCAATTCCAAAGGCAGGAAAAAAGCTGATGTCTCATTCCAAAGGCCTTCAGGAAGACTTTTCTCTTACTTGAGGGAGGACTGGCCTTTTCGTTCAAGTTTAAAATTGATTGGATGGGGCCCACCTCCAATAGGGAGGGCAGTCTGCTTTACTCAGTCTACTGATTTCAATGTTAATCTCATCCAAAATCACCCTTACAGAGACATCCGTAATTATGTTTGATTAAATATCTGGGGATTCTGTGGCTCAGTCAAATTACTAAAAAGGGTAAAATTAACCCTAATCAAAAATCCACTCCTTGTTAACTTGAAACCCATAGACACCTTCTTAAACCATACCAAATCTCCAAATGTGGACCTTGTTAAGAGCATAATTCCACTTAGCGTGATATAATAACACTATCCTGCATGCGACTAAAACCTCACTAACCTCTTTTCCAGAAAAGGAGGTAAAGTGATGTTTATTCTTCTTCTTGATATCCCATAACTTAAATACTGGGATATAAAATTAACAATACTTAAATACTATAATATCAAGTCAATATATCTTATGTTGCATGATAAAGGTATAAGGAAAGAGAACATATTTGCTCAGTACATGTGTGTGTGAATGCACACACACATACACACACGCAGCTATTCTTAATGAAACAGTCTTCGTTTCTGCAACTGGTCGTGGTTGTAGCTGGTATTTATAACTAACTTCCACCCATTCTGTATTCCCTTTGCCTTCAGCAAGCACATTAGCTGTTTGTGGTTCTTTACCTGTTAGAGTGACCCAAACTGTCATTCTTAAGGGTCTGGGCCATTTGTAGTCCTTCCTAGATTGAGTTGTTAAAGTTTTCCATTGAACTTAAACTTAATCATGAAGCATGGTAATACTAAGAGATGTCCTAAGGGATCTCTGGCATTCTAGACATACTCTTCCTTGCCTCCATTGTGGAGTAGTAGGCCAATTTCCCTTTGGTGGTTCGGATCAGTACCTGGCATGGAAACTGCGTTCTTTGCCTGTTGACTCGGAGGTATGAGGAGCCAGTGTGGCTGGGCCTCTGGCTTAATTTCTAGTTCAGTAGAATCATCATTGTGGATCCTGGTGGCAGCATTCCTCCCCTTGGAACTAAGGCCTCTAGTCCAGTAGAGCATAAAGTCATGGGAACAGGAAACAAAATTTTGCTAGTGGGTCACTATGGATAATAGTGAGTGGTGTTCCTCCCATTTCCACCCCTTGATACCTGGACACATGAATCCTGGTTATGGGAAAATCAGCATTGGATGTTGGCTGCTGATTGAGAGCATAACAGCCTTTTGGAGAACCTTGCCCCAGCACTGTAAGGTATTGCTACCTAGTGGCACTGTAACTGTGTCTCCAAAAGGCATTTCCACCATGCTGTCAGCCAGCTGCTTCAGGATGGTGGGGAAGGAACATGATAAAGCCGGTGAATTCCATGTGCATGGGCCCATTGCCTCACTTCATTTGCTATCAAGTGAATTCTTTGGTTTGAAGCAGTGCTGTGTAGAATATTATGATGGTGGGGGAGGAATTCTGTATGTCCACAGAAGGTAGTTTTGGTAGTTCACAGAAGTGTTGCTACAGGGATGGCAAATCTATATCAAGAGTACGTGTCTATCCCAGTAAGAACAAAGCACTGCCTCTTTCATGATGGAAAGGGAAAAATGTAATCAACCTGCCACCAGGCAGCTGACTGACTAACCTAGGGAATGGTGTCATACTGGGGACTCAGGATTGGACTTTGCTACTGGAGAATTTGGGCACTTAGCAGCAACAATAGCCAGGTCAGTTGTTGAGAGGAAGTCCATGATGCTGAGCCCATGCATCGCCTCCAACCCTGCCACTGTGAGTACGTGGTTTCTGAGCCCATGGATGAGAATAGTTGGCTGGGGAAAGAATGAGTCATCCTATCTACTTGATTATTAAAATTCTCCTCTACTGAGGTCACCCTTTGGCGAACATTCACATGGGACACAAATATCTTTGCCATACAACCCAGTCATTGGCCATAGCCCATAAATTGGTATATAATCACGTCTGGCTGTTTCTTCTCCCAAGGAAAGTGAACAACCAGGTGCACTCCAGGGATGTCCCAGAAAGGGGCTGCAGTGCTGCAGTCATCCACTTTTGGTTCTTCATATCATGTCATGTGTAGAACCATCTGCAAACCAGGTCTCCGTCGTCTTTTCCACTGTCACCTGATGGGTAGGAAGTTCCCCGTGAGGTCATAGTTGCTGGCTAGGAGAGAAAATGTAGTGTAGCAGGAGTGGGGAGCGAGGGCATTTGGGGCACTTCTTTATGTAACTTGTGCCTGCCAGGCCTTGGTTGGGCCCAATGACATACATAGCACTTCCATTTCATGATGGGGTGCTGCTGCATATGCCCGGCTTTATAGCTTGGTGAGTCAGATGACATCCAGTTTATGATGGGCAACTCAGGTTGAATGGTAACTTGGTGGGTGGCCCATGGTTAAATGTTCAATTTCTACTTTAAGGCCCAGTAGCAGGCCAATAGTTTTTTCTCAAAAGGAGAGTAGTTATTCACAGAGGATCGCAAGGCTTTGCTCCAAAATCCGAAATGCCTGCACTGCACCTGACCTATAGGGAACTGTCAGAGGCGCTAAACAGCATTTCTGTCTGTAACTGCTGCTTCAAGCACTGTTTGATCTGCTTGATCAAGTGGGCTAAGCAGCAGAGCATCTTGCCTGACAGCCTGGACCTATTGCAGAGTTTTCCTTTGTTCTGGGCCCAGCTCAAAACTAGCAGCTCTTTGGGTCACTGGGTAAATGGGCCAGAGTTACGCAACCAAATGAGGTATATTTTGCCTTCAGAAATCCAAATGGACCTCTAAACATTGTGCCATTCTGTTGGTTGTGGGAGTGGTCAGATGCAACTTCTTCTTCCCCTTAGAAAGGATATCTTGACATGTCCCACACCACTGGACATGTAGAAATTTCACTGAGGTAGAAGGCACCTGAATTTTTGTCAGATTTATTTTCTACTTTTTGTCGTGCAAATATCTTGCCAGTGTCAAGAATAGTTGCTTCTTCTTGCTCACTAGGTCTAATGAGCATAATGTTTTCAGTGACTAGTGTGATATTTTGTGGAAGAAAAAGGTAATCAAGATCCCCAAAACTAAATTATGACATGGGGCTCTAGAGTTGATAGTCTTCCTAAGTAGGACAGTGAAGGTGTATTGCTGGTGTTGCCAGCTGAAAGCAGCTGCTTCTGGTAGGCTGTGTGGATGGGTATAGGTAAAGGTATTTTTCAGATCACAGCTGCATACCATGTATTAGGGGATGTGTTAATTTGCTCAAACAATGAAATACATTTGGTATAGCAGCTTCAGTTGGTGTCACCACTTAGCTAAGCTTATAATAATCCACTATCATTCTCCAAGATCTGTCTGTCTTCTGCACAGGGCAAATAGGCGAATTGAATGGAGATGTGATGAGAGTCCCCGCCCCTGCATCTTTCAAGTCCTTGATGTTGACACGAATCTCTGCAATCCCTCCAGAGATGTGGTATTGCTTTTGGCTTACTATTTTCCTAGGTAGAGGCAGTTCTAGTGGGTTCCACCTGGCCTTTCTTACCATAATAGCCATCACTCCACAGGTCAGGGAACCAGTGTGGCAATTCTGCCAGCTGTTGAGTGTGTCTGTTTCAATTATGCATTCTGGAACTGTGGGAAAAAACCCACAAGGTGGGTTCAGGGACCCACTAGGCCTGCTGTGAGATGGACCTGAGGTAAAACTTCATCTGTCACCTGACCTTCATAAGCCCCTACTCTGACTTCTTGACCACAGTGACATTTTGGGTTTGCTCAATTATTTCAGATATAGGGTCCTGTGTTCCTGAAAGGTCGAATTTTTTTCTCAGTGCACAGTGTCTTAGTCTGATCAATTCTGTCTCAGTCATTCTGTGCTATTCTAACAAAATGCCACAGACTGGGTAATTAATAGTGAACAGAAATTTATTGGTTTCTGGAGGCTGGGAAGTCCAAGATAAAGGTGCTGCCATCTGATGAGGGTTGTTTTGCTGAGCCATCACATGACGGAAGGTGGATGGGCAAGAGACAAAGTGGGGCCAAACGCACCCTTTTGTGACAATATTAACCTTATCCCAGAGGGCAGAGCCATCATGGAGTAATCACCTCTTAAAGGTCCCACCTTTTAATGCTGTCACAATGGTAATTAAATTTCAACATGAATTTTAGAGGGGACAGACATTTAAACCATAGCCGGCTGCTCTAACAAGATATACTGTAGACTGTGTGGTTTAAATGGCAGACACTTATTTCTCAGAGTCCTGGAGGCTGGGAGTCTTAAGATCAAAGTGCCAGTCAATTTGGTTCTTGGTGAGGGATCTCTCTTTTCTTCTTACAAGATCGCCAATCCCATCATAAGGGTCCTGTCCTCATGATCCCACCTAACTCTGATTACCTCCCAAAGGGCCCATCTCCAAATATCATCACTTTGGGGTTAGGGCTTCAACAGATGAATTATGGGATACACAAACATTGAAGGGGTACACAAACGTTCAGTATATAACCATTGTCCTGGTAAAAGGCCATAGGTCCCTTGGAAATGTCTGGGATAATGATAAATAGTATAAATTTTTGGCATTGTATGGGAGGGTTCTTCCTTAAGGAAACTTACCCTGCCTTTATTTGAGAGTTTCTGTTTCTGTAAACTGGCTCAACTCAAGAAATTGATTAAGAGGCTGTGACTTTCTGTTTTTTTGATTCAAACTAGACTTTTGTTTACTTGGCCTAGAGTTTTCTTATTTGGTACAGATCAAGTAAGACTATGGGAAGCTGCCTATCTTGCTTCTACTTTAGACAGAAACAGTGTGATCAACTAGCCAATGCCGTAAGTTTTTACATGGGTCAGGTTGTTCTGATTGCTGCTTTGACTCTGCTCTCCATTATGGTAACCTTGGCTCTCCATTATGCCTGCCTTGCCTTTGGTGGTTGAATGTTGACACTTTCCTGTCACCTAGAATCTGATACTTTCATTGCATTTAAGTTTCCCAACTCAGTGGCCATAGCTCCTACTATAAGGTCTGCCCTTTAGATAAGAGTGATCACAGTGCTTTTCAAGGATGCTAGGCCTCCCTTTACAAATTTATTTCTTACAGTCTTGGTGAAAGCTGTGTTTTCTGGATTCTTCCAGGGTGGGTAAATACATCTTAAGATACAAATCGACTCCAACATTTTAGTCTCCCTCAGGCTTTGAATCCCTTTCTCTGCGTTAAACTGAGATAGGCCCTGCATTCTTGACTTGCTCACTGTGAGCTGCCTTTTGATTTCACGTCTCAGCCAACCAACCGAACAAACTGTTAGAGACCTTTCTAACTCCCTGAATGGCAACATTCAATGCAGACTCTCTGCTTTGTGAGTCCTCACCAATGAATTCATCCCAATCCAACTTTATGTTCCTCCCACCATTATCTCACACCCTTAATATCCATTCCCACACGTGTTCCCTGGATTTCTGTCTGTGTAAATTAGAAAACTCAAGTAGTCTTGGAGTGTGGTGAACCTCCTCATAGGTTGTATTTAGTATTTCACCTTTAGGGGCATTTTCTGTGACTTGAGTCTAGTTGTAGGTTTAGAAGCAATGAGATATTTTGGAGGTGGATCCTGAGGGAAATTGTCATTGTCTTGCATGGCAGCTGCCTCCGGGGAGGCTATTACAGTTTCCTCAGGCAATGCAGGGTTAGTCCCCTCAGATGTTGGAGACGCTGTTTCCACTGGCAAAGATGACTCATCAGAATTTAGAGGCTCAGCCAGGTGCCTGTAATCCCAGGTGCCTGTAATCAGCCAGGTGCACTTTGGGAGGTGAGACAGGCAGATCACTTGAGGTCAGGAGTTCGAGACCAGCCTGGCCAACATGGTGAAACCCTGTCTCCATTAAAAACACAAAAATTAGCCAGGCATAGTGGTGCACTCCTGTAGTCCCAGCTACTTGGGAGGCTGAGGCAGGAGAATCGCTTGAACTTGGGAGGTGGAGGTTGCAGTTAGCTGAGATTGTGCCACTGCACTCCAGCCTGGGCAACAGAGCAAGACTCTGTCTCAAAACAAACAAACAAACAAGAAAAAGAGTTTAGAGCTCAGTGTACCCAGCTTTATCAAAGTCTCCCCACATGTCCTCATTCCAACTTTCAAGATCCAGTTCCTTATTGATCAATACCCTTAATTTAACAGTAGATACCTACAAGGCTAGGAGTTCAATTTGCTTTCAGCCAGTCACAGGATAATATTCTAGGTTTGATTTTCGGCAGTCTCAGCTCTGCAACTACCGGCGATATGGCTGGTACACACAGAAAATTTCAGGTCACTTATGGTGCTTGAACTAGGAATCCCTGTGCTTATCATCTTCTTTCCCTACTTTGTCCAGTAAAATAAGGAGCAACCAGGCAATCTCATACTGTTAGTATGAGAAAAATGTTTGAAGGTATCATATACATAGTTACCCAGATCCTTGCTTCTTGTAAATGTCTGATTAGGAGTCTCTAGTGGTGATATGTTTTTGGACTGCAATTACCATATCATGCCATGAACTATCAGTGCTATGTTAACTTTTGGAAATAGAGTCATAAGTGTCTTTAAAAATCTAATCAGATTAGATAGCCCATTCTAGAAACCTTGGAATCAATTCAGAAAACTCATTCTCAAAGTTCTGTTCCTCTGGAACCACTGTTGGTCCAAAATCTGAATTAGTTAGACTGCAGAAAAACAATATCAATTGGATATATACATATGAAATATATGTTTATTCATTTATTATAAGCAATTGGCTCATGTGATTATGGTAAGCAACTGAAAATCCCAGATTTGTAGGATGATTTGGCAAGATGGAGACACAGGAGAGATGATGGTTTAGTTCTAGTCCAAGTTTGAAGGCCTGAGAGCCAGGATTGCCAATAGTGTAATCAGTATTTATCCTGAGATCTTTCACCATAATCTGAAGGCGAATCATTGGCTCTCTCCCTTTTGAGTCTCCTGTTTGCATTTCCCATATTACCCTCTTTCTTCGTTTATTTCCTCCTTTCATGGAGCTTTCCTTTTAGTAGTTTCCTTAGATAAGGTGAATTAGGGGTAAATTTTTTGAGGTCCTGCAAGTGTGAAAATGGTTTTATTCGGACTAAATACTTGATTGATGGGGATGGAAATCATTTTCTGTCACAGTTTTGAAGCCATTGCTTTATTGTCTTCCAGTTTACAAAGTTGCTGTTGAAAAGTCTGAAGCCATTCTGATTTTTATACCTAGCTTTTCCCTCACCCCCTCTGAAAAAGCTTGGAGAATGACCTCTTCAAGGTGATATGCCTTGATGTGGGTTTGTTTTTATTCACCGTGCTATGTAATTGGTGGGTACATTCAATCTGGGAACTCATTTTTTTTAGTTCTGGAAATTTCTTCCCTTTCATTTTTTTGGTGTGATTTCTTTTCCTGGATCACATATTATTTGGATATTGGATTTACTAGATTTCCTTGGATTTTGGATTTCCTGGATTTTCTTACCTTTCCTGTCTTTTTATCTGTGTGGTTTTTTTTTTGACCTACTTTCTGAGCAACTTCTTCAACTTTATCTTCTAACTCTTTTATTGCGGTTTTCATTTCAGGCACTATGATTCAGTTTTCAGAAACTCTTTTATATTCTCTGAGTTTTTTTTGCCACTTCTTTTTAAGAAATAATCTATTCTTGGCCAGGCACGGTGGCTCACGCCTGTAATCCCAGCTCTTTGGGAGGCTGAGGCGGGTGGATCACGAGGTCGGGTGATTGAGACCATCCTGGCTAACGTGGTGAAACCCTGTCTCTACTAAAAATGCCAAATAAAAAAATTAGCTGCGTGTGGTGGCAGGCGCCAGTAGTCCCAGCTACTCGGGAGGCTGAGGCAGGAGAATGGCGTGAACCCGGGAGGCGGAGCGTGCAGTGAGCCGAGATCGCACCACTGCACTCGAGTCTGGGCGACAGTGCGAGGCTACGTCTCAAAAAAAAAAGACATAATCTGTTCTTATTCCATGCATGAAACATCTTCTCTCATGTTCGTCAGTATGTTAATGATAATTTTTTTCTTTTTTTTAAATTATATTTTAAGTTCTAGGGTACATGTGCACAACGTGCAGGTTTGTCACATGTGTATATATGTGCCATGTTGGTATGCTGCAGCCATTAACTCGTCATTTACATTCGGTGTATCTCCTAATGCTATCCCTTCCCACTCCCCCCACCCCACGACAGGCCCTGGTGTGTGATGTCCCCTTTCCTATGGCCAAGTGTTCTCACTGTTCAATTCCCACCTACGAGTGAGAACATGCGGTGTTTGGTTTTTTGTCCTTGTGATAGTTTGCTGAGAATGATGGTTTCCAGCTTCATCCGTGTCCCTACGAAGGACATGAACTCATCCTTTTTTATGGCTGCATAGTATTCCATGGTGTCTATGTGCCACATTTTCTTAATCCAGTCTATCATTGATGGACATTTGGGTTGGTTCCAAGTCTTTGCTGTTGTGAATAGTGCCGCAGTAAACATATGTGTGCATATGTCTTTATAGCAGCGTGATTTATAATCCTTTGGGTATATACCCAGTAATGGGATAGCTGGGTCAAATGATATTTCTACTTCTAGACCCTTGAGGAATCGCCACACTGTCTTCCACAGTGGTTGAACTAGTTTACAGTCCCACCAACAGTGTAAAAATGTTCCTATTTCTCCACATCCTCTCCAGCACCTGTTGTTTCCTGACTTTTTAATGATCGCCATTCTAACTGGTGTGAGATGGTATCTCATTGTGGTTTTGATTTACATTTCTCTGATGGCCATTGATGATGAGCATTTTTTCATGTGTCTGTTGGCTTCATAAATGTCTTCTTTTGAGAAGTGTCTGTTCATCTCCTTTGCCCACTTTTTGATGGGGTTGTTTGATTTTTCTTGTAAATTTGTTTGAGTTCTTTGTAGATTCTGGATATTAGCCCTTTGTTAGATGAGTAGATTGCAAAAATTTTCTCCCATTCTGTGGGTTGCCTGTTCACTCTGATGGTAGTTTCTTTTGCTGTGCAGAAGTTCTTTAGTTTAATTAGATCCTATTTGTCACTTTTGGCTTTTGTTGCCATTGCTTTTGGTGTTTTAGACATGAAGTCCTTGCCCAAGCCTATGTCCTGAGTGGTAATGCCTAGGTTTTCTTCTAGGGTTTGTATGGTTTTGGGTCTAACATTTCAGTCTTTAATCCATCTTGAATTAATTTTTGTATAAGGTGTAAGGAAGGGATCCAGTTTCAGCTTTCTACATACGGCTAGCCAGTTTTCCCAGCACTATTTATTAAATAAGGAATCCTTTCCCCATTTCTTGTTTTTGTCAGGTTTGTCAAAGATCAGATGGTTGTAGATGTGTGGTATTATTTCTGAGGGCTCTGTTCTGTTCCATTGGTCTATATATCTGTTTTGGTACCAGTACCATGCTGTTTTGGTTACTGTGGCCTTGTAGTATAGTTTGAAGTCAGGTAGCGTGATGCCTCCAGCTTTGTTCTTTTGGCTTAGGATTGACTTGGCAATGAGGGCTCGTTTTTGGTTCCATATGAACTTTAAAGTAGTTTTGTCCAATTCTGTGAAGAAAGTCATTGGTAGCTTGATGAGGATGGCATTGAATCTATAAATTACCTTGGGCAGTGTGGCCATTTTCATGATATTGATTCTTGCTACCCATGAGCATGGAATGTTCTTCCATTTGTTTGTATCCTCTTTCATTTCATTGAGCAGTGGTCTGTAGTTCTCCTTGAAGAGGTCCTTCACATCCCTTGTAAGTTGGATTCCTAGGTATTTTATTCTCTTTGAAGCAATTTTGAATGGGAGTTCACTTATGATTTGGCTGTCTGTCTGTTATTGGTGTGTAAGAATGCTTGTGATTTTTGTACATTGATTTTGTATCCTGAGACTTTGCTGAAGTTGCTTATCAGCTTAAGGAGATTTTGGGCTGAGACGATGGGGTTTTCTAGATGTACAATCATGTCATCTGCAAACAGGGACAATTTGACTTCCTCTTTTCCTAATTGAATACCCTTTATTTCTTTCTCCTGCCTGATTTCCCTGGCCAGAACTTCCAACAGTATGTTGAATAGGAGTGGTGAGAGAGGGCATCCCTGTCTTGTGCCAGTTTTCAGAGGCAGTGCTTCCAGTTTTTGCCCATTCAGTATGATATTGGCTGTGGGTTTGTCATAAATGGCTCTTATTATTTTGAGGTATGTCCCATCAATACCTAATTTCTTGAGAGTTTTTCGCATGAAGGGCTGTTGAATTTTGTCAAAGGCCTTTTCTGCATCTATTGAGATAACCATGTGGTTTTTGTCTTTGGTTCCATTTATATGCTGGATTATGTTTATTGATTTGCGTATGTTGTTTAAAAAGTTTTCTTTCTTCTGTGTAACCTCTGTTGCATATTACCTTTTTTCTTTGTTTGAATTTCCATCTTTCACATTAGCCATGTTCCTCAGCTCTCCCATAGTCCCTGGTCCAAGGGAGGGGAATAAGGAGCAGAGAGGTCACTCTAGGCTCATGGGGGAGGCTTAACTGAAAGCTTTCCTATAGGATGATATGGCTGAACTTTTTAATTAGGGAAATGGAAAATCCACATCTTTAGGTTTTTTTCCTCTTGGGCTTGTTAAGATTCCCTTGTGAAGACCTTATCTATCTGCATCCTGGAGGGCCAAGTCCTAGCTGTCAGTCGGGCACGGTGGCTCACACCTCTAATCCCAGCACTTTGGGAGGCTGAGGCAGGTGGATTGCCTGAGGTCAGGAGTTCGAGACCAGCCTGGCCAACATGGCGAAGCCCTGTCTCTACTAAAAATACAAAAATTAGCTTGGCATGGTGGCGGGCACCTGTAATCCGAGCTACTCGGGAGGCTGAGGCAGGAGAATTGCTTGAACCCGGAAAGCAGAGGTTGCAGTGAGCCGAGATCACGCCATTGCACTCCAGCCTGAGTGACAAGAGTGAAACTTCTCCTCAAAAAAAAAAAAAAAAAAAAAGACCTAACTGTCAGCATTCTGGGAGGGAAACAGGAGGTGAGGGAAAATAAGGCCGGGACCTCAGTATGAGGTAGGTAAATGCTCAGTTCATCCCCTTGTTTTTAGAACAGTTTCTGTGCCTGTTACTGTGCCTGGTATCTCTTGAGTCCTGGAACCTTGTGTTCTACTCTCTCCAGAAAATAAACCTCCAGTCTTTTGCCAGGGTAGAGAAGAGACAGTCACTTGGCTTCACAAAGATGGTAGGTGACTTGTGGGCCAAACTGCTTCTTAACAGATTTTAAATTTTTCCTCTTTATTCCTGCCACCTGCCCCTCCTTATTCTCTATAGCCAGAGGTACCTATTACTACTGGTTTCTTATCTCGGAGGAATTCTATGGTGTAAAAAGGGTTGATCTTAGTTTTTTTCTGTTGCCACCTTAAGATTCAGTTTTCTGAGATACATTGAGTCATTTATTACTTCACCAATTTCTTTTCGCTTCTAAGTTTTGTGCAGTCTCCTTTCCCAGTTCCATTGTCTATGGGTTTATGAATTAAAAAAAAAAAAAAAACTACTTTCTTTGCTTCTGTGGGATTTTAGGAGGGAGGGAAAATACATGCATGTATTCAGACTTTTTACCTGAAGTTTGTTGATGGCTTCTGATTTATAAGTCAATTCTGGTGTTATAAGTCTAGTTTTCATTCCTTTGAACATTTGAATGTGTGGAGAATAAGGATTTAAAAGTCCTTCACTAGCTCATGCATTCTCAAATTCCTTATGTTTTTAGTAAACACCAAATAAATATTTATCAAATAAGTGAAGAACTTGAGAGCTAACATAAGAGAAGGTATTGACGTTTACTATCAAATTTGGCCCTTAAAAAACCTTATGAGGAAGGCAGGGCTCAGAGAGCTAAATGGTTTGCCTGCGGTCACACAACAGAAAGCAGCAAAACCGTGATCTCAGCCACCATGAGCACGGTGAGCTGATGAAGACTTACTGCTAGAATTTATCAAAGACATTGTTAAAAGAAAATAACTTACATTGGTTTACCTCTTAAATAGAAATAGGACATATTGAAATATTGAATATACAAATAAGCAAAAGGTAGAAAATAAATATTTCCTCTACTGTCAATATTCTGGATAAGTAACTGTTGAAAATTTCATGAATATCTTTCACTTATTTTTTATGCATATGAGTGTATAATATACAAAAATGGTATCATATTGACATACTGCTTTAAAACCTGCCCCGTTTCAGCCTGGGCTGCATAGCAAGACCTCATCTCACTAAAAAAAAAAAAAAAAAAAAAAATTAGATGTGGTGGTGCATGCCTGCATTTCCAGCTACTTAGGAGGCTAAGGCAGGAGGATCACTTTAGCCTGTGAGGTAAAGGCTTCAGTGAGCTATGACCTTGCCACTGCATTCTAGCCTGGGCAACAGAATGAGACTCTTTGTCTCAAAGAAAAAAAAAAAATGCTAAAATATAACTGCCCGTTTTCAATACTAACAATAAATTGTGAATACTTTTCCATGTTAAGCATTTTTCTACAACATTGTGTTAATGATGTACTATAATTTATTTAAACAGTCAACAGTGTTAGCAGTAAACATCTGTATAGTTTAGTTGTGGCCTCCATTTATCCTTCTGGATAAATTTCCAGAAGCAGGATTCCTGTATTAAAGGCTTCTAAGACATTTCCACATAATCTCCAGAAATATTATACCACTTTTTGCCTTCATTTGCTGTAAGTGACTGTTCATTCCTTCAAATGTGTCCAACATCAAGTATTTCCATTTTTAAAACTTTGCCAATTGAATAGCCACAAAACATATTTTTATTATTTAAAAATATGCATTTTGCAGCGTAGGCAACATAGCAAGACCCCATCTCTACAAAAATAAAAACAAAAATTAGCCAAGCATGGTGGCGTGTACCTGTAGTTCTAGCTGTTTGGGAGGCTGAGGTGGGAGGATTGCTTGAGTCCAAGAGTTCAAGGTTACAGTAAGCTATGAACGTGCCACTGCATTCCAGCCTGGATGACAGAGCGAGATCCTGTCTCTTAAAAAAAAAAAAAAAGGAAAGCAAGAATAGATTGTTACTTTGTCATCTGTCGTCAGTGTTTGTCAATGTATTTAATTAGTGGGGACATCTAAACCAAGCATCCATATATGATAAATGAAAAAAACAAAAATATTAGCTGGCAGTGTTTTCTCCAACCCTTCCTAGCTGATCTAACCAGTGGTACAGTTGATTTATATGTGAGAGCAATGAGACTGAATATGCTGCAAATGGTACTATACTGTGCATGGTTTTTAATTTATTTATAATTTATTATTTAATAGCGTTTCTTTTAGGGCTTGAGTGTTTGAATCCAGGCTAACTTTTAACTACAACTTAAGATTTATTTTTACATTTTGTCATTACATATGAAATGTGCAACAAAAATGTATCATGTGTGAGGCAGGAAAGGTTTTCTGCGGTGTTGAGGGGTATTGAGGCCATTCATCCAGGTGTTCAGACTGTTGTAGGGAATACTTTTATTTCAAAAGCTAAATTGCCATAACTTTTTTTTTCTTTTTTTTAAATGTTTAATGTTACAGAAGCCAAGGCTGCCCCCAAAGATTGTTTCATTGAAGTGAATTCTAAAGGTGACAGATTTGGCAATTGTGGTTTCTCTGGCAATGAATACAAGAAGTGTGCCACTGGGTAAGTGGAGGTGCGGTCATAATGGAATATGAAAGATTATAAGATCCATCATCTCTAGTATCTTTTTTTTTTTTTTTTTTTTTTTGAGACGGAGTCTTGCTCTGTTGCCAGGCTGGAGTGCAGTGGCGCGATCTCGGCTCGCTGCACCCTCCGCCTCCCAGGTTCAAGCGATTCCCCTGCCTCAGCCTCCTGAGTAGCTGGGACTACAGGCGTGTACCACCACGCCCAGCTTATTAGTTTTTGTATTTTAGTAGAGACAGGGTTTCACCATGTTGGCCAGGATGGTCTTGATCTCCTGACCTCGTGATCCGCTTGCCTCAGCTTCCCAAAGTGCTGGGATTACAGGCGTGAGCCACCGTGCCCGGCCATCTCTAGTATCTTTTACAACTGCTCTCTGTGACCGCTGATTTTCTCCCCCTTAAATACCTAACTTTTCAAACATTTTACAATGCAAAGCGTCAGAGAGACTCTGGTGTTAGGAAAAGAACTGGTAACATAATTTGTCCCTTTAGATATCAACTACAATCTAGTGGTTTTTAGACTCTTATTTTGTTTATCCTTGATTTATAATAAGAACCCCAACTAAACACCATTTTCATTTTCCTTTCCATAAAAGATTGTGTTACTAAGTCCCTAGATAAAGGTACCTGCAGAATAAACTCTGAACTTCATTATTTTCTTCTAGCTTTGTATAATTTCAAGATGATGAATTAAAATATTTTATATTTCTACAATTAACATTTGCTTTTTGTAAAACATTAATAATAAAACATTACAAAGGAGGAAAAAGTCATCTATAATCTCAATCCATATATGTTCACTAATATCAGTGAAATTATTTTCTTCTTCACACTAACATTTTACATAATTGGAATTATTCTGTAATATTATCGTTGCTTCTACCCATTCAGCCTCCTATGCTACCAGTTAAGCTAAGCAACTACAGTGAAACAGTGCTTGCTAAGAAGAAATAGCAACAAAGACCCCCATGTCACTCAATCTGACAGTCGTTTTTAGGTCTTCATGCTATAGTACTTGACCTGTCAGTAGCATTCAATTATGCTGGCCATTTTCTCCTTCTTGAAGAAACCTCTTTTTTTTTTGGTGATTGTGTAGGATGTTTTTCTTCTCCCCCGACCCCATGTGATTTCGTTTACTTCCGTGGCTTCATTTGCCTCCTCTGTGAGAAGCTCCAGCCCTGCTGGCCTGCATGTGGTCTGCGGCCACAGGGCTCTGCACCTGCTGTTCCCTCTGTTCAGCATGCTCTGTTTCCCTCTCTCAGCCTGCTCAGTTCTTCGTCCTCCAGATCTCAGGTGAAGTGTGGTTTCCTTACGGAAGACTTCTTCCACTTCCTCAACAGGACCAGCTCTCCCTCTGACAGGTGTTCTTGATGCTGTTTGCTTCTTTTTCATAGAATTTGATATGTTTTCACTATTTTTTAGTTCATAGTATTTTCTAATTTACACTGATTTTTTTCCATTGACTCATGTGTTATTGAAAGCCTATTGCTTAATTCCCGAGTAGTTGGGAATATACTGGTTATCTATTTGGTTTTGATGTTTAGTTCAATTCCACTGAGAACACATTCTATATGATTACACTTCTTTGGAATTTGAGATGTGCATTATTCAATTACACTTGGAACATTCATCCATACAGACTAATATGTGGGTCAGCCTCTTAATACCAGACCAATATATCGTCTGTATAGGTAAATGTTCCATGTATAATTGAAAGAAAAAGTATATTCTGCAGTTGTTAGAGATGTTATTCTATAAATGTCAAGTTAATAGTCTTATTCAAATATTTCATATCTATGGTCTATGTGTATTATATCTGTTCCTTCAATTTCCGAGAGAGGTATGTTGAAGTCTCTAGTTATGATTGTGGATTTGTCTATTTATCTTTTTAGGTATGTAAATTTTTGCTGTGTGTGTTTTAAATTTGTTACTAGGTGCATACACATTTAGGATTGTTATGCCCTCCTGATGACTTGGAGGGCATTAGCAAATTTATCATTAGCAAATTCTTTTCATTTCTGGAATATTCTTTTGAAGTATTTGTCAGTTTCATTAATTATGTAGCTCTTTTGTTATCGCTCTTCCTCACTAAACTGTAAGATTCAATGACACATTTTATCTTGCATTTAGCATAATGCTTGGAGGAAACATAATAAATGACTATTAAACATTGAATGAATGAAGGTACAGATGATATGGATGAAGAATGAATGGGTGGAGAATTAATATAACCGATTGAATGAACTGATTTAAAATCTAGGGATAAGTGGATTAATGCAGACTTGGAAAGAATTTGCTAGACATATACCATATTCTTGTCTTTAGCCTTGTCTGGTTTCATATTTTTATGAATATCTTGTTGAAAATAGCAACTATACTTATCAAACTTAAAAATTACTGAGTAATTCATTTAGGAAGCATTTTATATAATAGTAGTATACAAACAATATAGTCATTAAGAATATACATTTGAAGTTAGACTCTTTGGATTTGAATCCTGGTTCAGTCACTTAACATCTCTGAGTCTTTGGACAAGTTACTTCACATACATACCTCATTTTTCTGTTCTGTAAAATGGGGATAATAATGGCACCTGTTTCCAAGTGTTGTTTTGAACTGAATGAGTTAATGGGTGTTAGTACTAAGGGGAATGTCTGGTTCATTGTCACATTCATCATCATCATCACTATTTTTATTGTCATCTTCCTTGGAGAATGTGTAAAATCTAGAAAAGTCTTTTCTACCCATTGAAACTACCAAAAACATCTAGAAACATTTAAAGAAAGTATTCACATGTGGTCCTACCATCCAGAGATACTTCCTTAAGTTTTTGTTGTATTTCTTTTTTATGTGTATATACATTTATAAACATAAACCACATGTTTCCTTTCACTAAAAGGGTTATCTTTTAGTACATAGACAATGTCATTTTTTCAAGCATTATAAAAGAGAAATTCCGAATATACAGAGGAGTAGAAAGAATAGTGTGGTGAACACCAATATATCCCAGACCAAGACATTATTAATGCCTTATCATTATTTGCTTCATCAAGATTTTGCTGAACCATTTTAAGTAAATTATAGACATGATACTTTACTCGTAAATTCCTCAGCATCTGTCTTCAACAAATAAAGCCATTCACATGATCACATCACACCTAACAAAATGAATGATTTCCTAATATCATCTAGTATCTGATCAATATTAGTATTTCCATAAGTATCCTCAAATTGTCTTTTATAGCCGGCATTTTTCAACATCAGGACTCAATCAAGGATCACACATTGCATTTAGTTGTTATGTCACTTAAGTCACTTTTAATCCAGAATACCTTTTAGACTGATTTTTTTTCTTTTCAGTGACATTGACTTATGGAAATGGCTGGGCCAGTGGGCTCATGTTCTGGATTTGTTTTAGTTTCCTTTTGGTGTTGCTTAACTTATGTCTCTATCATCTGAATTTTATTTAAATCAGAAGTTAAGCCCAAAATCTTTTTTTTTTTTTTTTTTCTGAGTAGAGCCTCACTCTCTCGCTCAGGCTGGAGTGCAGTGGCATGATCTCAGCTCACTGCAACCTCCACCTCCCAGGTTCAAGTGATTCTCGTGCCTCAGCCTCTGGAGTAGCTAGGACTACAGGTGTGTACCATCACGCCTGGCTAATTTTTGTATTTTTAGTAGAGATGGGGTTTCCCTATGTTGGCCAGGCTGGTCTCAAATTCCTGACCAAAAATGATCCGCTTGCCTTAGCCTCCCAAAGTGCTGGGATTATAGGCGTGAGCCACTGCTCCTGGCCCTAAGCCCAAAATTTTAATTGAATTCAGGTTAAATATTTTTAGCGAGAATGTTCATAAGCAATGCATTATATCAAGGAGTCACTTAGTGCTGGGTAGTCTTATTAATATTAGTGATACTAAGTGGCAATGACCAGATCTTGCTATTGTGGAGTTATGCTTTTTAAAATTGCAGCTGTCGGGTAATATGTGGAGTGATGATTTTGTGCCATATGAATATCCAGTTCTGACTAGTGTTTCACTTTATGGATGATCCTTGCCTGAAGCAGTTATTTTACTGAGGGTTGTAACTGAATTTTGTTTCTGTTAGTATTATTCAACAGTGAACATCTCTTCTTAGTTTTGTTGGTTGTTTACATTTCTTATTTTGTGAGCTGCCTGTTTACATCTTTGCTAATTTTTCTGTTGAAGTGATTTTCTTTGTCTTATGATTTGTAACAGCTTTTTATATTCTAAGGGTATTTTCCTTTACTCTTTAATGTATCACCAAGCCTATGTATGAAATACTGAGTATATCATAGCAATGTGAATTTTGGTAGGGCCCAACAGATCTTAACTGAGGTCTACTTTATGCTACACTTTGTTTTTGAGGTTTTCATATCTAATTTCAGCTAATTATGTGAGATAGGCATCATTTATCTCATTTTTTTCAGCTGAAGAAACTGAAGCTCAGAAAATGTAAGCACTTCTCTCAGGTCAGCTAGCAAATAAATGGTGACATAAGAATAAATGTAAAGTTGGGACAGAATTATTAACTCTTAAATGCAGGATGAAGGGAAGATGAAGACTTAATAGCAGCACAGCAAAAATTAGGAGTTTTAGTTAGTGATATATTTAAGGACATCAACAATATAATGTAGTTATAAAAGCTATTGTAATCTTGAACTTAATAGAAGTACAGTATCTAGAATAAACAAGAGCTACATTTTTTTCTTTGCTCACCAGGCTGTCACTGAAATTTCATGCTCCATTCTGAGCACTATGCTTCAAGAGGCAGTGAGGCAAACTGGAACATATTTAGGAGGGAGCGTCCTTGTTGCATGAAAAGTGATTGTAGGATAGTGACCTGGTGAAGTAAGTATTTAGGAGCTGCATAATAATTGTCCTAAAATAGCTGCTGTGTGAAAGAAGGAAAAGATATCTGTGTAGTCTCATGGGGAAGATCTGGGACCAATGAGGATAAATGCTTTACAGAGGTAGATTTTTACCTAATAAGCAGAAGAACGTGATGGGAGCTAGAATGGGCAGTTTCAGGAGGGTGTACGTTAGAGATATTGGGAAAATATATCCTATGATGATTGGGCAGTGATATCATAGAGAAGATTCAGATATAGAGTAGGTGCTTGGATCAGATGACAATAAGTTAAACAGGAAATCTCAGTACAGCATCATAAGAGTTATTGTTGGAAATACTTAGAGTGTTATGAAAGGATATAGGAAGGGCATTTAATTTACACAGCCTTGGCAATAAGAATTATGGACAGGGAAGCCTTCATAGAGTTCTGATATTTAATTAATGAATTAACGAGTTAATGAATCGATTCTTTAAATAAGTAACCAAGAGTTAGCCAGGGAAAGAGGGGTGGAATCCTTTCTTAGTTATTTTGCATTATAGAATCTAATTTCTTCTTTATCATAACTCTGTAAGAAGACATAATTGAATGTTGATATTGCTATATTATTTTCTGTATAATAGAATTTATAAAATTATACTTAGAAACAACTTTATTAGTTAGACTATTGAGCTCTAGACAGACAGTGAAGAAGATTAAGTGTGGTAAAAGAAGCATCAGCACCAGCTGGTACCCTAATTTGCATCTTAGCATCCACTTGACTCTTTTTTCCCCTTTTCTGCCGTATTTAAAGAGAGCTACTTTGACCTCTCTTGCTCTCATACACTTTCTCTGTTGAGATTCCCTCCATAGCAGCAAACTCTGTCCATATGCAAATATATAAATTTTTTCTTTTGTTATGTATACTGGATGCATTTTATGTTGCATTATTTCTCTCTCTTTGTAGGAATGCTTTGTGTGGAAAGCTTCAGTGTGAGAATGTACAAGAGATACCTGTATTTGGAATTGTGCCTGCTATTATTCAAACGCCTAGTCGAGGCACCAAATGTTGGGGTGTGGATTTCCAGTTAGGATCAGATGTTCCAGATCCTGGGATGGTTAACGAAGGCACAAAATGTGGTGCTGGAAAGGTAATCAAAATATTTTTTATTTACAAAGTAAAATGAAAAAAATTAAAAAAATTATTATACATAGTAAGTGGTTGCTCTGTTCTCATTGTAAGAGTAATCTAAATTCATTATAGAAATTTTAGAAAATACAAAGCCACCAAAAGAAAATTAAGAACTATAATCCTGTTATCCACATTTCTTTACTGGGGTCAGAGAACCAGTGTTTTCCACTTTACAATATACTGTGCATGGTTCCCTCCCCTACTGATGTGCTACAATTTATTAGCCAGTTTGCTATTATTGGGACACTTTGGCGATGTCCTGAATTTCAGGGTGTGTGTCTGTGTACTAGAAATGTCACGGAGCTTGTCCTGCCCATGTTCCTGACCACCCGAGCTCTGCTGTTTGGATTAGATAGAAGGCCAGAGTCAGTCAGCCCATGACTTATTACTAGTGGTTTCATATGAGAAGATGCCCTGGGCCAAATTCCTTTTTTTGGAGAATATAAAATTAAGGAGGGTAATTAAGAGTGTGGGCAGAAACTGTAAGAATTCTTCGGGAGATGGTGTGAAGTAGGAGCTGGGGTAGAAGGGATGTGGCAGCCTTAAGCCATGTACAAGAGATATGAGGGAGCAGGATTGTTGAGTAAGTTGAAGAAACCAACTCAGAGGAGAGAGAGAAGGAGAATATATGATTGACTGATTAGCCCATGAAAAAGACAGGTGGGTGGGCCTTCAAGTTACTTCACTTTCTCCCAAGTTTTCAGTTCCAATTCTGTTTCTCACTTCTCTTTACAAGAAGATCCATATATTTTTGGGCCTGTCCTTGCAACTAAATAAACTTCATCATTGCAGCTGTTATAAACAATGATAAGAGATATATACATTTAAATTTTTGATAGTGTAATTTCCCTTTCAATAAGGTGGTAACAATCTATATCCCAGCCTAGGCAGCAGAGGAAGACTCTGTCTAAAAAAAAAAAAAAAAAAATTGTGCTGAAAGGCTCATGACAAAAACAACTCTCTGACACGCTCTTATCTAATCTGCCAGTCTGGATGCCTAGAAGCAACTGTGGTTACTTCTGTTAATTACCTCCCTATTTTAAATTAGGGCCAGGCACGGTGGCTCATGCCTGTAATCCCAGCACTTTGGGAGGCTGAGGTGGGCGAATCACTTGAAGTCAGGAGTTCGAGACTAGCCTGACCAACATGGTGAAACCTCGTCTCTACAGAAAATACAAAAACTAGCCAGTGTGGTGGTGCATGCCTGTAGTCCTAACTACTCAGGAGGCTGAGACAGGAGAATCGCTTGAACCTGGGAGGCACAGGTTGCAGTGAGCCAAGATTGTGCCACTCAACAAAGTGAGACTCCCATCTAAAAATAAAGTAAAATAAAATAAAATAAAATAGTATGCTATTTCTAGATTTATCTATTTTAGACATTATCCACTAGTTTTATTTTTGATAGATAAGAATTCAATTTTCTTATGCAAATCCCAGTTTTCCTGCTGTACCTTTTCAAAATAAGTGCTTAATATTTACATAATTAATATTGGGTTGTTATTGAATGAGTCCACAACATCTCACTGTTCACTGGGCATATTCCAGACGAGGTGAGAGAAAACAGGGGAGGCTAAGCAATTGGAGATCAAAGGATCATTTTTATTAGGAAGAAAGCATATAACATGACTTAAGTACATAGCAAAAATGGGCTTCCTAATGCTGCCCTACACAATTAAACTTACCTGTCCAGCCTTACCTGCGAAGTTTAACTGCATGGTTGAAAGGGCAGACCAGAATGCACCCTTTCTACCACCTCAGCTTACTACTAGCTGGCACCACAGGTGTAACCAGCATGCCTGGCTAATTTTTTTTTATTTTTCTGTAGAGACAGGATCTCGCTATGTTGCCTAGGCTGGTCTTCAGCTCCTGGGCCCAAGCGATTCTCCCTCAGCCTCCCAAAGTGCTGGGATTACAGGTGTGAGCCACTGCACCTAGCTGGGCATCTTTCCATGTCTTTATTAGATCCATATATTTTTTTCTGAGAAGTTCATATTGATATCTTTTTGTTTTTCTATTAGTTTGCCATTTTTTGAGGCTTCTCGTGAAGAATATTAACTGTCAGTCAGTTATATCTATGTAAATATGATCAACAATTTGACATAAGCCTATTTTAAAATATCATGAGTTTTTTTTTTTTGGAACCTCACTCTGTCACCCAGGCTGGAGTGCAGTGGTGCAATCTCAGTGCAACCTCCGCCTCCCAGGCTCAAGTGATTGTTGTGCCTCAGCCTCCCCAGTAGCTGGGATTACAGGCGTCTGCCACCATGTCTGGCTAATTTGTGTGTTTTTAGTAGAGATGGGGTTTCACCATGTTGGCCGGACTGGTCTCGAATTCCTAACCTCAAGTGATCTGCCTGCCTCGGCCTCCAAAAGTGTTGGTATTACAGGCGTGAGCCATGGCGTCCGGCCTTAAAATATCATGAAATTATATCAGTCTTATCTGTTTTGTCTTGGTTTCATGTCATGTTTAGAAAAGCTTTTTTTATCTCAGTATAATATGAATATCTGGCTTTTATTGGCACAATTTATTAACATTTCATCCTATTTCTCTGATCTTATTGCTGCTGTTAAATATTTTCTTGATATTTTCTACTTTATCTTCCTCTTGCAGTATTACACAAATTATTTATTTGTGTGGAGTGTGTGTGTGTGTGTGCACATACACTTTGGTAGTTGTATGTCTTTCTATTCTGCTTGTTTACTTAATAACAAAAAAACACATCAATATATTTTTCTCAAAGTTGTCATGATTAAAAATAGTATCTACTGATTGTTTCAGTGTAAGCTATACCACTATTACTTCCAAACCCCCATGTCCCAGTTTTTATTTGGTAGGAAAAATGTTGGCTTTAGATTCCAGGTTATTATTAACATATATCAATGTATTTTTAAGACCTTTTGTCTTTCTGGATTTTATTGCTAACTGCATAGTTTTCTAGCTATGACAATAATATTTATGTACAAGAAAGGATAGCAAGTGGTTGGTGTGTGTACCTGGACTGATACACCTTGACCCAAACTGACACACGGTTGAAACCATATACCACACGTTCTGTACAGCTGTAACTTTGTAACTGTTGGTTTAATCTATGAGTCTAACACCTGAGTTTTCACACGGCAGATAGGATCCTGTCCCTTCTGGTATGTACCAAAGCCTAGACTGGACAGTTTGAGCAGACTGACAACTTGGTACTTCTTCAGATCTGTATTCTTTATATATTTATTCAACATTTATTTCCAGGACAAGCTAAACGTGGGGTAGGGGAAAAAGTGGAAAAGAAGCACTCCTCACCTTCATTTTTATTGTCCCAGGTAGTTCAGTTTTGCTCCCCACTTGCATCCCGAAATCAGTAAACCAGAAGTCCTATAGTCAACTTTGCTCTACTTGATGTGTGGTGGTTGTTGGTGGTGGCCATGGGCGGTAGGGGGAGTGGTAGTAGTATGTGAGAGGATGGTCTTACCTTCCCACTGTGAGAGTATTTTTTTTTTGAGGCAGGGTCTCGCTCTTTGACCGAGGCTGGAATGCAGTGGAGTGCAGATCTTGGCTCACTGCAGCCTCCGCCTCCTGGGTTCAAATGATTCTCCTGCCTCCCAAGTAGCTGGGATTACAGGCTTGCACCATCATGCCCGGCTAATTTTTGTGATTTTAGTGGAGATGGGGTTTTACCATGTTGGCCAGGCTGGTCTTGAACTGCTGGCCTCAAGTGATTCACCCACCTCGGCCTCCCAAAGTGCTGGGATTACAGAGGTGAGCCACTGCACCCGGTCCCCACTGTGAGAGTTTTTGGGTGTATTCCTTTCAGTTTGATTTTTCCCATTCCACAAGGTAAACACTGCCAATCAGAACACCCTTTCTCTGGAGGACTTGGAATTTTCCTGCCCCTTAAAGTAAATCTGCCAGTTATTAACACATTTCATCTTATTTAACACTTCAGGTGTCCACTATGAATCAATTATTGACAGGAAAATCTTCTTTTAACTGGTAGGGAAACTCTTGGTAAATATCTCCTCTAAAGACGTACGGATGTAAGAAAAAAGTATTTTGAAGTCTTTATTCAGGAGTAGTGCATGGCTGGAGGACAGATGAGGAGTGACTTACTGTAGAATCTTCTGTAATTTTGGAATTTTAAATCATATGAGTATATGTCCTATTTAAAAGTTAATGGAAAATTGGAGGAAACAGTGTTTGGAGATCTTTTGACTTTAAAAGTACAATTCTGTTTAAACCTGTGTATTTTTTAGAGTGGTAAGGCTATCGGTATTTCGTTTTAGGTTTGTTCTCTTAATTGTTCTTTATTTCATTTGAGCATTTAAATATTCTGATCTTGTACACAAGATCAGTTGGTTAGTTACCTAATAAAATTTTAAAATAGCACTCAACAGTCTTTTAAAATGTTAGTCTTCTTTTTTTCCTCTAACATCACAACAGAGCAGTTTTCACAAAGATGTCAACTAAAAAATTTCTAAAATGTGTTGAGCTGATTTCTTTAGATCTTAGGTTTAATATTTTTTTCTGAGGTAATGGTTTTTATCTCTCAGTAGCTTGGATTCATTTCTGTTTCATATCTCATCATATGAACTAGAATTTCTTGAACCATGTAAGATTATAACTTATTTTCAACAGTGCTTTTAATAGAAATATCTAATCATGGTACTAGAAAACAGATTTTATCTTGTCAACAAAGTACCCTTTTATTTTTGAAAGAATTTTAAAAATTAAAATGAGTTTTAAATATTATCCTTTTGATATCTGTCATAGTAACAACACTTTATGAGAGGTGTAATAGAAATAGATCTTCTATCCTTGAAACTTCCTTATAGTCCTGGGGTTAACTCTATCTCATTACTTTTGATTTGAAAAAGTCTATTTGTGAATATTTTATTTAGGATCTTCACATCAATATTCACATGGAAGGATAGATAATAGTTTTATCTTTGTTTTTGGTCTTTATGTCATCTTTGTGTTTTTTGATAATTAATTTTGTATCAATTAATTAATGCCACTTATTTTTCTGCATTTTTAAAAATATAATATGGGAATTAATGGTTCCTTGAAAGTTTGAAAGAATTCTGCAATGAAATAATCTGTACCCAGGTCTTTTTTCTGGGTACTTTTTAATGACTGTGCTCAGTCTTTATTTACTTAGTTCATTTTTTTTTTTTTTTTTTCAGATCTGTAGAAACTTCCAGTGTGTAGATGCTTCTGTTCTGAATTATGACTGTGATGTTCAGAAAAAGTGTCATGGACATGGGGTAGGTAATGTTTTCTTTTGGCTTGTTCCTGAAAGTAGTGCTGAATAATGAGAAATCTCAGAGAGGACTAGATGAGAATTCCCAGGATTTTCAGATGTTGGGGAATTTAGATTCCTGATAAAATTTTCATTCTTAAACAGTGTCAGTAAGCTTGTATGAATTTAGTCCTTTCTCTTGGTTTCCATTCTTGAGTTGATGATATAGAGCAACATTCACAATTAACAAAAGTGGTATTTTGATTGTTTTGAAGGTATGTAATAGCAATAAGAATTGTCACTGTGAAAATGGCTGGGCTCCCCCAAATTGTGAGACTAAAGGATACGGAGGAAGTGTGGACAGTGGACCTACATACAATGGCAAGTAATATAGAAGAAAATTAGTGTGATCTCCCAGTGTCCCAAGGCATAAATTGGGCATCCTTGTACCTCTCCCTCACTTCCCACATCAGTTATACATTTAATTATGTTGATTCAGCCTCCTAAATTCCTTGTGACTGTTTCCATTTTTCTCATCCCCATTTATTACTTTCAATTTCTTGCCTGGACATACATCATAGCCTCTTATGTAGGCTCCCTATTTTTCATCTTGCTTCCTATAATCCATGTTTCACTCTACATTACAGTTTCAGTGTTTTCCTTCAAGAATTCAGTTTTGATTTTGTCAGCGTCTTGCTTTAATTCAGTGCATCTGCATTGCTGTTAGAATGAAGTCCACAACTCCTTAACATGGCTTAAATGCCCTGCATGACTTGCCCCTAGCTTACCTTTCAAGCCTCATTTCACTATGTTGAAGACATATTGTAACTTCTTTGGTTTCCTCTACTAGGCTACTATCTTTTACCTGTGGGCTTTCATACTGTATTATTTTCACATTGTTGGCCCTTGGCTAATTGCTATTTAGGCTTCAGATTATACCTCATTTTCTAAAGAAAGTTTCCCTTGGCTGCTTAAATCTAAATTATCATTCCCTTCTATTGCTTTTCTAGTACTGTTAGCACTATCTGTTAGCACTAATTACTATACTAATTACTGATTTGCCTTTTAAAATTCCTGATAGACCATGAGCTCCCAGTTTATCGGTATCTTTCTAGTGACATCATATGCTTTTTTTCTCTTGGGTAACTACCAGCTAGAATGACTAGTCATATAGTAGGTGTATGTTAAGCTTTTAAAGAAACTGCCAAACTGTTTTCCAACATGGCTATACCAGTTTACATCCTTACTAGCTGTATATGAGAGAATTCCCCCAATTTCCCCACGTCCTCTCTGACAGTTGCTATTGTCAGTCTTTTTAATTTTAGCCATTCAAGTAGGTATGTAGTGGTATTTCAATGTGGTTTTAATTTGCATTTCTCTAATTACTAATGATGTTGAGCATCTTTTCTTGTACTTATTTGCCATCTACATATCTTCTTTGGTTATGTGTCTTTTTAAATCTTTTTTCCAGTTTTTAATGGATTGTCTTAATGAGTTTTGAAAGTTCTTTGCATGTCACTGATTCAGGTATTCAAGTTCTTTATGAAATATGTGCCTTGTATATATTTTCTCTTAGTCTGCTTACTTTGGGTTTCATTTGTTCTTTTTCTAGTTTCTTAAGGTGGAGGATGAGGTCATCTTTTTTTTTTTTTTTCTGATATAGGCATTTTATTGCTATCAATTTTCCTCTAATTCATCCCAGAAATTTTGACATGTTATACCTCCATGTTCATTCAGTTCTGAATACCTTCTAATATGCTTTTATTTTTTTTCTTTGACTTACAGGTTATTTAGATATGTGCTATTTCTTTTGAAATATTTGTGGATTTTTTAGTTATCTTAATGTTACTGATTTAAATTTTACTGTAGCAAGAGAACATATTGTATATGACTTGAATCCTTTTATTTTTTTAAACTTGTCTTGTAGCGCAGAATGTGGTTTATCTTAGTGAAAGTTCTGTGTACACTTGAAAAGAATGCATACTCTACTGTTCTTAGGTGGAATATTCTATAAGTTATTAGTTCATGTCGGTTAATAGGTAGTCAGATCTTTCATATCCTTACTGATTTTCTAGTCTACTTACTCTGTCAGTTATTGAGAGGAATATTGAGTTCTTTGGCTATAACTGCCAATTTGCCTATTTCTCTTAATAGTTCTATCAATTTTTGCTTTATTTATTATGATGTTTTGTTATTAGGTACATAAACACTTAGAATTATTCTATCCTCTTTGTAAATTGACTCTTTATCCTTATGAAACAGCCTTCTTTTTCCCTAGTAATATTCTCTGCCCTGCAATGAGTTATTGTTAATATAGCTACTCCAGATTCCTGTTAATTAGTCAGCATGGAAAATCTTTTCCCATCCTTTTACTGTTAATTTCTTTATATCGTGCTATAGTAATTAGTGCATATAGTTGGATCTTGCTTTTTATCTAATCTGCCATTCTCTGTCTTTTAATTAAGTTGTTTTGATAATTTATATTTAACTTGACTATTGATGTGTTTATGTTTAAATTTAGCTGTCTTGATATTTTCCATCAGTCTCCCTTGTAGTGATATTGTAACACTTCAGTATATTTCCATTTCTCTCATTTTGTGCCTTTATTGTCACATGTTTTACTTCTACTGATGTTATAAATCCCACAATTCATTGTTATTCATTTTGCTTTGAACAGTTGATTATCTTTCAAAGAGACTTAATAGTAGAAAAAGTCTTTATATTTACCCATATAATTACCATTTCTGGTGTTCTTCATTTATGTAAATTTGCATTTCAGTTTGATTTAATTTCTGCTTGAAGGATTTCCTTTTACATTTCTTATAATACCAGTGTGCTAGTGACAAATACTTTTAGCTTTTGTATGTCTGAAAAAGTCTTTAATTTGCCTTGCTGCTTGAATGATAATTTAACTGGGCAAGGATTTTGGGTGATAGTTTTCCTCCCTTTTTACTTCTAAGGATATTCCTTGTCTTCCGACTTGCATTGTTTTTCCTGAAAAATCTGCTATCATCCTTTTCTTTGTATGTAATGTCTTCTGTATATGTCTTTTTCTAATCTCTGGTCACTTGTAATGTTTTTCTCTTTATCTCTGGTTTTTATATTGTGCCTTGGTGTACTTGGGATTTTTTGAGCTTTTTGGATCTGTGCTTTTATAGTGTTCTTCAAATTTGGAAAATTTTGGGCCATCGTTTCTTCGAATTTTTTTTCTGTCTTCCTCTTTCTCTCTTCTCATTCAGGTCCTCCAATTTTATGTATATTCGGCTGCTTGGTGTTATTTCACATCTCACTGATTGGCCTGTTGATTTTTTATTTTATTTATTTATTTTTTTTTCTTTTTATTATTATTATTATTATTCTAGATTTTTTATTTTTGTTTTATTTTTTTAAATTTTAATTTAACTACTTTGAGACAGAGTCTTGCTGTGTCACCCAGGCTGGAGTGCAGTGGTATGATCTCGGCTCATGTCAATCTCTGCCTCTGGGGTTCAAGCAATTCTCATGCCTCAGCCTCCCGAGTAGCTGGGACTACAGGCGTGTGCCACCATGCCTGGCTAACTTTTGTATTTTTAGTAGAGACAGGGTTTTACCCTGTTGGCCAGGCTGGTCTCAAAGTCCTGGCCTCAAGTGATCCACCCATCTCAGCCTCCCAAAGTTCTGGGATTGTAAGTGTGAGCCAGCACGCCTGGCTGGCTGTTGATTTTTAAAAATTACTCTTTATTCTCCATGTTTAATTTTGAGTAAGTTCTGTTGCTCTTCAAGTTTACATTTCTTCTGTGAAGTCTAATTTGCCATTAACTTGATCCAGTGTGTTTTTCATTTTAGACATTGTAGTTTTTATTTCTGGAAGTTCCATTTGTTTCTTTTATATATCTTTCATAACTCTACATAAGATGATCAATCTTTACTTTTTTGAACAAATAGAATACAGTTGTAATAACTGCTAATGTCCTTGTCTACTAATTCTGTCATATGGGTAATTTCTCAGTTTTGATATTTTTCCCTCTTTTATTTTCTGTATTTTTGTACGCCTTATAAATTTTTATTAGATGCCAGAAGTTTTAAATCCTACTTTGTGGGTTATTGGATATTTTTGGATTTCTATTGATGGGGTTTGTACTAGTATGTTTGAGTTATGTCGACATAGTTTGACCCTTCTGGGTCTTGCTTTTAAGCTTTTAAGGCAGGACCTGAATAGCATTTAGTCTAGGGCTGATTTTGCTTTATTACTGAGGCAAAACCACTTCTGTTTATCCTGCTTAGTACCACGTTAATTATGAGGTTTCCCACTGAATTATAGGAGCAAATACTCTTCCTAGTCCTGTGTGAGCTGTGGGGCTTATTTCCACCAATCTTTTCACATGGTTCTTTCTCCAGCTTCATGTGGTCTCCTTACATGCATATATCCATCAGCACTGATGCAGATCTTTCAGCTTTTTCTCTGTAGCTCTCTTCCCTTTGGTACTTTGCCTAGGAACTCTAGCTGCCTTGCCCTCTTCAGAATACCAGCTCCATCTCTTTAAGTGAGGGAGACCACTGGGTTTTGCTTTGGTGCCCACACGCGAGTGTCTGTTAACTTTCTTTAGGCACTAACCTCGGACGATTGTAAGGCTCACCTTATTTTTTTTTCTGCCTCTCAGGGATCATTGCTCTTTGTTGCCTGATGTCCAGTGTCTTGAAACCTGTTGTTTCATATATTATGTCTGGTTTTCTGGTTATTTTAGCTAGCAGAGTAAATCTGGTCCCTGTTATTCCACCTTGGCTATAACTGGAAGTCAGATTTTAATGGCTATGTATCATTTCATCCAGTGGATGTGCTGTAACTTCACTTAGCTGTTTTCTAATTATTTGACATTTAGATTGTTTCTAAGGTTTTGATAACTCACTGTTAACATTGTAGCGTACATGTTAATGGCGTATGCATTTTTCCAATTGAAGAATCAATTGCCAGTAATGAGGTTAGTTTGAAGAGAATAATCCTTTTTATGGTTCTTTTAGGAGTAAAAATTCCTAATAAATGATACATTTGTGTAATGCCACTAACAGTGTGAAGGTATCAGTTTCAAAATAATCTTGCCAGTGTTGAATGCTTTAATTTAAATTTTGTGTATTCATTAATAAGTATAAAATGATATATGAAGCTTGCTTTAATTTTTTATACAGTTGACCCTTGAACAATGCAGAGGTTAGGGGCTCCAACTCTCTGCAGAGTTGAAAACCCATGTGTAACTTTTGGCTTCCCCAAGACTTAACTATGAATAGTCTGCTGTTGACTGGAAGACTTACCAATAACATAAACAGTTGATTACCACAGATTTTTTCTGTTATATGTATTATATACTGTATCATTATAATAGAGCAAGCTAGAGAAAAGCAAATTTATTAAGAAAACCATAAGAGAAAATATATATGCTATTCATTAAGTGGAAGTAGATTATCATAAAGACCTTCATCCTCCTCATCTTCCTGTAGAGTAGGCTGAGGAGGAGGAGGAAGAGGAGAGGTTGGTCTCAGGGGTGGCAGAAACACAAGATAGCCTGCATATAAGTGGACCTGCACAGTTCAAACCCACATTGTTCCAGGGCCAACTGTATTTTGATTTTCAGTTGGGATAAATATTGTTTCATATAGTTTTATACAACTTTTTTTTTTTTTTTGAGACGGAGTCTCGCTCTGTTGCCCAGGCTGGAGTGCAGTGGCGCAACCTTGGCTCCGCCTCCCAGGTTCATGCCATTCTTCTGCCTCAGCCTGCCAAGTGGCTGGGACTACAGGCGCCTGGCACCACGCCCGGCTAATTTTTTTTTGTATTTTTAATAGAGACGGGGCTTCACCGTGTTAGCCAGGATGGTCTCAATCTCCTGACCTTGTTATCTGCCTGCCTTGGCCTCCCAAAGCGCTGGGATTACAGGCGTGAGCCACTGCGCCCGGCCAGTTTTATACAAGTTTTTACAGAAATTTCTGGTTCTTTTACAGACTTAAAATTATGAATCAGTTTACCACTCCTGTTTATATTTACTATATTGTTTCTCAAAAGAACACAGAACAGATAAAATACTTAAAGAATTTGTAAAAGTTCTAATGAAACTTAAAATCTAGAAGGCATAAAAATAAGATTGATAAATTCAACTATACAAAAATAATAAACTTTTCCATGGAGAAAAGCATAGTGCCATAGGTTAAAATGGGGAAAATATTTCCAGCTTGTATCATGGACAAAACTAATCTCTCTAATATATAAAGAACTTTTAGAAATTAAGAAGAAAAAAGCAAGAGTCCAATAGAAAAACAGTCAAAGGACTGAGCAGAAAAAAATAAATAATGTTTCCTTAAGAAAAAAGTGAGGCCAGGCGCAGTGGCTCACGCCTGTAATCCCAGCACTTTGGGAGGCCGAGGTGGGCAGATCATGAGGTCAGGAGTTGGAGACCAGCCTGGCCAACATGGTGAAACCTGTCTCTACTAATAATACAAAAAAATTAGCTGGGCGTGGTGGCACATACCCGTAATCCCAGCTACTCGGGAGGCGGAGGCAGGAGAATCACTTGAACCCAGGAGGCAGAGGTTGCAGTGAGTGGAGATCGTGCTATTGCACCAGCCTGGGCAATAGGGTGAGACTCCATCTCGGGAAAAGAAAAGAAAAAAAAATTATCAACTCATAGTATAAAAAAAAGTAAATTAAAAATCTATAAGAGAAAAATTTTTCACCTGCCCGGTTGGCAAAAATCCGGAAGTTTGGCTCTGTGGGTGAGGCTATGGGGAATTCTTATATATTGCTTGTAATATTCTTATAAATTGTAACCATTACTATTGAAAGACAATTTGACAATACCTAAAAGAAATGATGAATGCACTTATTTATTGATACAGCATTTGTGCTTTAGGGAAATTATTCTGTAGTTATTATACCTGCACTAATATGATACAACATATGTACAAGGTTATTCATTATAGCAGTTTTTTTGGTAATGGCAAAAGATTGGAAAAATATAAGTGTTTATCAGTAGGGTACAAGTTAAGTAAACTCTAGAACATCTTCACAATGGAGTTTCGTATAGCTGTATGGAAAACGAGGAGGTCCACTATGTACAGATAAGTGGAAAAAACTAATACACCAAATGGTATATAAATAGTATGCTACCTTTTGTGTAAGAAAGTGTTGACAGTAGAAACATATTTTGTTCTTGATTGTTTGCTCGAAGAAATACCGTAAGGTTACAGAAGAAACTAATAAAAGTGGTTATTTTTGTGAAGGCAGAAGTAAAGTGGACAGGAATGAACTTTGAGGAAGACTTCTCAATGTATTCAATTAATATCAGTTTGATTTTTGAGTAATGTGAAAATTAATGTAAAGTGTTTATAATCATCTAGTATTTTCTGGGCAGTATGAGTTTGGTGACTGTTGATGTAAAATTCTTCTCTCTAGAAATGAATACTGCATTGAGGGACGGACTTCTGGTGTTCTTCTTCCTAATTGTTCCCCTTATTGTCTGTGCTATTTTTATCTTCATCAAGAGAGATCAACTGTGGAGAAGCTACTTCAGAAAGAAGAGATCACAAACATATGAGTACTTAGATTTTTTTCTTTTAATTCCTATATTAAATATATACATATATTTTCTGAGACAGAATCTCGACTTCCCTGGGCTCAGGTGATTCCCCCTGCCTCAGCCTTCCAAGTAGTTGGGATTACAGGTACGCCACCACACCCAGTTAATTTTTGTATTTTTTTGTAGAGATGGGGTTTCGCCATGTTGCCCAGGCTGGTCTTGAACTTTTTGAAGCCATCCATCTGCCTCAGCCTCCCAAAGTGCAGGGATTACTGGAGTGAGCCTCCACGCTCAGCCTATATTAAATAATTTATAAAGTATTAATGCTGATAGTCATATCACCAGAGATTGGTAATCCTCTAAAATAGGGTTCTAAGTTATCTCTCTGACCTTTTGACATGATTAGCATGGGTTGAAAGGTGGTGGTGACCAAGCCACCTCTTTTAATGGGGAGGAGAAAGGATTATGTTGGTCAGCCTTTAGGCTGCTGAAAGTGGCCCTCAGGGTTCATTTTGCTTAACACCAATTTCTGATAGAGGACTAAGTAGATACTTCGTATCATACTTCCAACTGACCAGTCTATGCAAATAACTCCCCCATCTGCATTTTTGAAGTTTGAGTTCCATAACTACAGCTATCTTTCATACATCTCCACTGCACTGATTTGCTGTCGCCTCAGCATGTCTAAAACTTATCTATTACCTTTCCAGCCAATCCATTCACTACCCTTGGATTTCCTACTTTTTAAAATGACTACTTGGCAACCTGAGAATATGCTTATACTCTTCTCTGATTCTAGGAAGACTTGAAAAAAGTTAGGGAACATTGGCCTAATTGACCAAATTTCACAATTTCTTAAAATTTCAGTTTAATTATAAAATGTGGTTAGTAATGCTAATACCATAAGGATTAAAAATATGTGAAAGCTGTTAAAATGCCCTAAAAATTTAAACTGTATCATGATTATCATCCCCACCACTACCAACATCATTATTCTGTATTTGGGAAAATGCAAAATGTGTGTAATATTTCATGTAGAAATGTTTTTATCTTAATTTAGATCAAAAGTAATTGTATCTTTCAGGTCAGATGGCAAAAATCAAGCAAACCCTCCTAGACAGCCAGGGAGTGTTCCTCGACATGTTTCTCCAGTGACACCTCCCAGAGAAGTTGTAAGTATAAAATGAAAAATTATTTTTCTTTACTGTATTAAAGGATCAAATGCTTAAGGATTAAAAACAAAGTTATATAGATATAGCTAGAAACATAGATACCTTCTTAAGAATTCAAGAGTATTGTAGGTGGTCCCTGAGTTTTTTGTTTTTGTTTTCGAGACACAGCCTTGCTCTGTTGCCTGGGGTGGAGTACGGTGGCACAATTGCATCTCATTGCAACCTCTGCCTCCCAGTTTCAAATGATTGTCGTGCCTCAGCCTCCCAGGTAGCTGGGATTACAGGTGTGTACCACCACGCCTGGCTAATTTTTGTATTTTTCATAGAGACAGGGTCTCACTGCATTGGCCAGGCTGGTCTTGAACTCCTGACCTCAAGTGATCCACCTGCTTTGGCCTCCCAAAGTGCTGGGATTACAGGTATGAGCCACTGTGCCCTGTCCCCTGAGTTCTTTAAAGGAAAACCATGGGAGTCCTTGGCTCAGAGGACACAGAAAAAGACAGCTGGACATTAGGAATGCCTTGCCTAGCAACCAGGATTGGGAAATGACATGGGACGTATGCTATCACTACTTTTTTCTATGTCTGCTCTTTTCCTGTTTTCAATACCTGTCTCCATCTCCCTATGGGATGTTACCAAAGACCTGGTGCTGAGCTCTTGGATCGGCCTAATTGTCTCAGCTGTAGGACTAATAGTCACTGTTCTGCAGGTGTATTAGGGAGTGTTTAGATCATGATATACTTTTATTGGTCTGCATGTATCCCTAAGCAATATGTAATTTTTTAATGTTTTAAAACTTTTAAGAACGTTTTATTTGATAATTTGCACATATATCTGCAACCTGTTTTTCCCCTTAATGTCACTTTGTGATTTATCTCTATTGATAGATATAGCTGTGATTCATTCATTTTCACTGTTGAAAATGATTAGAAATCCTTCATTTTTTAATATATTTATACACACACACACACACACACACACACACACACACACACACAGTCTCCCTATTCTACCCCCTTTATCTTTATAAAAAGGAGACAAAAATTGTTAGGCCCTTTCTCCTCTTAACGATGTATCTTGGAGATTTTTCCATGTCGTTATGTATACAGGATGGCCACAAAGGCCGTATGCGCATGCTAGTTCAAAATTATCTGTGTACTCTTCATCATTGACATATATGTATACATTTCTTATTTGATTTTGGCAAAATATATATAAAATTTGCCATTTTAACCATTGCTTTCAAGATGTTTTTTGTAAATTTAACAGTAGTGGTAAAAAAAAACCACTAATATTTACCATCTTAACAATTTTTACATGTATAGTACAGTATTCCTAAGAATATTTACCTATGTTTTCTTTTAGTAGTTTATAGTTTCAGGTCTTATGTTTAAATCTTTAATCCAGTTTGAGTTGATTTTTGTATATGGTATGAAATACCAGTTCATTTTCATTTTTCTTCATGTGGATATGAAGTTGTCCCACCACTATTAATTGAAGTGACTGTCCCTTCTTCATTGTGTATTCTTGGCACCTTCGTTGAAGATTAGCTGACCATAAAGTTGTGGATTTGGGGTTCTCTATTCTGTTCCATTTGTCTTTATGTCTGTTTTATGCCAGTAGTATGCCGTTTTAATTAGTATAGCTTTGCAGTATATTTTGAAATTGGTAATGTGATGCTTCCAGCTTTGTTCTTTTTGCTCAAGATTGGTTTAGTGATTCTGGGTTTTTTGTGATTCCATATGAATTTTAGGATTTTTTTCTATTGTTACGAAAATTGTCATTGGAATATTAATAGGTATTGCATTGAATCTGTAGTTTGCTGTGGTTATTTTCATATTAATTCTTCCAGTCAGTGAGCATGGGATATCTTTCCATTTATTTATGTCTTCAATTCCTTTCATCAATGTTTTATAGATTTCCTTGTACAGATATTTATTTTTTGTGGTTAAATTTATTCCTATTTTATTTATGTATGTATTTTTGATGTCATTCTAAATGGAATTTTTTTTCTGGATTTCTTTTTCAGATAGCTTGTTGTAGTGTATAGAAATGCTACTGATTTTCATATGTTGATTTTGTATTATGCAACTTTACCGAATTTATTAGTTCTAACAGTTTTTTGGTTGACTCTTTAGGGTTTTCTATATAAAAGACCATGTCATCTGCAAACAAGGACTGTTTTACTTCTTCCTTTCCAATTTTGATGTCTTTTATTTCTTTTTCTTGCCTAACTGCTCTGGTTAGAACTTCTAGTACTATATTGAGTAGAAGTGGTAGGAGTGGACATCCTTGTCTTATTCCTGATCTTAGAGGAAAAGCTTTCAGTTTTTCATTGTTCAGTATGATGTTAGCTGTGGGCTTGTGATGTACAGCCTTTATTGTTCTGAGGTTCATTATTTCTTTCTTTCTTTTTCTTTGTTTTTGAGATAGAGTCTCGCTCTGTCACCCAGGCTGCAGTGCAGTGGCATGATCTCGGCTTACTGCAACCTCTTCCTCACAAGGTTCAAGTGATTCTCCTGCCTCAGCCTCCTGAGTAGCTGGGATTACAGGCATGTGCCACCCTGCCCAGCTAATTTTTATATTTTTAGTAGAGAGACAGGGTTTTGCCATATTGGCCAGGCTGGTCTTGAACTCCTGACCTCAGGTGATCCACCTGCCTCAGCCTCCCAAAGTGCTGGGATTACAGGCGTGAGCCACCATGCCTGGCCCAGTTTATTCTTTCTATACAAATTTGTTGAGAGTTTTTATTCTGAAAGAATGTTGAAATTTGTCAAATGCTTTTCCCTCATTTCTTAAAATGATCCACATGGTTTTTGTTATGTTTATGTTCTTCACTTCTGTTTTTTGTTTGTTAATGTTGTTATTTATTGATTTGAATATGTTAAACCATCCTCGCATCCCCAGAATAAATCCCACTTGGTCATCGGGAAATATCCTTTTATGTGCTGCTGAATTCAGTTTGCTAGTATTTTGTTGAAGATTTTTACATCTATGTTCATAAAGGATATTGGCCTGTAATTTTCTTTTCTTGTGGTGTCCTTGTCTGGCTTTGGTTTCAGGGTAATGCTGGCCTTGTAAAATGAGTTTGGAAATATTCCTTCCTCTTCAAGTGTTGGGAAGAGTTTGAGAAGGATTGCATTAGTTTTTCTTTAAATGTTTGGTAGAATTCAGCTGTGACTTTATCAGGTCCTGAGTTTCTTTGATGGGAGACTTTTTAAAGTTACTAATTCAATCTCCTTACTTATTACTGATCTTTTCAGATTTTTTATTTTGTCTTGATTCAGTCTTGATAGGTTGTATGTTTCTAGGAATTTAGTTTTTTCTAGGTTCAATCATAGGTGTATGATTGTTCATAGCAGTCTCTTATAAAACTTTGTATTTCTGTGGTATCAGCTGTAATGTCTTCTCTTTCATTTCTGATTTTATTTGATTCCTCTTTCTTTTTTTCTTAGTCTACTTAATGGTGTGTTAATTTTATTTATCTTTTCAAAACACCAACTCTTAGTTTTATTGATTCTATTAATACTATTTTTCCAGTATTTCATTCATTTTTGCTCTGAGCTTCGCTATTCCCTTTCTTCTGCTAACTTTAGGCTTAGATTGTTCCTCTTTTTCTAGGTCTTGAGGTGTAACATTAGGTTGTTTATTTGAGATTTTTTTAAAAATGTAGGCACTTACTGGTATAGACTTGCTATAAACTTCCCCCTTAGAACTGCTTTTTCTGTGTTGCATACATTTTGTTATGTTGTGTTTCTATTTTTATTGTCTCAAGATATAGTTGTTTCTTGGTACACACTGGGGATTGGTTCCAGGACCCCTACATATAGCCCAATCTGCCTATACTCAAGTCATGCCGTTGGCCCTGTAGAACCCACATATAGGAAAAGTTGGCCCTCTGTATATGTGGGTCATGAATACTGTATTTTCAATCTGTGTTTGGTTGAAAAATATCTGCATATAGATGTACCTGTGCAGTTCAAACCCGTGTTGCCTAAGTGTCAGCCATATTTTAAAATATTTCTTTTTATCTGTTATTGACCAAGTGATTGTTTAGGAGCATGTTGTTTAATTTTCATGTATTTGTGAATTTTCTAAAATTTCTTCAGTTATTGCTTTTGAGTCCTAATATTGTAGTTGGAAAACATACTTGATGTCAGTCTTTTAAAATTTGTTAAGTCTTGTTTTGCAGCTTAACATATTGTTTGTCTTGGAGAATGCTCTGTGTGCATTTGAGAAGAATGTGTATTCTGCTTTTGTTGGATGGAATATGTCTATTAGATCTGTTTTGTTTAAAGTCTAGTATGAGCCAAATGTTTTCTTACTGATTTGTTGTTTGGATGATCTATCTATTGTTGAAAGTGAAGTATTGAAGTTTCCTAGTAGTATTGGGTTGCTATTTAGCTCTCTCTCCAGATTAATTAATATTTGCTTTATATATTTAGGTACTCTAAATTGGCTGCATATGTATTTACAGTTGTTATAGCCTTGTGATGAATCGACCCCTTTACCATTAATGCACTTTTTCATCTCTGTTTTTATTGTTTTTGATGTTACATCATTTTGTCTGATGTAAGTATTGCTATCCTTGTTCTCTTGGTTTCCATTTGCACGGAATACTTACTCATATTTAAAAGAATTACTGATAGATAGGGACTTACTATTGCTATTTTGTTTTTGACCCTTCCTTCTTCCCTTGCTGCCTTCTTTTGTATTTCTTTTTAATTAAAAAAACAATTATGGATACATAATAATTGTACATATCACATGGGGTACATGTGATATTTTGAAACAAGCATACAGTGTGTTAATGATCAAATCAGGGTAGTTGGGATAGTCATCACCTCAAGGATTTATCATTTCTATGTTAGGAACATTCCAACTCTACTCTTTTAGCTATTTTGAAATATACAATAAATTATCATTTTCTTTGTTTTTTTGTAGTAATATTTTGATTCTCATTTTCCTTTGTGCATATTCTATAGCACATATATTGTGATATCTTTGCAATTACATAAAATATTTTATAAATTTATAGCAATCATTTTAGACTGATAACTTCAATCACAAAAACTCTACCCCTTTATATTTCTTCTTCTTCCACTTTATGTAATTGATGACACAAAATTACCTCTTTTTATATTGCTTATCATTAACACAGATTCATTACTTTTTATGCTATGCTTTTAACATTCTAACAAGATTTAAAAGTGATTTTCACACTCACAAACATTACAGTACTACAGGATTCTCTGTCTATACACTTACCATTATTATCGAGTTTTATATTTTCATATGGTTTTGTGTTGCTATTTATTTTCTTTTCTCTTCACCTTTTTTGCTCCTCTGCCACTTTGATTTTGAATATACTAGTCTTTGAGTCCACTGATGCTTTCTTCTGCCTCATCATGTTTGTTGTTGAATCCTTCTAGTGAATCTTTCAATTTAGCATTACAGTTTTCAGCTCCAGAATTGCTGTTTGGTTCTTCTTTATGGTTCCTGTCTCTTTGATGATATTCTCATTTTGTTCATACATCATTTTCCTGGTTTCTTTTACTTGTCCGTCTGCATTCTCTTTTAATTTTTTGAACATCATTATGATGGTAATTTTTGAATTCTTTGGTAATTTAAATATATCTGTTTCCTTAGGGTCAGTTTCTGGAGATTTAGTTTATTCCTTTAAATGTGCCATGTTTCTATTTCTTTGTTTATTTGTCATTTATTATTGGGATTTTGGCATTTGAAGAATTAGCTGCCTTTCCCAGATTTTGCAGCCTTGTTTTGTACAAGGAGGACTTATGCTACTCAGCCTGGCTAGAGATTCTGGTAGCCTCTCAAATCTTTTTTGGGGATGTGTCCTCTGTGAGGTTTTTTGTGCAATCTCCTAATTATTGGAGGTTTGCTAGTTTCTACTCAAGAGCACCCCCAGGTGTCTGTCTGTGATACTGTGGTCTCTCTGACTTTTTTTTTTTTTTTTTGAGACAGAGTCTTTCTCGGTTGCCCAGGCTGGAGTGCAGTGGTGCCATCTCGGCTCATTGCAACCTCTGCCTCCCAGGTTCAAGCGATTCTCCTGCCTCAGCCTTCTGAGTAGCTGGGAATACAGGCGTGTGCCACCACTCCCAGCTAATTTTTGTATTTTTTAGTAGAGATGAGGTTTCACCATATTGGCCAGGCCGGTCTCGAACTCCTGACCTTGTTATCCGCCCGCCCTGGCCTCCCAAAGTGCTGGGATTACAACTTGAGCCACTGAGCCTGGCCTGTTGTCTAGTAGTTTAAGTCTTTTTTTTAAAAAAATTCTACAATATAGTTATGACTATTGAATTATGAAATGTTTGCTTAGGTTTGTGAGGCCATACACCAATTCAATTAATTGTTAAGAGGATGGACTGTGAGCCAAACTGCCCAGTTTGAGTACTGCCTTTGTCACTTTATAAGCTGTGACTTTAGGCAAGATTCTCAAACTCTCTCTGTACTTGTTTCCTCATCCATAAAATAATAATAATAATAGTACTAATCACAAATGACTTTTGTGAAAATCCGAGGGATTCATATGTATGGAGCACTGAGAAGTGCTTGTGGCACATGTGAAGTGCTCTATGAGCTTTAGCTATTTTCCCATGTGTTCATTGTCTGCTTTCAACCTTATTGAATCTCAGCTTATTTTTCTGGTATATCCACTTCAACTGGGTATCTTTTAGAAGTTCCCTTAGGGAAGGTATTTTGGTAGTAAATTCTGTCAGTTTTTGTCTTTTCAGAATGTTTTTGGCTGACAGCTTTTTTTTTTTCTAAGAACTTTAAATAGACTATATTTTAACATCCTTTGTTGCAATTTAAACATTGTCTGTTACTCTAATTGATGCTGTAGATGATATCTTTTCCATGTGGCTTTTTCTTCTGTATCTTTAGACTATTTGGTGTAGATGTGGACTTAAACTCCTTTGCCAATAAATAGACTTCCTGAGTTGATTTACATTTTTCAGTTCTAGCAGATTCTTAGCAATTATTTCTTTATTGCCTCTGTCTCATTATCTGATTAACTCTTTCATGCATTTCTTGCATGTTAGACTTTTTACTATCTCTCTGTTTCTTAACCTCTCTTTGGTATTTCCAATATTCTTGTGTATTCCATTCTGATTATATTGGATCTACCTTCCATTCACTAAGTCTCTACTAAACTATGCCAAATCTTCTACTTAACCAACTCATTGAATATCTAATTTCACTAGTTTTATAGTACATTTAATTCCTGTAGTTCTACTTAGTTCTATTTCGAATCTGCCTGGTTATTTGTGATTGTTATAGTTTTATTATCTGTTTGAAAGCTTTTATTTCTTAAAGCATATTCAAACACCTAATTTTTGTGCTGTATCTGATCATTTTAATATGTATGCCCTTGGTGGGTTCTCAGGTTTGTTATTTCTGCTGACTGTCATGATGGCTCATTTCTTAGTGTACTTGTGATGTTGATTGTAAACTCACATTCTTTGGAACTTTATATTGGAAATAAATATATTTGAATCCCGAATTATAGTGGGTTCCTACTGAGAGTATTTTTCTTTGCCAGATGCTTGGGGGCATGGTCAATCTTTGATGTCTTTACACTGAAATTTTTGTTGATTTTTTTTTTTTTTTGACACACAAATGTTAGGAACTCTGGTCCCCAAACTCTTATGAGGATGGGTGTGTGGTAAGAATTTCTCCATGGAGACTATTTTTTTAGTTCCCCATCTATCAGCACCAAGGCAGTATCACCACGGGCCTTCCTTGAGGCAGGTTTTTGTTTTTCTAGTTAACCCATGGGGATATCACCCTTCATATGTCTAGGCTTTGTATAGGGCCTTGTATTCACCATTGCATCCAGCTCAGGCCCCAGCTTTTGCCTCCTTCATCTATGGGTCACTGAAAATGCATACTGCCGCCTGCCAAGGATAGGAAGATTTTCATAGGACAAAGGCAGCTCTGTAGTTTGGACTCTTTCATACCTTCTTGGTTTTTTTTTGGCCTGTAAGATGTTTCTTACTTCCCACCAACCCAGCCAAGTGTTTCAAAATACCTTTTAAATATTTTAGGCAGCATTTTAGGTGTACTGTACTGGGAAGTTTTCTCTGGACATTTGGTCCACTATTTGCAAGAAGTGAACATGTACTTCATTGTTTTTAATAACCGCATACTGTTCCCTCTTATAAATTTACCTGAAATCTAAAAACAGGTTGTTTCCAGTCTTGTACCATAAAAAAATGTGGCACCAAGCATCCTTGTAAATAGATCTTTGCGTACATTTAAAAGTATATGTCAGATAAATGCCAAAAAAGATTAAAAAATTTTTAAATTAATTTTATTTTTAATTGGCAAATCATAGTTGTATACATTTATGGGGTACAGTGTGATGTTTTATGTAAACAATGTGGAAGTGATTAAATCAAGCTAATTAACATATCCAGCACCGTGCTTGCTTGTAATCTTTAGCTTGTTTTCATTAATTTATATTTAATTGACAAATAATAATTGTGTATATTTTGGGGTATCATGTGTTTTTTGTTTTTTTTTTTTTGAGATAGAGTCTTGCTGTGTTGCACAGGCTGGAGTGCAGTGGCATGATCTCGGCTCATTGCAACCACTGCCTCTCGGGTTCAAGCAATTCTTCTGCCTCAGCCTCCCGAGTACCTGGAATTACAGGCGTGCGCCATCATGCCCGTGTGATTTTTTTGTAGAGATGGGGTTTTGCCATGTTGGCCAGGCTGGTCTTGAACTCCTGACCTCATGTGATCCACCTGCCTCAGTCTTCCAAAGTGTTGTGATTACTGGCGCCTGGCCACAATGTGATGTTTTGGTCTATGTATACCTTGTTGTAAGATTCAGTTGGCTGGGCACGGTGGCTCATACTTGTAATCCCAACACTTTGGGAGGCCGAGGCGGGCGGATCATGAGGTCAGGAGATCGAGACCATCCTGGCTAACATGGTGAAACCCCGTCTCTACTAAAAATACAAAAAAAAAAATTAGCCAGGCATGGTGGTGGGCGCCTGTAGTCCCAGCTACTCGGGAGGCTGAGTCAGGAGAATGGCATGAACCCGGGAGGCGGAGCTTGCAATGAGCCGAGATCTTGCCACTGCACTCCAGCCAGGGCAACAGAGCCAGACTCCATCTCAAAAAAAAAAAAAAAAAAAAAAAGATTCAGTCAAGCTAATTCCCATACCCATCACCTCACCACATTGTCATTCCAAAAGTGGACTTGATCCCTTTAGAGTGCTGCTCCTATGGCTTGTGGAAAGGGATGGAGACATTTTGTTGCATTTTTCACCCATTTTCACAGTACATATAAATCATTCTGTGGGGAAAAAAATTGCAGATGATAGACCACGTGTTTTGTGGTAGAAGCCAGAGGGTGCTCAAGGTCTTCACCACCATTGTGCATTCTCTGCCAGTCATAGAACTTTAGGAGTTAACAGTAGATAGTAAAGAACATCTTGGTCAAGATCACTTCATCACTGATTTAGTAATTCCATCTGATCATTCCTAACGTCTTACAATGTAATGTGATATGTGAAAAATATTACTTTTACTTTCTTATTTGAGGCTAAGTTATACAGTTTCACTTTGTTGTAAACTTCAACTACTTCATCAAGGAAGAATATAATTAATTCCAAAATCAAGGATTCTAGCTGAGTGGTATTTATAGTATTAGTTAGATACTGTATAGGTTTGGCCATACATTTTGGAAGATTTTATTTAAAATACATTGACATAGGAAATATGTTACCTTCTAACTAATACAGTTGGTTTGAACCGAGATCTTAGTACTTTGGTATTACTGAATTTAAAAAAATACCTTAAAAAATTAAGTATTCCACATTCAGTGGTAAAGATATGTCAAATAAGCGAAATATTTTTAACTATCAGCATTATAAATAAATACAGGTTGAGCACCCCAATCTGAAAATCCAAAATGCTCCAAAACCCAAAACTTTCTGAGTACCAACTTGATGCCACAGGTGGAAAATTCCACACCTGCCCTCATGTGATGAGTTGCAGTCAGAATGCACTGTTTAGTACTTATATGTGAATAAATCTAAGAAAATGATTGCTTACCAGTAGTATATAAATTCAGAGTCAGGAGTGATGGAGATGCCAAACAACCACAGATTATCCACATGAGGGGCTGAGAGAGTAACACCTTTGCTTTCTGATGGTTCAGCATACACAGACATCGTTTTATGCACAAAATTATTTAAAATATTGTATAAAATTACCCTGAGGTTCTATGTATGAGGCCTATATGAAACATCAATGACTTTTCTGTTTAGACTTGGGTCCCGTCCCCAAAATATCTGATTTTTATGTATGTGCAAATATTCCAAAATTGGAAAAAAAATCTGAAATTTGAAACTCTTCAGGTTCTAAGCATTTCTGATAAGGAATATTCACCTGTAGTCTGTTTATTGATTTTAAATATGTAGATTTCTTTTATCTAGAAATCATATTTATGAGTACATAGTGGTAATAACCTTATTATTTTTTTTTCTTTTTAGCCTATATATGCAAACAGATTTCCAGTACCAACCTATGCAGCCAAGCAACCTCAGCAGTTCCCATCAAGGTCAGAAGAAAATTTGCTTAGATTTTTTGGTCAGAATAAAACCTAGGGGTTACTGTCTAATAATTTCCCCTGTATTTTAATGTAATTTAGTGAAAGGTATTTATTGTCAACAGTTTACAAGAACATGATTTGCAGAAAGGTTTTAAAATAACTTTATATAAATTTTATCATATTGGTACAGGGTCAAAATGAAATATTAAATAAGCTTGAGCAAGACATAGATTCTGCTGCCACAGCTTTCATGTGCATACGATTTAGAAGCAAGGGCCTTTGAGATAACCAGCAGTAGGAAACCAGATGGGTTGGAACAGCCTTCCTGTCAAAAACAGCTAAAAAAGCTGGACAATATAAGAAAATATGTGTTTGAAGGCATAGAAGACTAAAGAAGTGAGGAATTGTGGGGGTAAGGTCAGGAGAGGAAGGAAATCTAGAAATGATCCCAGCTTTGGGGGCCACTTTTCCTTCCTAGATGAGTTTACCTGTTCTGACAACAGAGAGGCTAGGAAGCTGAGGAGAGCTTTCAACAAACTCACAGGGCAGAGGGGACAAAATTTAGAATCCTGCCAAAGAGGAGGCACCCTAGCAAACATCTCAGGGTCTGTGCTGGGACCCAGAAGTAAGAGTGAACTAGACCTTCAACTGATTTCTACGATTTCTTATGTTTTTCTCATGATCAAAAAAAGCCAAGTGTAAAAGAAAAGAAAATATGTCTAAAACCAAGAAACAATAGACCGTAGAAACAGACTGAGAGGGTATCCAGTTAATAGACATGGACTTTAAAATAACTATGATGTCATGGAATTAAAAGTCAAGATTGAGAATTTCAGCACAGAACTAAAAACTTAAGGAATCAATGCAAATTCTAGAACTGAAAAACACAAGAACTGAAATGACTCAATGGATGGGCTTAAAATCATCAGGAAGGAAGATAATTTATGACTTCATTTTGTATCACATAAAATGCAAATGCATGTGACCCTCCCATCCCCCAAAAGTCTTTCAAATTACAATTGCATTGCAACTCTGAGGACTGTCTTCATATGTAATCTTTATTATACAGTAAGAATACATTGAAATCCAACTGAGGATCAGGGAAAGAGTATATAAATTGTGAGGGAAACATTCACCAGGTAGTGTTCTAGTGTTACTGGAGTAGAGGTGTACTAGAATTGGATGATGAGGTTAGGAGCGGGTGTCCACAGGTGGAAGTATGAGGTTTGAGATGGACAGGTATAGAAGTCATAACACTTTTAATTCTCAGAGTGAATCTCATGTTGAGGGAGCTATAAACAGCTAGGTTTACACTAGCAGTAATTTGCTGCCCTCAGATTCTAACAGCACAGGCAAGTGCTTGATCACTTAGTGTACTCACTTGTCTTTTACAGTTTATCTTTACCATTTCATGTGCTTTTTTTTTTGAAAAAACATGTAAACTAGAACCTTCATACAACATTGTTGATTATGGAGTAATATTATTTAAAGTAGTTATTCCATTTTAGACTCTAATTGGAACCTTTTAGCCATTGAATATCACCCTAATACTGATCTCAGAATGTAAAGTACCCTTTCCTGTTGTCAGAGATGTTGAGGATGGTGTTATGTTGAGCTTGTAATGAATATGGCATTATTTCACCCAGTCTAAACACGCTATTAACTATCTCTTTTCCCCTCGCAGGCCACCTCCACCACAACCGAAAGTATCATCTCAGGGAAACTTAATTCCTGCCCGTCCTGCTCCTGCACCTCCTTTATATAGTTCCCTCACTTGATTTTTTGTAACCTTCTTTTTGCAAATGTCTTCAGGGAACTGAGCTAATACTTTTTTTTCCTTGATGTTTTCTTGAAAAGCCTTTCTTTCTGTTGCAACTATGAATGAAAACAAAATACCACAAAACAGACTTTACTAACACAGAAAAACAGAAACTGAGTGTGAGAGTTGAGAAATACAAGGAAATGCAGTAAAGCCAGGGAATTTACAATAACATTTCCGTTTCCATCATTGAATAAGTCTTATTCAGTCATCGGTGAGGTTAATGCACTAATCATGGATTATGTTATTTTGAACATGTTATTGCAGTGATTCTCAAATTAACTGTATTGGTGTAAGATTTTTGTCATTATGTGTTTAAGTGTTATTCTGAATTTTCTACCTTAGTTGTCATTAATGTAGTTCCTGATTGAACATGTGATAATCTAATACCTGTGAAAACTGACTAATCAGCTGCCAATAATATCTAATATTTTTCATCATGCACGAATTAATAATCATCATACTCTAGAATCTTGTCTGTCACTCACTACATGAATAAGCAAATATTGTCTTCAAAAGAATGCACAAGAACCACAATTAAGATGTCATATTATTTTGAAAGTACAAAATATACTAAAAGAGTGTGTGTATTCACGCACAGTTACCCGCTTCCATTTTTATGACCTTTCAACTATAGATAATAACTCTTAGAGAAATTAATTTAATATTAGAATTTCTATTATGAATCATGTTAAAGCATGACATTCGTTCACAATAGCACTATTTTAAATAAATTATAAGCTTTAAGGTACGAAGTATTTAATAGATCTAATCAAATATGTTGTTGATTCATGGCTATAATAAAGCAGGAGCAATTATAAAATCTTCAATCAATTGAACTTTTACAAAACCACTTGAGAATTTCATGAGCACTTTAAAATCTGAACTTTCAAAGCTTGCTATTAAATCATTTAGAATGTTTACATTTACTAAGGTGTGCTGGGTCATGTAAAATATTAGACACTAATATTTTCATAGAAATTAGGCTGGAGAAAGAAGGAAGAAATGGTTTTCTTAAATACGTACAAAAAAGTTACTGTGGTATCTATGAGTTATCATCTTAGCTGTGTTAAAAATGAATTTTTACTATGGCAGATATGGTATGGATAGTAAAATTTTAAGCACTAAAAATTTTTTCATAACCTTTCATAATAAAGTTTAATAGGTTTATTAACTGAATTTGATTAGTTTTTTAAAAGTGTTTTTGGTTTGTGTATATATACATATACAAATACGACATTTACAATAAATAAAATACTTGAAATTCTCTTTTGTGTCTCCTAGTAGCTTCCTACTCAACTATTTATAATCTCATTAATTAAAAAGTTATAATTTTAGATAAAAATTCTAGTCAAACTTTTACAGATATTATCTCACTAATTTTCAGACTTTTGCCAAAGTGTGCACAATGGCTTTTTGTTATTAAAGAACAGATTAGTTTTGAAGAAGGCAAAAATTTCAGTTTTCTGAAGACAGCATGTTATTATTATTATTATTTTTTCAAATAGTAAAGTACTGCATTTTATTAATTGAGCCACCATCCAATAACCTCCATTACAAGTTTTAACTAAAAATGAATAGAAGCTGTAAGGCCTAAGCAGAATCTCCTACTTCTTCCTGAATCTAAACCTTGGGATCTTAGTACCCTCTAGAAGGATGCATAGAGGAAAGATAACAAAATTGATAGAGACAGGAGACAGCCAGAGGTCCCTGGCGAAGCCCTGCCTTCAAGCCTAAAACAGCCTGAAGGCTGAAAAACTGTACTGCTGGTCCCAGATGAAGCCTACTATTTCCCGACTGATTCTTTCTTTTTTTTTTTTTTTTTTTCAGAGTAAAGGATTGTCCTTTAGATGGATAAATGTTAGATATAAAAAACTTCATTATCCTTATTTTTTTTTTCATTTTTACTACACAGAGTGGTGAAACAATATTATGACTTGGCACCCATCTGTAGACCAACACTGGAAAACTAGTGCCTTATAACTGATATTCTTTTTTTAATTATTATTATATATTTTTTATTTATGAAGTATTTATTGATCATTCTTGAGTGTTTCTCGGAGAGGGGGATAGGGGAGGGTCATAGGATAATACTGGAGAGAAGGTCAGGAGATAAACACATGAACAAAGGTCTCTGGTTTTCCTAGGCAGAGGTCCCTGCGGCCTTCTGCAGTGTCTGTGTCCCTGGGTACTTGAGATTAGGGAGTGGTGATGACTCTTAAAGAGCATGCTGCCTTCAAGCATCTGTTTAACAACGCACATCTTGCACCGCCCTTAATCCATTTAACCCTGAGTTGACACAGCACATGTTTCAGAGAGCAGGGGGCTGGGGGAAAGGCCATAGATCAACAGCATCCCAAGGCAGAAGAATTTCTCCTAGTCAGAACAAAATGGAGTCTCCTATGCCCACCTCTTTCTACACAGACACAGCAACAATCTGATCTCTCCTTCCTTTCCCCACACTTCCCCCCTTCTTTTCAACTAAACCGCCATCGTCCTCATGGCCCGCTCCCGATGGTCGCTGTCTCTTCGGAGCTGTTGGGTACACCTCCCAGACAGGGCGGCCGGGCAGAGGCGCTCCTCACCTCCCAGACGGGGCGGCCGGGCAGAGGCGCTCCTCACCTCCCAGACGGGGCGGCCGGGCAGAGGCGCTCCTCACCTCCCAGACGGGGCGGCCTGGCAGAGGCGCTCCTCACCTCCCAGATGGGGCGGCCGGGCAGAGGCGCTCCTCACTTCCCAGACGGGGCGGCCGGGCAGAGGCGCGCCTCACTTCCCAGAGGGGGCGACCGGGCAGAGGCGCTCCTCACTTCCCAGACCGGGCGGCCGGGCAGAGGCGCTCCTCACTTCCCAGACTGGGCGCCTGGGCAGAGGCGCTCCTCACCTCCCAGACGGGGTGGCCAGGCAGAGGCGCTCCTCACTTCCCAGACGGGGTGGCGGCTGGGCAGAGGTGCTCCTCACTTCCCAGATGGGGCAGCCAGGCAGAGGCACTCCTCACTTCTTCCCAGACGGGGTGGCAGCCAGGCAGAGGCACTCCTTACTTCCCAGACGGGGTGGCCGGGCAGAGGCGCTCCTCACTTCCCAGACGGGGCGGTCGGGCAGAGGTGCTCCTCACTTCCTCCCAAACGGGGTGGCGGCCGGGCAGAGGCGCTCCTCACCTCCCAGACAGGGCGGCTGGGCAGAGGCGCTCCTCACCTCCCAGACAGGGCGGCCGGTCAGAGGCACTCCTCACCTCCCAGACGGGGTGGCCGGGCAGAGGTGCTCCTCACTTCCCAGATGGGGCGGCCGGGCAGAGGCGCTCCTCACCTCCCAGACGGGGTGGCCAGGCAGAGGCGCTCCTCACTTCCCATACAGGGTGGCAGCCGGGCAGAGGCGCTCCTCACTTCCCAGATGGGGCGGCCGGGCAGAGGTGCTCCTCATCTCCCAGACAGGGCAGCCGGGCAGAGGTGCTCCTCACTTCCTCCCAGACGGGGTGGCCGCCGGGCAGAGGCACTCCTCACCTCCCAGACGTTGGGCGACTGGGCAGAGGCGCTCCTCACCTCCCAGACGGGGCAGCCGGGCAGAGGCACTCATTTCCCTGACGATGGGTGGCCAGGCAGAGACGCTCCTCACTTCCTAGACGGGGTGGCGGCGGGGCAGAGGCTGTAATCTTAGCAGTTTAAGAGGCCAAGGCAGGAGGCTGGTAGGTGGAGGTTGTAGCGAGCCGAGATTACGCCACTGCACTCCAGCCTGAGCACCATTGAGCATTGAGTGAGCAAGACTCTGTCTGCAGTCCCAGCACCTCGGGAGGCCGAGGCAGGCAGATCACTCCAGGCCAGGAGCTGGAGACCAGCCCAGTCAACACGGCGAAACCCCGTCTCCAGCAAAAATACAAAAACCATTCAGGCGTGGTGGCGTGTGCCTGCAATCCCAGGCACTCGGCAGGCCGAGGCAGGAGAGTCACAGGAGCCTGAGGCAGGGAGGTTGCAGCCAGCCGAGATCACGGCAGTACAGTCCAGCTTCGGCAACAGAGGGAGACCGAAAAAAGGAGAGGGAGACCGAAGAAAGGAGAGGGGGAGGGGGAGGGGGAGGGGGAGAGGGACTGATTCTTTCTGAATAACGCCCACCTGCACCGACAGCATGTTATTTTAACAATAAAGTAGGGAGGAGCCAAGATGGCCGAATAGGAACAGCTCCGGTCTACAGCTCCCAGCATGAGCAACGCAGAAGACGGGTGATTTCTGCATTTCCATCTGAGGTACCCTGTTCATCTCACTAGGGAGTGCCAGACAGTGGGTGCAGGTCAGTGGGTGAGTGCACCGTGCGCCAGCCGAAGCAGGGGCGAGGCATTGCCTCACTCGGGAAGCGCAAGGGGTCAGGGAGTTCCCTTTCCAGGGGTGACAGACGGCACCTGGAAAATCGGGCCACTCCCACCCGAATACTGTGCTTTTCTGACGGGCTTAGGAAACGGTGCCCCAGAACAGTATAGCCCACACCTGGCTCAGAGGGTCCTACGCCCACGGAGTCTCGCTGATTGCTAGCACAGCAGTCTGAGATCAAACAGCAAGTCCGCAGCGAGGCTGGGGGAGGGGCGCCCGCCATTGCCCAGGCTCGCTTAGGTAAACAAAGCAGCCTGGAAGCTTGAACTGGGTGAAGCCCACCACAGCTCAAGGAGGCCTGCCTGCCTCTGTAGGCTCCACCTCTGGGGGCAGGGCACAGACAAACAAAAAGACAGCAGTAACCTCTGCAGACTTAAATGTCCCTGTCTGACAGCTTTGAGGAGAGCAGTGGTTCTCCCAGCACGCAGCTGGAGATCTGAGAACGGGCAGACTGCCTCCTCAAGTGGGTCCCTGACCCCTGACCCCCGAGCAGCCTAACTGGGAGGCACCCCCCAGCAGGGGCAGACTGACACCTCACAGGGCCGGCCAGGTACTCCAACAGACCTGCAGCAGAGGGTCCTGTCTGTTAGAAGGAAAACTAACAGAAAGGACATCCACACCAAAAACCCATCTGTACATCACCATCATCAAAGACCAAAAGTAGATAAAACCACAAAGATGGGGAAAAAACAGAGCAGAAAAACTGGAAACTCTAAAAAGCAGAGTACCTCTCCTCCTCCAAAGGAACGCAGTTCCTCACCAGCAACGGAACAAAGCTGGACGGAGAATGACTTTGACGAGCTGAGAGAAGAAGGCCTCAGACGATCAAATCACTCCGAGCTACGGGAGGATATTCAAACCAAATGCAAAGAAGTTGAAAACTTTGAAAAACATTTAGACGAATGTATAACTAGAGGAACCAATACAGAGAAGTGCTTAAAGGAGCTGATGGAGCTGAAAACCAAGGCTCGAGAACTACGTGAAGAATGCAGAAGGCTCAGGAGCTGATGCGATCAAATGGAAGAAAGGGTATCAGCCCTGGAAGATGAAATGAATGAAATGAAGCGAGAAGGGAAGTTTAGAGAAAAAAGAATAAAAAGAAACGAGCAAAGCCTCCAAGAAATGTGGGACTATGTGAAAAGACCAAATCTACGTCTGATTGGTGTACCTGAAAGTGATGGGGAGAATGGAAACAAGTTGGAAAACACTCTGCAGGATATTATCCAGGACAACTTCCCCAATCTAGCAAGGCAGGCCAACATTCAGATTCAGGAAATACAGAGAATGCCACAAAGATTCTCCTCGAGAAGAGCAACTCCAAGACACATAATTGTCAGATTCACCAAAGTTGAAACGAAGGAAAAAATGTTAAGGGCAGCCAGAGAGAAAGGTCGGGTTACCATCAAAGGGAAGCCCATCAGACTAACAGCGGATCTCTCAGCAGAAACCCTACAAGCCAGAAGAGAGTGGGGGCCAATATTCAACATTCTTAAAGAAAAGAATTTTCAACCCAGAATTTCATATCCAGCCAAACTAAGCTTCATAAGTGAAGGAGAAATAAAATACTTTACAGACAAGTAAATGCTGAGAGGTTTTGTCACCACCAGGCCTGCCCTAAAAGAGCTCCTGAAGGAAGTGCTAAACATGGAAAGGCACAACCGGTACCAGCCACTGCAAAATCATGCCAAAATGTAAAGACCATCGAGACTAGGAAGAAACTACATCAACTAACGAGCAAAATAACCAGCTAACATCATAATGACAGGATCAAATTCACACATAACAATATTAACTTTAAATGTAAATGGACTAAATGCTCCAATCAAAAGACACAGACTGGCAAATTGGATAAAGAGTCAAGACCCATCAGTGTGCTGTATTCAGGAAACCCATCTCACGTGCAGAGACACACATAGGCTCAAAATAAAAGGATGGAGGAAGATCTACCAAGCAAATGGAAAACAAAAAAAGGCAGGGGTTGCAATCCTAGTCTCTGATAAAACAGATTTTAAACCAACAAAGATCAAAAGAGACAAAGAAGGCCATTACATAATGGTAAAGGGATTAATTCAACAAGAAGAGCTAACTATCCTAAATATATATGCACCCAATACAGGAGCACCCAGATTCATAAAGCAAGTCCTGAGTGACCTACAAGGAGACGTAGACTCCCACACATTAATAATGGGAGACTTTAACACCCCACTGTCAACATTAGACAGATCAACGAGACAGAAAGTCAACAAGGATACCCAGGAATTGAACTCAGCTCTGCACCAAGCGGACCTAATAGACATCTACAGAACTCTCCACCCGAAATCAACAGAATATACATTTTTTTCAGCACCACACCACACCTATTCCAAAATTGACCACATACTTGGAAGTAAAGCTCTCCTCAATAAATGTAAAAGAACAGAAATTATAACAAACTATCTCTCAGATCACAGTGCAATCAAGCTAGAACTCAGGATTAAGAATCTCACTCAAAACCACTCAACTACATGGAAACTGAACAACCTGCTCCTGAATGACTACTGGGTACATAACGAAATGAAGGCAGAAATAAAGATGTTCTTTGAAACCAACGAGAACCAAGACACAACATACCAGAATCTCTGGGATGCATTCAAAGCAGTGTGTAGAGGGAAATTTATAGCACTAAATGCCCACAAGAGAAAGCAGGAAAGATCCAAAATTGACACCCTAACATCACAATTAAAAGAACTAGAAAAGCAAGAGCAAACACATTCAAAAGCTAGCAGAAGGCAAGAAATAACTAAAATCAGAGCAGAACTGAAGGAAATAGAGACACAAAAAGCCCTTCAAAAAATAAATGAATCCAGGAGCTGGTTTTTTGAAAGGATCAACAAAATTGATAGACCGCTAGCAAGATTAATAAAGAAAAAAAGAGAGAAGAATCAAATAGATGAAATAAAAAGTGATAAAGGAGATATCACCACCAATCCCAGAGAAATACAAACTACCATCAGAGAATATTACAAATACCTCTACGCAAATAAACTAGAAAATCTAGAAGAAATGGATTCCTCGACACATACACCCTCCCAAGACTAAACCAGGAAGAAGTTGAATCTCTGAATAGACCAATAACAGGAGCTGAAATCGTGGCAATAATCAATAGCTTACCAACCAAAAAAAGTCCAGGACCAGATGGGTTCACAGCCGAATTCTACCAGAGGTACAAGGAGGAGCTGGTACCATTCCTTCTGAAACTATTCCAATCAATAGAAAAAGAGGGAATCCTCCCTAACTCATTTTATGAGGCCAGCATCATCCTGATACCAAAGCCTGGCAGAGACACAACAAAAAAAGAGAATTTTAGACCAATATCCTTGATGAACATTGATGCAAAAATCCTCAATAAAATACTGGCAAACCGAATCCAGCAGCACATCAAAAAGCTTATCCACCATGATCAAGTGGGCTTCATCCCTGGGATGCAAGGCTGGTTCAATACACGCAAATCAATAAATGTAATCCAGCATATAAACAGAACCAAAGACAAAAACCACATGATTATCTCAATAGATGCAGAAAAGGCCTTTGACAAAATTCAACAACCCTTCATGCTAAAAGCTCTCAATAAATTAGGTATTGATGGGACGTATCTCAAAATAATAAGAGCTATCTATGACAAACCCACAGCCAATATCATACTGAATGGGCAAAAACTGGAAGCATTCCTTTTGAAAACTGGCACAAGACAGGGATGCCCTCTCTCACCACTTCTATTCAACATAGTGTTGGAAGTTCTGGCCAGGGCAATTAGGCAAGAGAAGGAAATCAAGGGTGTTCAATTAGGAAAAGAGGAAGTCAAATTGTCCCTCTTTGCAGATGACATGATTGTATATCTAGAAAACCCCATTGTCTCAGCCCAAAATCTCCTTAAGCTGATAAACAACTTCAGCAAAGTCTCAGGATACAAAATCAATGTACAAAAATCACAAGCGTTCTTATACATCAATAACAGACAAACAGAGAGCCAAATCATGAGTGAACTCCCATTCACAATTGCTGCAAAGAGAATAAAATACCTAGGAATCCAACTTACAAGGGATGTGAAGGACCTCTTCAAGGAGAACTACAAACCACTGCTCAAGGAAATAAAAGAGGATACAAAAAAACGGAAGAATATTCCATGCTCATGGGTAGGAAGAATCAATATTGTGAAAATGGCCATCCTTCCCAACGTAATTTACAGATTAAATGCTATCCCCATCAAGCTACCAATGACTTTCTTCACAGAATTGGAAAAAACTACTTTTAAATTCATATGGAACCAAAAAAGAGCCTGCATCACCAAGTCAATCCTAAGCCAAAAGAACAAAGCTGGAGGCATCACACTACCTGACTTCAAACTATACTACAAGGCTACGGTAACCAAAACAGCATGGTACTGGTAGCAAAACAGAGATATAGATCAATGGACCAGAACAGAGCCCTCAGAAATAATGCCACATATCTACAACTATCTGATCTTTGACAAACCTGACAAAAACAAGAAATGGGGAAAGGATTCCCTATTTAATCAATGGTGCTGGGAAGACTGGCTAGCCATATGTAGAAAGCTGAAACTGGGTCCCTTCCTTACACCTCATACAAAAATCAATTCAAGATGGATTAAAGACTTAAACGTTAGACCTAAAACTATAAAAACCCTAGAAGAAAACCTAGGCATTACCATTCAGGACATAGGCATGGGCAAGGACTTCATGTCTAAAACACCAAAAGCAATGGCAACAAAAGCCAAAATTGACAAATGGGATCTAATTAAACTAAACAGCTTCTGCACAGCAAAGGAAATTACCATCAGAGTGAACAGGCAACCTACAAAATGGTAGAAAATTTTTGCAACCTACTCATCTGACAAAGGGCTAATATCCAGAATCTACAATGAACTCCACAAATTTACAAGAAAAAAAAAACAACCCCATCAAAAAAGTGGGCGAAGGACATGAACAGACGCTTCTCAAAAGAAGACATTTATGCAGCCAAAAAACACATGAAAAAATGCTCACCATCACTGGCCATCAGAGAAATGCAAATCAAAACCACAATGAGATACCATCTCACACCAGTTAGAATGGCAATCATTAAAAAGTCAGGAAACAACAGGTGCTGGAGAGGATGTGGAGAAATAGGAACACTTTTACACTGTTGGTGGGACTGTAAACTAGTTCAACCCTTGTGGAAGTCAGTGTGGCGATTCCTCAGGGATCTAGAACTAGAAATTCCATTCGACCCAGCCATCCCATTACTGGGTATATACCCAAAGGACTATAAATCATGCTGCTATAAAGACACATGCACACGTATGTTTATTGCGGCATTATTCACAATAGCAAAGACTTGGAACCAACCCAAATGTCCAACAATGATAGACTGGATTAAGAAAATGTGGCACATATACACCATGGAATACTATGCA